>NW_025767655.1:15000-396767 GCF_003918875.1 Haliotis rubra | reverse complement strand
TGCGTTATGCATTGCTCTTTTGCTGGGTCCCTGCCTGGCGCTCTCGGCATTAATGGGTACAACAAGGACTGGTCGGCTCAGAGTCAGTATAATGTGTCTGAATGGGGTATTCATGCTTCACTGTGGCATGGTATCCCAGGTGGGCTAGCACTATAAAACCAGCTTAAGTCCGGGCTAGTACAAGCAGGCGCACACACACATACACACACATACACGCCGTCATATGAGCGCAATATTCTCAATCACGACGTTAAACTAAATCTCCACCTCACTTCACCTCACCATATTTATGCATCGCATTTGCTCCGTTGGACATCGATTACTGCATGTGCAGCCGACAATCATTCAAAACAAAAAGGATAACTAAGCACATTTCACGTTTTAGGATAGTTTCTAAAATGAAGCGATGACTATGTTGCACCATATGCTTCTCTACTTGTACATACGCGTCAAACCTGGAACAGATCAATAGCAATAGCAATTCTGATGTGCGGAATCGTAATGTGGCGGTTGCTTGTTGATTTATTATGGAAAGCCTTCGGACATGGCATAACGCAGAGATGTGTGTGGATATGAAAGCGCGCGTAAAATCTCCAAATCAACATCATCATCGTCATCTGAAACCTCTCTCTCAGATTCCGTGTACTGACTCCGATTTGTACAGCCCTTGACTTTACCTCTTAATGCCGTACACAAGCCTGGGTAACAACAAGTAACATCTGTATCTTTTGAGGGGCGGAAGGGGCGTTCCGTCGTCACCCATAAAACCCGGGTGTAAAGTGTGAACCCATTTATTGTGGCCAACGCCGTGCTATTACTGGAATCCACAACTATGAAAAGGCACCATTGGTCAAATATATGTGCAAAATCGTGTGAAGGAATATTGAATGGTTTGGAAGATCTGAACACCGCACCTTCATTTTCAGTCAGTCAAAGTGTTGCTATGGTAACTAGAAGAATGTTTTTTTTATATATTACAAACAGTCAAAAGACACTGGTTGAAGCGAGACATATGTATGAGGAAGTTTGGTGAGGAAATAGTGCACAGTGTGATTTTATCCAATCTGTATATCTGTATACAGTTTAACGTAGCAATCAGGAGGAGTGAGTGAGTAGGATTTTGTGCCACTTTAGCAATATTCCAGAATTATCACGGTGAGGTGACGCCAGAAATGGGCTTCATACATTGTACCTATAAAGAATCGAACTCAGGTCTTCGGCGTGACGAGCAAACACTTTAACCACTAGGCTTCCCACCACCCCAGTCAGGATGACATTCCAGCTGTATTACGGCGTTCTGTCAATAAATGCGGTGCGGTGGGGGTAGCCTAGTGGTTAAAGCGTCCGCCTCGTCACGCCAAAGACCTGGGTTCGATTTCCTACATAGGTACAATGTGTGAAGCCCATTTCTGGTATCCCCGCCGTGATATTGTTGGAATATTGCTAAAAGCGGCACAAAAAATCCAACTCACTCACTCACTGTGACGGTATAATGGTTCAGCAGCTGAAAGATGCGTAAAACCATACTCACAAGAGTAATGGACACGTTGACTGACATTCTAATCAGTGACATCATGAGCATCGATCTGTGCAATAGGAATCTGCTCCGGAAACAAGATTAACTGCCTTTTTCCATCTTAGTCACTGATGTTGCCATCGAAACTCTATTCCTTACTAGCAAAAGCCTTGTTCACCACTAGACCTATCCATGTGCCAAGCTTTGTGAAGGTATATATACGGTTATGAAGATCTGTTCCGGAAACGAGCACTACCGTCTTTGTCTGTCATTGAAATAATAAAAACTCGATAGATGTATTTTGGCAAATGCAAATTCACCAGCCCCTATCTGTGTATATTGTCTGTGTATAATACTGATTGATTAGTATTGATTTTGCTGTTTAATATTTGTTTGCCTTTATGTTTCCTAGTTTTAGCGTTAAGTATATTCCCACGTTACCTAGGTAACGTACACATACATACCCAAGGTGAAGTTTTCAGTGTAGATGAATTAGTGTGTCCACTTGTACCCCCAAACCACTTCATGATCGTGACCCGCTTATCAAGTGTTGGGATCTGTTTGTTTGTTTGTTTTGTTTTGTTGCTTTGTTGTTGGCATTGCTGTTGTTGGGGTAAGTTTTTTTGTTTTCGTTTCTTTTTTAGTTTCACGGAAAGCTAGTCCTCATACATTATTAAGGCTCATTAAATCCGGTGAGCGAATGAGGTGAGTCCCTGCATCGTGACTGCTGTAATGTTGTGGAAGTGCACTAGGCAACGACCTGGATGTGTGAACCATGTTTACCCGCTTGTTCGCCTGGAGGGGTTGAGTCGTGGAAGGCGGTCCCCTGACGTCCCGGCACAATCTGCCTGGGGAAATGTACATGTACATTAGGTCGCCATTTCAGATGTCCGACGGTCTGAGAAAACTAAAAAGTTATGAAGTTGGCCCTACGAGAGAGAATGCATGTTTGAATGAATGAATTAATTAATTAATCTTTAACTTGATATTTTATTTATTTATTTATTTATTTATTTATTTATTTATTTATTTATTTATTTATTTATTTATTTATTTATTTATTTATTTATTTATTTATTTATTTATTTATTTATTTATTTATTTATTTATTTATTTATTTATTTATTTATTTATTTATTTATTTATTTATCACTGCACTTAGCAATATTCCAGCTGTTAGATATCGATCTGTACTCAATGGACTCAATCCAGTAGTGACTGCCATGTAAATCAGTAAACATTTTACAGATTTGACACAATTCGACTAAATGGCTCGTTATTTCATTAGAGGAGCTGACCCTATTTTCCCGAAACAAACTGATATCTGAGTTTTGATCAAGTCAGAGTTCTTACTTCAATTTCCGAACAAAATCATCTTTTTAGAAAGAAACATGAATTGTTGAGTCTGCCAGTCAGGCAACTTAAGTCAGTATTTGAGAATTAAAATGGCGAGTCGTAAGAAGAAATACAATTCACAGCTTTGGTAGACCGGGAAAATCTCCTTAAATGTCTGTCTCAGAAATCGGTTTTCGTCCTGAATCAATCATTCTCTTTAACACTCGTCACTGACAGCATGCAACTAAGAACGGTCCAACTGACCCTGCTGCTTGTTTCACTGTTTGTAGCCGACAGAAGGTTTATATTCGGTAGCTTCTGATGCTTACGACATTTCATCAACTTCAGTTCATCGGTCCGTCTGAGATTTATGTGATTCTTAGGCGGCCTTCACGCGGCAAACAAAACACATGTTGTCAAACTCGAGTTTTAGAGTGTGAACATTCCAACAACTCGCCACCAACACCAATTTAAGAGTTGTCAAACTGTTGTCGAGAAATAGGATCGGTCACTATTCTCACCGACTTTTCCATCAAACTTTTGGTGTTGTCAAACTCGTGCCTGACGTGTGAAGTGTTGTCAAACTCTTGTTGTTCAGAAACAACCAATCGCAGTCAAAGAAATTGTCATGTGATGTGACGTGGCGCTCAAGTGGCACGAAAGTTTGACAACATGTGTTTGACGTGTGAAAACGCGAGTTTGACAACTTTTAAATTTTCAACAACATGTGTTGTCAAACTTAAGTTTGCATTCTGAAGGCCGCTTTACAGGCATCTAGCGAAGACATTTATCAAAATGTCATGAAAATGAAAAGTATGCCTAAAAAGAGTTAACTATATGTGAACATATTTTGGTGCATTTCCAGTTGTTTCATTCTTCACTGCTTCATTCGTCGGTAAGAAACTGGTTTGCCAAGTTGGATTCCTTTACTTTAAAAATCGAAATATATCCCTTTTCTCTGCAAAACATAAAACTTGATTTGATTCAAAATATTGTTAACACTGATTTATTTTTTAAACAGTTCTCTCAACGAGTTAAAGATTGTATTATCCAGTGTATATTTTCTATGTTAAATGAACATTTTAATTTAGAGTTCTATTCATGTGTCAAAAGTACGTTTATTATGGAATCATACTTGTCAACATTATATAACAATGATTTAAGAAGATTTTTATCACTTTTAAGATTCGGTGAATTAAATATTATGAAGAATACAGGCAGAAGAAATAATATCCCAAGAGAATTAAGATTTTGTCCATTTTGTAAGAACATTTTAGAAGATGAGGTTCATTTTATGTTTATTTGCCCACAATATGATGAATTAAGAACAGGATACATGTTAAATATTGACTGTAAAGATAGAAACTCTATTATTCGCCTTCTTCAAAATGAAAATAGCAATTATTTATATATGTATGCAAATTATATTAAGGAAGCGTTTATGCGACGTAGCGCATTATTATTGTGAATATATAAAATATGTTCTAGTTATTGTGCACATCATACCTTTTGTATTGTAATATATATTGTACATGGGCCTGTGGCCTTTCTACTGAATAAAGTTATATATTGTTCACTGCTTCATTCGTCGGTAAGAAACTAATTTGTCACTATGGCAGGCAAACGTAAAGCTATCACCTTTGATACCAAGCTTCAGATAATTCAGGCTGTAGATTCAGGTGTAAAATCTAAGACAAACATCGCTTTCGACTTTGGCATTCCAAAATCCACTCTCAGTTCCATTATTAAGAATCGCGAATCTATTCTTGCAAAATCTGTGTCCACTGATTTTGGCCCCGCCAAATCCAAGATGGCGGTCAAATGTGAATAACGAACAACGGATATAGCGAACTAAATTTCTTGGTCCCTTGGAGTTCATTATATCCATGTTCTACTGTATATGCCTTTTCTCTGCAAAACATAAAACTTGATTTGATTCGTGGACATTGGTCATCCTGATACTTTACGAAAATCACACAAATTGAAGTGTAAATTTCTGATTATGAATGCATATTTAAGAAAAATACTACAGTCATATATGTCCATATTGTGGCAATTACAGTTATGAAATAAATATACCTGTTTTTCACTCTTCATATGTTATTTTTCATGGTATTGTTTTTTCAAAATCAGATCACGTTTTGTATTTTCACACGGTTTCTTACTAAATAATTTACCCATTGTGGGGGCGGTGGAGTAGCCTAGTGGTTTAGGCGTTCGCTCGTCACGCCAAAACCCGGGTTCGATTCCCCTAATGGGCACAATGTGTTAAGTCCATTTCTGGTGTCCCCCGCCGTGATATTGCTGGAATATTGCTAAAAGTGGCGTAAAACTAAACTCACTCACTCACTCACCCTTTGTGAATTCCGTCAGGAGGTCGCTGAGGTAGCTATACATCAGTGATTCATCTCGGTTATTGCACTCCGATTGCAACATGGGGAGTGAGTGAGTTTAGTTTAACGCCGCACTCAGCAATATTCCAGCTATATGGCGGCGGTCTGTAAATAATCAAGTCTGGATCAGACATTCCAGTGATCAACAGCATGAGCATCGATCTACGCAACTGGGATACGATGACACGAGTCTGACCACCCAATCCCGTTAGTCGTTGCTGGGTTACTGACGATCATTTCTAACCCGGATGCAACGAAGACATGACACATATGTGAATGCTAGCTAACGCTCTGCCCAGAACCGTCACCCTGCCGTCTTTGGCGCGTATCAGGTAACGGTACTTTATCATATGTCAGGTACAATCCATCCTTTATGATTAACCAGGCAATGTAGTAAGTGGTTAATATCACTTGTAAAGTGCTCCTGTTAACCTTCAAAGCAAGGACAGGCCTAGCCCCTGTGTATCTCTAGGAACTCCTCCAGGAGTACAAGCCCGCGAGGTCTCTTAGATCCATGGGACAAGGCATGCTGTGTGTTCCACACGCAAGGACCACCACCTATGGAGATCGATCCTTCCTCAGAGCAGCTCCACGGCTCTGGAATGATCTGCCATTAAAACTGAGACTTGTAAATAACTTGGCCACTATTAAAACCAATTTCAAAACCCACCTTTTCTCAAAGACTTACGCCTAGACCGAGAGGACATTGTTGATACATGTGACATGCATCCTCTCAAATCGCTTTAGAGCAGTTATACTGATTGGATTCTTGCGCTATATAAGTTCTTAGTTGATGATGATGATGATTTTAGACACAATTTTGTAACCTTTTGGCCGTCATGTCTTAAAGATGGGGGTTTTATTTGGCAAATGGTCAGCAAATGTTTAAAACAAATGCTTCAAAAAATGTGTACTCTCTTCGAGATTATTTCAGATTCTTCTTTGGTTTTGTCTTGATAAATAACATACAGTACAACCAAAAATATTGAGAATTTATAGATTGTAATTTTCTATATTTTTTTCACTCATTACTCACGTATTAATGTGAACATTAGCAGAACATAACTCCAGATTCAAACACAGTTGAACAGTTAGTACATGTATTTTGTCAAGTCACCATGGGCAGCAATGCATGCTTCAATGCGGCGGGGCATACTACTGATCAAAGTAGTTAGAAAGTTGTGGTCCTTGCTGTCCCAATATCGAACCACTTCTTCTTTCATTTTAGCAATATTTGTCAGATTTTTCTTATTGACACTTTCCTTCATAAGTCCCCAAACATTTTCTGTTGGATTTAGGTCAGGGCAACAACTTGACCAATCTAATAATGTCATATTTTGGGTCCGAAACCAGGCCTGTGAATGCTTTGAACGATGTTTTGGGTCGTTGTCCTGCAGGAAAATCCAAACATTTCCATAGAACACGTGAGCAGATGGAAGTAAATGTCCCTCGAGAATATTTGTGTACCGCTCACTGTTCATATTCCCTTCAAATACACACAGGGGCGTTGTCCTAACACAGCTATGCCACCCCACACGGTAAATTTCGGACTGTACTTTGGGCGCTGATACAAATGTTTTTCAGTTTGTTTGGTCCAGAATTTCAGTGTATTAGGAAACAGCCACACAGAACTTTCATCGGAGAAAATCACCTTGTCCCAGTTAAAATTTCTATGCTGTAAGTACCAGTTCAAACATTTCTCCTTTTGTTCAGGTTTCATGATCGGTGATGGAATTCCTCGACTTTTCTGCCAACCCATTGCATGCAGCTCAGTTCTATTTGTCTCCTTACAGACAGCCACAGTTCCTCTATTAATCATATCCAGCCTTAAGTTTTCTAAACTCCTTCGTTTGTTTTTAGAAACAAAAATACCAAGCCGCCTCCTGTCACCGACAGTCAATTTTCTGGGCCTACCTGCGCCTCCCTGGTGCTCAATGCCATATCCATTTGCGATATTTTTCAAAACACGATAAACAGTGGACAAAAGGATGCCTGTTCTACTTGAAATCTACTTGTTATAATACTCTAAAATCAACTTCCTATTCTCTAAATCATCCATACTGAGGATCACTGAAAATGTCGTCTGCTAGCAAGTAAACAAAGGGGGATAACTCTTCACAAACTAATGAAAAAGGATTAACGGAGTTGTCTCTCTTGAATGAAACCAAGCACTTTATAGCTGGTCAAGGTTGTTCATACTAGAAATCCAATTAAACATATTCCTAAAATTCTCAATAATTTCTGGTCAAACTATATGTACTTTCAATGGTGTTTTATTATCAAAACTGAAAACAGATGGAAAAATAACAATACATATATATATACTTTTTTATGATGGACAGAAAATCATACGAGAAAAAGGGGCGATGGGGTAGCCTTGTGGTTAAAGCGTTCGCTCGTCACCCCAAAGACCTGGGTTCGATTCCCCACATGGTTACAAAGTGTAAAGCCCGTTTCTGGTGTCTACCGCCATGATATTGCTGCAATATTGCAAAAAGCGCCGACAAGACTATATTCACTCGATCCTGATGAAATATTAAAATTTGAAACTTCATTCAATCCAAAGTAGGCAACCTCTAAATTAAAATAACAGTAGATTTATCTCCAAGTTGATGCATGAAATTTGTGAGTCTTGCCAGATAAAGAATAATATAAGTATAATTTTAAAAACCGCAATAATCCATCATATTTAACTATGAACAATACGTGGGTGAGATAAAACTTATAAACGTGTACTCTGACGTCATCAATGTATTTAACAGGCCAAGACGTCAAACAAAAAGAGTCAAAAGGCCTTGAGTACATTTGAAGATAACACACGTTCTCATTTATAATGAACAGATCATCTTAAGAGAAAGTATATGAGCCTTAATATACGCAACAACCCATGCTTGGAAGAGGCGACTAACGGGATCGGGTGGTCAGGCTCGCTGACTTGGGTGACACATGTCATCGTATCCCAACTGCGAAGATCGATGATCATGCTGTTGATCACTGTATTGTCTGGTCAGGACGTGATTATTGACAAACCCCCATCATGTACCTGGAATAACACTGATTGCAGCGTTAAACAAAAATTATAAATCAAAATTAAATTAAATTTAGATAGTCCAGTGTGTGATAACAAACATGTCTCTCATTATGTGTGGCTCGCTCATATATGTCATCATTATCTTCACGAGCACAGTAGTATCGATGTAACTACACCGTTCTACAAACAAGTACGTGTTACCTGCAGGTATGTACACGAGCATAAACACAAAACAAATTGATCACAATTCAATACTCATGATAAATTAATATGACCAGGCATCTTTATGTCAAGAATGTTTTAGAAAGTGATATTCAATTATATTTCATTACATGCAATCAATTCGCCCAACAGCATCGATTATTTACATTTAAGTCTGATATAATTGAGTGTACTACCATGACTTATTGTTATAAAAATCCATGAATAGGCCATAGAATGATAAATGGGCGCAGGAACATGCATTTATTATGCAGTTTACTGTTCAACCCCATGAAAACACACTTACTTTGAAATATCTGTCATCCACTTCCAAATGTGTGAATTATTTATGGTTGTCAGAAACATATATTTCATCAATTATCAAAACCATAAAAAATAGAACCCTTTCCATAATCACAAGAAATCAATATTTTACCATTCTGACTATCATGAGCATGTGCTAATTAATGACAATCAAATAGTGAGTTTAGTTTTACGCCACACTCAGCATATGTGCAGGTATATGGCGGCGGTCTGTAAATAATCGAATCTGGATCAGACAATTTGGTGAACAGCCTGAGCATCGACCCCTTTTACGACAAGCATGGGTTACTGAAGATCAATTCTAACCAGGATCTTTACGGGTCTATCAAATAGTGATGACAGGAGGTGATAGTGTCACAAACACATGCAAAGGCATGTCAATTCGTCTGAAAAAGGTATTGAACAAATCAAAAGAGAGAATTGCCTCAGACATAATTTTGGTCACTGTCATGCCACCTCATGAAATGTCATCTCATATCACGCTCTTTGAAATCGTCTGAGAAACAACATGCATTACTGTAACATGGAGCTGTTAAGCGTTGTCGTTTTGTTTGCGTATTTGTTTGTTTGTTTGTTTGTTTAACGCCGCACTCAGCAATATTGCAGCGATCTATACGCAGTTGGGATACGACAAAGCATGTGTTACTGAAGATCAATTCTAACCGGATCTTCACGGGTTGTTTTAATGAAGAAGTCCCCCATTTCAATTGTTGTTTTACTTCAAACTTCAGATGGTATTTGTACGAAAGCGTATTGGTGCCAAAGTCTATAAAATATTATCATCTACAATATGGATACTTAAGTATCAACGTGCAAGAAACGTATCTGCTATAAAATTATCGATTTTGATAACTATATTTTCTGGGATAAACGACAATAGTACCTAAATAAAAGTATTTGTTTTCGTAGATGTAAATATCATATGCATATTTGAAAGTATATTCCACGTTGATGAAAGCAACATATACATGATCATTTACGTAGGTGTAAGTATCAACAACGTTGATGAAAGCATTATATACATGATCATTTACGTAGGTGTAAGCATCATCCATGTTGATGAAAGCATCATATACATGATCATTTACGTAGGTGTAAGTATCAACCATGTTGATGAAAGCATCATATATATGATCATTTACGTAGGTGTAAGTCATTTACGTTGATGAAAGCATACATGATATTTTACGTAAGTGATCATTGATATTATATACGTATTTACGTAGGTGTAAGTATCAACCATGTTGATGAAAGCATCATATACATGATCATTTACGTAGGTGTAAGTATCAACCATGTTGATGAAAGCATCATAAACATGATCATTTACGTAGGTGTAAGTATCTACCATGTTAATGAAAGCATCATATACATGATCATTTACGTAGGTGTAAATCAACCATGTTGATGAAAGCATCATATACATGATCATTTACGTAGGTGTAAGTATCTACCATGTTGATGAAAGCATCATATACATGATCATTTACGTATGTGTAAGTATATTCCACATTGATGAAAGCATTATAAACATGATCATTTACGTAGGTGTAAGTATCAAACATGTTGACGAAAGCATCATATACATGATCATTTACGTATTTGTAAGTATCAACCATGTTGATGAAAGCATCATATACATGATCATTTACGTAGGTGTAAGTATCAACCATGTTGATGAAAGCATTATATACATGATCATTTACGTAGGTGTAAGTATATTCCACGTTGATGAAAGCATCATATACATGATCATTTACGAAGGTGTAAGTATCAACCATGTTGATGAAAGCATTATATACATGATCATTTACGTAGGTGTAAGTATCTACCATGTTGATGAAAGCATCATATACATGATCATTTACGTATGTGTAAGTATATTCCACATTGATGAAAGCATTATATACATGATCATTTACGTAGGTGTAAGTATCAAACATGTTGACGAAAGCATCATATACATGATCATTTACGTAGGTGTAAGTATCAACCATGTTGATGAAAGCATCATATACATGATCATTTACGTAGGTGTAAGTATCAACCATGTTGATGAAAGCATTATATACATGATCATTTACGTAGGTGTAAGTATATTCCACGTTGATGAAAGCATCATATACATGATCATTTACGTAGGTGTAAGTATCAACCACATTGATGAAAGCATTATATACATGATCATTTACGTAGGTGTAAGTATCAACCATGTTGATGAAAGTATCTTGTACTTCCCGTTTTGGAACTTTAGGAACTTTGGCACAAATACGCTTTAATACATTTTTGCCAAATAGGAGATACAGACGTAACTACCAACTACTAGGTTCAGGGACATTATTCTGTAAAATGAATTTCAGTAAACATAACCTGATTGATTCAAGATTATTATTAGATAAACAATTCTTTCTTCATCTTCGTCTGTTTACTTGCTGGGCGGTGGGGTAGCCTAGTGGTTAAAGCGTTCACTCGTCACGCCGAAGACCCAGGTTCGATACCCCACATGGGTACAATTTGTGAAGCCCATTTCTGGTGTTCCCCGCCTTGATATTGCTAGAATACCGCTTAAAGCGGCGTAAATCCATACTCACTCGCTCACTCACACCACTCACTGTTTACTTGTTTATTGATGTGGGTTTTTTTTGGAAAAATCCTGAGTCACACATTCTGTGTCTGGATTCAAACAGTCGACTGTGATTCATATCTTCAACAAGCCCTGTTATAGGTTTTAGAGTTGTATGACTTCCTCGATTCTGATGTTTATTTACGATATTGAGGTTTATTTAATACAATAGCAGCGCACTGCACCATCAATAGTTCATCACGTTCGCAGCACATATAAAGAACTCTGTGTGTGTGATCAATGACGAAGAGCGATTAACCTTCTATGCCAGTATATTACCCCCATGTTGCATTCTTAAAGGTCAAACTTTCAGTAGAAATTTGTTTATAGGATTTGTTTCACACCTACCAATGTAGATCTGGGTTAGAATTGGTCTCTCGTCATTCTTTCTTTCTTTCTTTAAAAATATTTTTTTATCAGCATTTTCTTCTTTCTTTAAAAATATTTTTTTATCAGAATTGTACATTACTACTTCTCATTAAATATTGAGGGAACAAATGTTTGAAAGCCCCTGATTTGTAAAAACTCTCAAATTCAAAGCGGTGAGGGGGTGAGAAAACCATGCTAAAACTATACAGATCACTGATTCGCTCCAAAATTAAGGCGCCATCGTCTATGGTGGCGCTCCATAAGCAAGGCCTGAGGCTTTGTCTTGGAACCTTCAGGACCTCTCCAATCGATAGTCAGTATGTGGAAGCTGATGAGCAAAACAGCGGCGCAAAAACTATACTTCTACAATACAACATTCTACCATGGCTACGTGAAATGCTCGAATTGGATTGGTCAATCAATAAAATCAGACGGTATAAATTTTTGATTGACAATGCGTCTGTTTTCACGGCGCTTCACTGCGCACGTATACATCACTGCCGCACTTCAGCTTGGCCACCAACATGACTATTATCAACACAACAGACGAGATGGAAATGCTGATAAAACATTTATTAAAACTCGAAAAATACAATTATACGATTCCTCCTCCACAATTATTAGGGAACCTCACTACTATAATTATTACCTTCTATTATAAAAATATTCAAACTCAATTACAATACACTGCCCCAAACATAAACAAACAATTTCTAACATATCAATCAGAAAGCCTTGTAAAAATACATCCCTATCTTTCCCTATTTGTGCAGCAAAACGTTCGTAAACATTTACCTACCTGGTAAATGGTATATTTGTTTCCGTTTAGAATGGGAAATTCGCAAGATAATGGTCAGGCGAAACACAAAATTTATGCCACTCCTACTCCATCATGTCCCGTTGCATCGTTCAAAATGTCAAAAACTGAACCACGAGAATTTCGCACTCTGCCACCTTCCCCCGCAAGGCTGCCACTGCTATGTTCCTACACTTTGAAAAAAAGCTTGGCGACAATCCAGTCCCAAATGATGAGAACAATGTTCCAAGGAATCCCAAGTTAGTTGCATGTGCACTGTCACTCTTTCGTCGCATACCGGGGTGGAGGCACGTACGTGAAATCATGATCGACACTCGCCGGTCATAAAAATCAACAGTCTTTGATGAGTTACAGGTCGTAGGTCGATCAGAAAAGGATCTATTCTTCGATTCTGCAGGGTTCAGATTCGACAGTCAGTCAAGTATTTTACACTGTCACTTCAAATTTCAACCTTTCGCAAAATGTCAACACTGGCTCGTCCGCCATTTCAAACTGTTGCGTAACTGTCTACTTCCCAAGAAAATAAGTAGGTCAGACGATTCTATTATAGTGTCGCCAGGGGTACAGTAACATGGCAAACAAAACAATAGGTTGATTTCGGTCGTGTGGAGTTATGATTATAAAACCAAGCTCTTAGGTGTTACATTATTGCATTGAATAAACAATAGTTTGTTTTCATTGGACAGAATATTTATTACATTGCAATGTTAAACAAAATACGAACGGCACCTACCGCTCCTTCACAGACGAGTTCAATTCGCCTCTCGTCCCATGCCGGATTACGCAGTGTCTTCCGCAGGACGAGGAAGTTCGATTTTAAATCGGTTATGGTAGAATGGAGATAAACATAGTGTGTTTGGAAATAGATGAATGTTAGACTGATTGCTGGTCTCTAATTAATCATTTGAAACCTTACGCTAAGCGTTCGGCTTCAAATGAAATTTAGAGACTATCAATGGGGAACATTCCTCGAGTTGCGCCCCTTGCCTGCTTGAGCGCTGCGGTAGTTACGGTCCAAAGTAGCTGTCACTCTGATACTGGCCTCGCCTATCGGCCAAGCCCAAACTTAAATCGACATTAAACCTACTTATTACTCTGTGGTTTTATATTACGAATTACGGAAGCTGGAAGTTGCCCCGATTGAAGACTGTGCTCAAAGTACGAAGAACTAGCGTGTCTGGACGAAAATAATGCTAATAGAACGGTACTGCAGTTATTGATAATATTGCCGTTTCTCGAATTTCTTTCTGAGCAGTTGCTTTGTAAATTCGTCAAACCATTTACTCCCCATAATGTCACATTACACAGAGCATTAATGGCGTCGTAGTAGTTGTTAGAACATATGTTCAGTGTACACTGAAATTAGCCTTAAACAAATAACGTTAGCACTGACCTGATTACACGGACAACATAAGTGCTTCAGTAATCGTTCACGTAAACAACTTATTCTCATAGCTTATAACGCTTCGGGATGCAATGGAAAGAGGGAATGCTATGGCAACGTATCGGTTTCGAGAGGATTTGAAACATAAATCATTTTATCGTATTAACGACTCGTTCACAGTGTGTTCAACAAAATATATTACACCCATTCGCACGATAATTAAGCACACAACTTCCGGTGTATAGTTTCTACATATTCAGGGACCGTTCATAATTAATGGGCTGGGGAGTGGTGATGATTGTTACGGAGAAGCAGGTGAATGGCCTCCCTACAATTCATGTACAAAGTAAGTGACACCCCCTTTGCATACGTCATATTCAAAATCAATTAAACCCACGCCCCACCCCATAATTAAAAGCATAATCATTTTTTTGTGCAAATTTGCTGACCCCCCTAGTATATCTGTACAAAATTGATGAACCCTACCTTTCCAGAACAAAATAGGGTGACCCCTTAAAATCATCATCACCTCCCATCCCCCAAAAATTATGAACGGTCCCTTAGGCTATTATTCAAACCCAAAATGTACAGTAAATTGGCATATTGCTTGCATAATATATTTCTAAGTATCGTTTGGGCCCCACCCCAATCTTGACCATTTTAAAAGGCTGTACCTTCTATACACAAATAACCAGTACCTAAATGTCAGATCACATTTTGAAAACACACAAAAATTTTATTTGAAATTGTGTTTCAGGTGTTGTCAAATAATGTAACTTAGCATGAGTGAAATACTGAAATACATATAAACACATTGAACCATTACTGGAGGTCTCAACTATCTGATGCCAGAAGCAAGGGGTATCGAGTTAATTGTCCTTTGAGGTGGGAGCCTTTTTAGATTTGAAAATAAAATATTTCACATTTGTTTTTCCAGCATGTGTGAAGGGTTTACAAATTACATCAAGGATCATCATTACATTATAATGGGCTCACAGTGTCAGTGAACACAGTGTGCATTTGAAATTTTGAAAAGGGAATAATTTAGCTTTGAAATGGTAGTCTAAATGGTACAATTGAGATTTTACAATACTTAAAATTATTCTCATGTGTCAATTATCATCAGCCAAAAGCAACAAAGTCTGGGTTGTCATTTCAGATTTTATTGTTGAACATATTAAATTCTGCATGTATGGGCATTCATAAATATAGACATAAATACAGTAAAAAATGACGGTCTCCTTTGAAAAACCTTGATTAACACTTACACCCGATGCATGTTGATGTTTTCCACACTGACAATATTACTATCGATATTGCTGTACAGATAATTTAGGTGACATGCATATGGACCCATAATGGAAGTACAACAGTGAACTCTGAATAGTTTGACAGTCCTGTGTAAATGAAAATTGCTGCAGCACTAAACATAATAGTTAGTACTGGAAGCACTGCATGTTTGTCTCTCTGTGTTGATATACAAGTACTTCCACATTTGGTCTCTGCCAAGTCTGGAGAGAAAATGTTTGGCTCAATATTCTTGCCATCAAAATCATCATGGGTGATTGTTTCCTCCCCAGCGACATCACTGATGTTACATTCAACATCACAAGTATCCACCAGCATTAAGTCGGTCAGTTGATACAGTCCAGGGAAAGAATTGGTCATACAACATCTGTTTCTCTCTGTTGCCTCAGACGTGTTCATCCTGGAAAACATCAGTGGAGTATTACTATCCCAACTGATACAGGGTAATATTATCTTATGACTGCCAGTTATGAGAAAATGTATCATTATCAGATTTAAGTTACTGTTGTGGAGAAAGACATGTCACATAATGAACATATTCATTGGGGTAAGTCAAAGGTAGAAAACATTATTCTTAACAAATGTTTCAACTATGGAGAAGCATAATTTAAATATACTTTCTTTGAGTGGCATTTAGAAGTTGGTGTGATGAACAACGAAGAGAGTTCAATGGATATACAACTTCTTTAAAATAATAATTAGCGACATTTCCGTGTAGCTACTAACACCGTTATCAAGCATGTAACTCTCCTCACTATTTTTTTTCTGTAGGGAGAAATGTCTGATACAAAGAGGTGTGTTCAACAAGTACACCAGACATTATTCAGACAAATTCATACCAAAAGGAAACAAACATTAACCTGTATCATGTGTATTCTGAAATCACCTGGGCCTCATCTTTCTGGACAACAGGCACCTGTAGAGAGATGCATTAAAGGGAAAAAGTCAATTGTGTATTAGCATTCTTGGTAAACTTTATTTCAACAATGAAGGGAGCAAAGGTGTTATAGTCAAACATAAACAACTTTGTAAACATGTATATAATGATGCTAACTTGCGTTTTAAAAGCAAGAAGCAAACGAAAGTTTCCCCACAGGTTCACAAGAAAATTTACTTGTGAAATGCCAATTACCTTAAAACATTGAAAATAATATATTGGGGTCTCTTCCAATTTACTCGCCTACTCTACCTACCTGTCATCAGGAGATATAAGCATATGTGAAAATATCAAATACATTAGAATTTTAAGTACATTACTCAATTTAACTCAGTATCAAACTGACACGTGTATTTAAGATGCATGACCAGGTGCTGTCATATTGATGTGATGTATGAGTAGACAAGCAGGTAAAATCAACAGGCCATATCAAGTGATAAATGCTTTGCTAAACTATAATTGAAATATAGTTGTTAATAGATTCAAAAGATTAACCTGAAATTAGAATCCAATAGCTGTTTTTAAGTACGGTGAAATTTTTTGAATCAATATTAACAATGAATAAAGGCTAACTACTACAGGAACTGTTTTATAGCTTATCTTCACTGGGGTGCCGAATTAACAAGATAACATCAGTGGCATTCTACAGATGGTGACGCCTTTGGCGGCACCCTTTGTAAAGCGAAAAGATTGTGTACTGTAAGTTTTCATGATTACTACAGTGACAGCCCCCTAATGTTTCGCGTGAAAAGTTTTATACAGCGTGTGTCCCTCTTGAAGCAACATATTCTTTTTCCCTGAATCGTTTCAAAACCCCTGCTCGTAATTCGGTAAAATTGGCAAGGAGAATAACAATAACAAACGTTTTCTTCAAACTTTAAAAGTTACAACATACGTGGTAATTACCATAATTAGTTACAGTAATGAAATCGCTCTGTCAGAAATGGAAATGGCACACAACACTGAGAGTGAGACCAGCGAGAGCTGACGGCTACCTCGTCATGCTTTGGTTTAATTTGTCGCTACTTCGAATGACAGTCAACCACCATATCAACAAGTTTTGACCTCTCGGACACCTCGAACGACCTCTATTGCAGCATCCCAGGGCACAGCAGAACGTCTCAGGCATAGTAATTTCTGCTCATTTGAAATCGACCGTGCTACAAACTTTGAACGCCATGATTATACCGGAAGTACACTTAGGACCGTAGTGATTGGCGCCATCTATTAGCGAAGCGGTAAAGGGAGATAACTGAGGAATGTTCCCCATTCGGTCTAACATTCATCTAATTTACAAACACAGTACGTTTATCTCCTAACTCAACCTGTTTTCAAATCAATCTTATCCAGATTTTGACTGTCTTTAACCTTCCCTATGGAAATCTCTATTATGCGAAACAATCATTTATTCAGCCTCTAGGAATGAGAATATAACCTATCGAACATTTTTACTACCAAAATATTGTCATCTCCATGGCAAATGGTTATGGCTTTGGTACATATCTCATTTAGCAAACTAAGGACATCAGACACAAGTGAACTTATGTTATAGCAAGAATATCATCAGCTACGAAGCAATTACAGAACATACAAATCTATATTCACAGATGGATTCAGAGATGGTAACGCAGTCGCTAGCGCTGCTGTCATTGGAATCAGAACCATGCAATACAGGTTACCAAACAACAGTTCGATATTCACAGCGGAATCTAAAGCTATATTAACAGGTCTTAAATATATAAATTCCAAGTCTGAACATAAACAGTTCCTTACATTTTCTTATTCCCTCTCCTGCCTCAACAAATCCGTGACACAACTCATTATCGCATACACTGATTATATGCCTGTAGACAGATGTTACATCCGTGATCTGATGCAAAAGCAGTGGGATACCAAGGTAGGTGTAAATAAGTTACATGAAATAAATACAACTATCCGTTACACCAACTTGGATTGTCAGTCTAGATTTAAAGAGGTCATCATTCGACGACGCTGTATTGGCCACTCGAGATACACACACTAGTACTAAAAGGTGAGGATACTCCTTTTTTGACTGTTTCCAATTTACCATCACAAGGGATAATTATTTCAAAGTGAAAACAGTAAAAGATAATTTTAGTAATTTTGGGCATCATTTAATGTTATCCTTCTGAAAAGAAATTGATTATTTGATGATTTTGTTATGTAAATGTTTTCTTTGATATATTGATAGAACATGTTTATGAACTGAGATTGTGCTTGGGTGTGCCCTTGATGGGGGCTGGAGCATTGTAAAATTATTGTACCCCGGAGAGGACCAAGTGTTTTTATATCTACCTGAATTTTAAAGTGCTGAGTAATGGTTTATTCTAATTCTCCGCTTAAACCTACGACAATAACCAGTAACTAGTGAAAGGTGCAAGTAGCAGAGGTTCCATAAGTCCCCATGGTCCCTCTAATTGTGTCCTTACCTGTGTTCTGGCGTCCTCTCAGCTCGCCACTTTTGTATGTATTGGTACCAAATACTCCGTTTTACTGTTCTATAACTTGTCCTCACGTTAAAGGTTATGCACCTCCCCTTCCATCCCCATAGGTATACTGCCTCCTTAAGAAAGGTGAGTAAGTTACGATTTAGAGTCAAATCGGCAACATTCAGCTAAAACAATACTTACATTAATAAATAATTAAGATTAATCAAATCTGTCAACGAAGCACAGTAAAATAACCAAGTTAGCGCAGATAGAAATTTAACACTGGAATGTAAGCATTAAAACATTTACTACAATTGAGGGCAATACCAGACAAATATTTGATATATGGCTTGTTGTTTTTCTGACCATCGATGAAATAAATTAAATTAATAATAATAAATTAAATTGTTTAAGTTGATCAAGTCACAATATGGCAGAAATATTGCCGACGTGACTTACATTATACACACTCACTCACCCATTATCTGGTTAAACCTCCGTATATGTCACAAACATAGTAAAGCAGAGATTTAATACACTGGCAACATGCTGGGGACAAACATAAAGTTAATGGATAACCAATGGTGATCAATGGCATGGGGTGTATATGACATAACCACTACTCTAGTCCACGTCCACGATCGTGCGTCTCCATCAACGACCAAGCATGTATCACTGTTGCAATGCCATTCCTATATCCGATTCCAGTCGGTTTCCAATCAAATTCACCGATGCATACTGTAAAAGCAGCCTTTAGTTGGCTGCGCAAATACGACCAAGTGAAATCATATGTTATCATACACGATTATGGCAATACTGGTCAATAACTATCGAACAATGTCATCTGCAAGAGTTAAAAATACATAGCAATGAACACATGGATCCTAGATTTCCTCGTGAAGAATGTTTGACTTTGCTCAGCCAGTATACCCGGAAATTTTTTAGTGTTTAGCATAAATCAGTGAAAATATTTTATAAATGCTTTGTGAAAAAGGAGTGGTTTTAGAGTATATATCAAATAATGACTTGCGTTGTGATGTAGCTGTACAATCTTAATAGGAAAACACATTATGAGGCTCCGTTGGCCTACGCTTTGTCCATAGGTATATCAAAATATAACACTGTATATTACATTGTGTCATATACTACAGTGGATTCGTGCTATGTATTACATTGAATCAGTACTATGTATTACATCAAATTAGCGCTATATATATCACCTTAAATCTGTGCTATGTATTACGTTGAATTCGTGCTTTGTATTACATTAAATTAGCGCTATGTATTACATTGAATTAGCGCTATATATATCACCTTAAATCTGTGCTATGTATTACGTTGAATTCGTGCAATATTTTGCACTGAATCAGTACTATGTATTATATTGAATTCGTGCTTTGTATTACATTGAATTAGCGCTATGTATTACATTGAATTAGCGCTATATATATCACCTTAAATCTGTGCTATGTATTACGTTGAATTCGTGCAATATTTTACACTGAATCAGTACTATGTATTATATTGAACTAATGCTATGTATTACATTGAATTTGTGCTATGTAGTACATTGAATTACCGCTATATATATCACCTTCAATCTGTGCTATGTATTACGTTGAATTCGTGCAATATTTTACACTGAATCAGTACTATGCATTACATTGAACTAGTGCTATTTATTACATTGAATTAGCGCTATATATATCACCTTAAATCTGTGCTATGTATTACGTTGAATTCGTGCAATATTTTACACTGAATCAGTACTATGTATTAAATTGAACTAATGCCATGTATTACATTGAATTTGTGCTATGTAGTACATTGAATTACCGCTATATATATCACCTTCAATCTGTGCTATGTATTACGTTGAATTCGTGCAATATTTTACACTGAATCAGTACTATGCATTACATTGAATTCGTGCCATATATTACATTGAATTAGCGCTATATATATCACCTTCAATCTGTGCTATGTATTACGTTGAATTCGTGCAATATTTTACACTGAATCAGTACTATGTATTACATTGAATTAATGCTATGTATTACATTGAATTTGTGCTATGTAGTACATTGAATTACCGCTATATATATTACCTTCAATCTGTGCTATGTATTACGTTAAATTCGTGCAATATTTTACATTGAATCAGCACTATGTATTACATTAAACTAGTGCTATTTATTACATTGAACTCGTGCCATATATTACACTGAATTAGCGCTATATATATCTCCTTAATTCTGTGCTATGTATTACGTTGAATTCGTGCAATATTTTACACTGAATCAGTACTATGTATTACATTGACCTAGTGCTATGCATTACATTGAATTCGTGCCATATATTACATTGAATTAGCGCTATATATATCACCATAAATCCGTGATATGTATTACGTTGAATTCGTGCAATATTTTACACTGAATCAGTACTATGTATCACATTGAACTATTGCTATGTATTACATTGAATTAGTGCTATTTATTACACTGAATCAGTGGTATGTATTTCATTGAATACTTCCCATATATTACATTGAATTTGTGCTATGAATTACATTGAATAATTCATATATATTACATTTCATTAGAGCTATGTATTACTCTAAAATATTACTTTATGTTATATGACATCAGTGCTATGTATTACAATGAATTCTTCCTGTTTAGTACACTGAATTAGTTCTCTATATTACATTGCATGAGCGCTATATATTAAATGTGTTTGTAAAATTTAATTCATTCATCTCACGACAACATTTACCATGCTATATATTTATATATGTTTTTTAGTTGGTTTGTTTTTGTGTTTTACATGTTCAGCTACACTGAGAGCTATACACCACAGCACCGCTTGTATGCCTTTCTACTTCACATTGTCTGTGATCGAACAAATATAGCGCCAGTTCGATCAGACCTCAGCGAGGATGTGAGCGCACATTACAACTGACTGTGTTGAAGACGCCTTTTCAGAGGAACCAGCTCCCTTGAAGCTGTTACACAACCTACTTTGTTGATCGCGACAGTACTACGGGGTGGCCTCACAATCAGGTAAGTCTGTTTTACTTCTTTGAGGGGTATTTAGAAGTTTAAGCAAGGATAACAATATATGGATGAACAATTTCTTTATTACAGCGAGAGCGGTTAACGCGATCGCTCTTCACGCCGAAGACACGGGTTCGATTCTCCACATGGGTACAATGAGTGAAGTCCATTTCTGGTGTCCCCCTGCCATGATATTGCTGGAATATTGCTAACATAGAGGTAAACTCATACTCACTCACACGATCATCCAATAGATAATCGAGAATGAGAGCAACTGAGATGTTAATATCCTTACACGAAGCTGACACTTCTCGGTAAAAATTAAACACCGGTATTACACTTTATTCGTTCATTTATCGGTGCCGTGAAATACAGATTGTTTGGACTTTGGACAAGTGTCTAATTGATTTTGTGTGATATTTTAGTACATTGTATTTGGTAGAAACAAACAATCCTTAGCTGTGGATTTTCTGCTCCAACCATCATTTGATTTTCTGGTTTACAAGCCGCCTTTGATTTGCAGCGTACTTGCTACCTTAAACGAGAAATATTTATGTGAATAGTTGGTGATGCCAAAATTGGCAACTCTAACTCTGTCTAATCTGGCGGAAAAATAATAAACAGTAAATTGTCCTGTAAAGAAAGAGTCAAAAATTGTTTCCTCAAAAGCAAAACAATATGTTAACTCACTGCCATCGCTTGGCCGACTGACGACGTGAATGAGGAGACGTGTGTTGGCGTGTATGGATGCCCAGTGTGGTCAAACTCGCTATTGACGTCGTGTCACCAGACTCCTGTCTCATTATGTGACCCTTTATGCACTTTTTTGAATGAACTCTGATTGTGTAATTTTAAATTTTGACCCTTTGACGCTTTCATAATGCAAGACTAGCATCACAGTGAAGTTTCAATCAATTTGTTGGAAAGGATTTCACATACGTCTTTGTTTCTATTTGTTGGTAAAGTCAAGTTGGTGATAACTTTCTTTGGTCCGGTAATTTATGTAGATTACTTAGGAGGGCTCTGAAATAGGGCTGGGACGGGTAACCCGGATACCCGTGTCAGGTGGGTAATGTGTTGGACCCGGGTACCCGTCTCAGTACCCGGACCCGTTATGATCATGTGACTTATAGATTAAACAATTTAATATGTTATTTTTCATGATTATAAGGTTGTAGTGTCTTTGAAGTTTTATACATTATTTACAATCACCTGTTTTGAATATAATACATGATTAAGATATTGAAAGAAAAAATAGCCTCCGAGCTGAAGAAGATATTGCCATTTCTTACAAATTTGGCGTCAGGAATGAACATATCGGGTATCCGGGTAGGGTAGGGTAATAGGGCGTGGGGTACCCGGGTAGAAAATTTGAACCCGTCACAGCCCTACTCTGTAATAGTGATTGAAATAGTGAATAACCAAATTCTATTCTCTGCTCATATTACTACCAACACTGCTGACAATACAAGCATATATAGCAACCTTGGTGGGTCGCATAGGCAATAAAACTAATTTAATATCAAAAATATTACTTTCTCAGAAGATTATTTAAAATAAATTAAAACTAGGCTATTGACCACAAAGGACCAAAGGGACTAAACGGGTTCATATAACTTGTTTGTTTGTTTGCTTGTTGTTTTACGACGCACACACCAATATTCCTATTTAGCGGGGAGCGGTGGGGTAGCCTAGTGGTTAAAGCGTTGGTTCGTCATGCCGAAGACCCGGGTTCGAATGGGTACAATGTGTGAAGTCCATTTTTGATGACCTCCGCCGTGATGTTGCTGGAATATTGCTAAAAGTGGCGTAAAACCAAACTCAGTCAGTCCTATTTAGCTGTAAATTTATTGAAGATGGATATGTTCAGCGGCTTGCATACACAAATTTGATAACTTGTTTCCAAATCATTTCAATCTGAACAGAATGTTTGAAACAAAATCAGCATGTTACAAAATGTATAAAAACCCAGATCGTTTTCGTTCCTGGATGAGGATGTAATGTCAGCGAACTGCCTTGTGACACCGGAAGCAACCACTACTCGATTCAAGTCGTGGAGCGCGGTCGGCGAGCTGTCTAAGGCGCCAGGCTACTGATCCAGCGAGCTTGAGGTGTCGGGATCGTGCCCGCCTGTGACCGGGTGTAAAAACCTTGGAGTCAACTTTGTGTGCAGACTCTTTCAGTGTTCTCACAACCCCTAGTGTACAGTACACCACCCTGTGCACTAAAAAGAACCCACGAATCTGTTGGTAAAAGACCAGAGGGTGGCCACATGAATACGTGCAAACACCTAGTTGCGGGTACAGCAACGTACAGTAAACTTGGATAAGGTATGACTATGTGTCCCAGTCCACCCAGCTGGGAATGGGTACCTCGTAAGGACGGGAAAGTCACATTAACTCGGTGTGCCTAATGGCTGCAACAGTTGTAAGCTCCAATGATGGAGGGAAAAGCAGAGAGCCTTGTAGCAGCTAAGCTGGATATTGGCGCTTTACAAAATTAATATTAGTCGCTGCAAATATATTTTCTTGTTTCAATGATGCGTGTTGATGTATTTGCCATTAAACGGCACGACGGCAATATTCTATTTATTCACCTAAATGTCACTTAACAGCGGTAATCAAGATATCAGGTGTTGTATCTAATAGATAATCAATAGATTCGTTTTAGATCAGATTCAAATATTGAATTCGCGAGAAATATCAATGCTTAGTTGACGTCAGACATTGAGCTCAATCAACTTCGGTACACGCACGAGCAGACACTGTAGGTGTCTCGTATTGTATTTTACATTTAGGAATCAAATAACGGAAGAGAAAAACGTTGTGCAAGAATTAAATCAGAACGCCAGTGTCTAAGAAAGGCGAGAATACTGCATAAAACTGAACTCAAACTCAAATATGTTGTGAAATAGTTTCACCCATGTTTTTGAATAACATTGGACGCAGTTACGATCTTTGGTTTAGGTCGTTACGGCACACAGTATGGGACCCGTGAAGATCCGGGTTAGAATTGATCTTCAGCAACCCATGCTTGTCATAAGAAGCGACTAACGGGATCGTCAATCACTGGACGCCTTCATAAAGCTGAAATTTTGTTCCGTACGGAGACAAAGTGAACATAAATTTCTAAAAGCGGCTTAAAACCATACTCACTCACTCACTCGCTCACTATCTGTTACAGATACCAAGCAGTTCAACATGCGGTGTCGGGTGTTTCTGATGGTATCCATGTATTTCTCCGTGGCAGGTATGTGTCATACTGAATATACAGCGCAGCTGACGCAAAATACCATACTGCCAAATACAGTACATTTGTATTTGGTTATTGTTCATGAAACCATTTTAAATCTTTAGATGTGTTTTTACGTGTTTTACTTCATGAGCTCATAATGTATGTTACACGAAATCGTGACAATCCGGGGTCTTCAGTGACCCATCCTGTTCGTGGTAGGTGACTAACGGGATCGGGTGTTCAGGTTCGTTGACTTGGTTGACTCAACTGCTTAGACCATGCTCATGATGTCAATCGGTGAATTCTCTGGTCCAGACTCGGGCCAATTCGACACATGGGTACGATGAGTGAAGCCCATTTCTGGTGTCCTAACCGTGATATTAATGGAATATTGCTAAAAGCGGCGTAAAACTAAACTCACTCACATGTACTCGTAAAGATCCGGGTTAGAATTGATCTTCAGTAACCCATGCTTGTCTTAAGAATATTAATATTGTCTTAAGAGGCGACTGAGTGGTCAGGCTCGCTGACTTGTTTGACATATGTCATCCCATCCCAATTGCGTAGATCAATGCTCATGCTGTTGATCACTGGATTGTCCATTGTCTGGGGTATTGAATGTATACACCATAATTCTATAGATCTCACGATGACTCACATATGCTGTCATGTTCCTTACAGTCGGCTCAATAACGTTCACCACACAAGGGTACAATGAATTTGTCAACCCCATGATCTTTGGCTTTGATATTCGGGGAAAGGACTGGATCACGTTTAGGATCATGGCGTGCTGGGACTTCAACATCATTCTGTACTTCCGTGACCAAGAGATGTACCGAATGCTACTTGGAGGATGGCACAACGGTAAAAGCCGATTCTTCGCATTTGGGACGTATGCAGACGTCTCTGGGAAGGTCTTCACCTGCACTGGCTATGATGAGTTTTGGACCTCTTGGGAAGATGGACATTTTAAAGTTGGTCGTGGCAAGCAAAAGGATGTTGACATTCTCTTCAGTGATGCTGGGTATACAGTTCCTGGCGTCGACAGCTTTACTGTGAATGCCCCGAGCGGGTCATTCATTTTTGGTAAGTTGAGCCACATCATGCAGCTTCTCGTATCCTCTGGATTTAAGGGGTTGAAAAGTCCATGGCACTCCATACCTGAGTGCAAAGGGAAAACATATATCCCAGGTGTTCTTTTCACATCCCGTGAGTCTCCTAACTCGCAGATTCTCGATGTTTGATAAATCCTGATGTCCTAACATGTCCCTGCTATTCTGTGACCAATGTGGACTTGGTCCCTATCACCTCTTAACAGTCTTAATAGGTCCCTGCTATCCCTTTCATGCTGTGAGCTTAACAGGTCCCTGGCACCGCATGCTTGCCACTGATCTTGTCTTAATAAATCTCCAGTACATGTTACATGCTGAGGGCTAAAGAAGTGCAAGGTATAATATATATGTCGACTTGTTAGAACCCTAGAATCCACTACTTTTTCATACTTCGCAAGCTTACAAAAACCAAGCCTCCCCTGGTTGTAACACTCTGTGGGCTTACTAGATCCCTGGCATCCCTGCGTATCACGCTCTGTGGGATTACTAGATCCCTGGCATCGCTGCGTATCACACTCTGTGGGCTTACTAGATCCCAGGCAACCCTGCGTATCACACCCTGTAGGCTTACTAGGTCCCTGGCATCCCTGCGTATCACTCTCTGTGGGCTTACTAGGTCCATGGCATCCCTGCGTATCACGCTCTGTGGGTTTATAACATCCATGGTATCACTGCGTATCACTCTCTCTGGGCTTACTATGACCCTGGCATCCCTGCGTATCACGCTCTGCTGGCTTACAAGATCCCTGGCATCCCTGCGTATCACGCTCTGTGGGATTACTAGATCCCTGGCATCCCTGCGTATCACTCTCTGTGGGCTTACTAGGTCCATGGCATCCCTGCGTATCACGCTCTGTGGGTTTATAACATCCATGGTATCACTGCGTATCACGCTCAGTAGGCTTACTAGGACCCTCACATCCAAGCGTATCACTCTCTCTGGGCTTACTATGACCCTGGCATCCCTGCGTATCACGCTCTGCTGGCTTACAAGATCCCTGGCAACCCTGCGTATCACTCTCTGCTGGCTTACTATGACACTGGCATCCCTGCATATCACTCTAGGTGGGCTTACTAGATCACTTGCATCCCTGTGTATCACTCTCTGTGGGCTTACAAGATCCCTGGCATCCCTGCGCATCACAATCTTTGGGCTTACTAGGTCCCTGGCATTCCAGCGTATCACACCCTGTGGGCTTACTAGATCCCTGGCATCTCTGCGTATAACACTCAGTAGGCTTACTAGATCCCTTGCATCCCTGCGTATCACTCTATGTGGGCTTACTATATCCCTGGCATCCCTGCGTATCACACCATGTATTCTTACATCCCTGCATCCTTGCGTCTCACACTCTGTGGGCTCACTAGGTCCCTGGCATCCCTGCGCATCACTCAAAGTCGGCTTACTAGATCACAGGCATCCCTGAGTATCACGCTCTCTTCGATTACTAGGACCCACACTCTGTGGGCTTACTAGGTCCCTGGTATCCCTGCGTATCACACTATGTGGGCTTACTAAATCCCCAGCCTCCCAGATCAGATCACTGGCATCCCTGAGTATCACGCTCTGTGGGATGAGTAGGACTGTGGCATCCCTGCGTATCACGCTCTGTGAGCTTACAAGATCCCTGGCATGCCTGCATATCACGCTCTGCGGGCTTACTAGGTCCCTGGCATCCCTGCATATCACACTCTGGGGGCTTACTAAATCCCCAGCCTCCCCAGCGTATCAAGCTCTTTCGGCTTCCTAGGACTCTCTCCGTATCACGCTCTGTGGGCTTACTTTGACCCTGGCATCCCTGCGTATCACACTCTGTCAGCTTACTTTATGACAAGACACCCCTGCTCGTCAGCCTCTGTGGGCTTACTATGACCCAGGCATCCCTGCGTATCACGCTCTTTGGGCTTATTAGGTCCCTGGTATCCCTGAGTATCACACTCTGTCGGCTTACTAGGACCCTCGCATCCCTGCGTATCACGCTCTGTGGGCTTACTAGGACCCTGTCATCCATGCATATCACCCTCTGTGGGCTTACTAAATCACTGGCATCCCTGAGTATCATGCTCTGTTGGCTAACTACATACCTGGCAACCCTGCGTATCACACTCTGTGTGTTTACTAGGTCCCTGGTAACCCTACGTATCACACTCTGTGGGCTTAGTAGGAACCTGGCATCCCTGAGTATCACACCCCGTAGGCTTACTAGGTCCCTGGCATCCCTGCGTATCACGCTCTGTGGGCTTACTAGGGCCCTGTCATCCATGCATATCACCCTCTGTGGGCATACTAAATCACTGGCATCCCTGAGTATCATGCTCTGTTGGCTAACTACATACCTGGCAACCCTGCGTATCACACTCTGTGTGTTTACTAGATCCCTGACAACCCTACGTATCACACTGTGTGGGCTTACTTGGACCCTGGCATCGCTGCGTATCACTCTCTGTGGGCTTACTAGATCCCTGGCAACCCTGCGTATCACACTCTTTGGGCTTAGTAGGAACCTGGCATCCCTTCGTATCACTCTCTGTGGGGCTTACTAGATCCCTGGCATCCCTGAGTATCACATCCCGTAGGCTTACTAGGTCCCTGGCATCCCTGCATATCACTCTCTGTGGGCTTACTAGGTCCCTGGCATCCCTGCGTGTCACACTCTGTGGGCTTATAAGATCCATGGTATCTCTGCGTATCACGCTCTGTTGGCTTACTAGGACCCTGGCATCCAAGCGTATGACGCTCTGTGGGCTTACTACATCCCTGGGAACCCTGCGCATCACACTCTTTGGGCTTAGTAGGAACCTGGCATCCCTGTGTATCACACCTCGTAGGCTTACTAGGTCCCTGGCATTCCTGCGTATCACACTATGCGGGCTTATAAGATCCATGGTATCTCTGCGTATCACGCTCTGTTGGCTTACTAGGACCCTGACATCCAAGCGTATGACGCTCTGTGGGCTTACTAGATCCCTGGGAACCCTGCGTATCACTCTCTGTTGGCTTACTATGACCCTGGCATCCCTGCGTATCACTCTCTGTGAGCTTACTAGGACTCTGGCATCCCTGTGTATCACACCACGTAGGCTTACTAGGTCCCTGGCATCCCTGCGTATCACACTATGCGGGCTTATAAGATCCATGGTATCTCTGCGTATCACACTCTGTTGGCTTACTAGGACCCTGACATCCAAGCGTATGACGCTCTGTGGGCTTACTAGATCCCTGGGAACCCTGCGTATCACTCTCTGCTGGCTTACTATGACCCTGGCATCCCTGCGTATCACTCTCTGTGAGCTTACTAGGACTCTGGCATCCCTGTGTATCACACCACGTAGGCTTACTAGGTCCCTGGCATCCCTGCGTATCACACTATGCGGGCTTATAAGATCAATGGTATCTCTGCGTATCACTCTCTGTGAGCTTACTAGGACTCTGGCATCCCTGCGTATCGCTCTCTGCGAGCTTACAAAATCCCTGGCATTCCTGCATATCACGCTCTGTGGGCTTACTAGGTCCCTGGCATCCCTACATATCACACTCTGTGGGCTTACTAAATTCCCAGCCTCCCCAGCGTATCACGCTCTTTCGGCTACTAGGGCCCATGCACCCCTGCGTATCACGCTCTGTGGGCTTACTATGACCCTGGCATCCCTGCTTGTCACAATCTGTGGGCTTACTAGGACCCTGGCATCCCTCCGTATCACACTCTGTGGGCTTACATTGGTATCCCTGGCATCTTATGCCCTGCCTCCCCTGCTTGTCACGCTCTGTGGGCTTACTATGACCCTGGCATCCCTGTGTATCACGCTCTGTGGGCTTATTCGGTCCCTGGCATCCCTGCTTGTCACACTCTGTGGGCTTACTAGGACCCTGGCATCCCTGCGTATGACACTCTCTGTGCTCACTAGATCCAAAGCCTCCCCTGCTTGTTACGATCCATGGGCTTACTAGGTCCCTGGCATCCCTGTGTATCACGCTCGGTGGGCTTACTTGGTCCCTGGCATCCCTGAGTATCACATCCTGTAGGCTTACTAGGTCCCTGACATCCCTGCGTATCACACTCTGTAGGCTTACTAGGTCCCTGGCATCCCTGCGTATGACACTCTCTGTGCTCACTAGATCCAAAGCCTCCCCTGCTTGTTACGATCTATGGGCTTACTAGGTCCCTGGCATCCCTGTGTATCACGCTCTGTGGGCTTACTTGGTCCCTGGCATCCCTGCGTATCACGCTCTGTGGGCTTTCTAGATCCCTGGCATCCCTGCGTATCATACCCTGTAGGCTTACTAGGTCCCTTCCATCCCTGCGTATCACGCTCTGTGGGCTTTCTAGATCCCTGGCATCCCTTCGTATCATACCCTGTAGGCTTACTAGGTCCCTTCCATCCCTGCGTATCACGCTCTGTGGGCTTACTTGGTCCCTGGCATCCCTGCGTATCACACCCTGTATGCTTAATAGGTCCCTTGCATCCCTACGTATCACACTCTGTGGGCTTATTCGGTCCCTGGCATCCCTGCTTGTCACACTCTGTGGGCTTACTAGGACCCTGGCATCCCTGCGTATGACACTCTCTGTGCTTACTGGATCACAAGCCTCCCCTGCTTGTTACGATCTATAGGCTTACTAGGTCCCTGGCATCCCTGCGTATCACACCCTGTAGGCTTACTAGGTCCCAGGAATTCTTGCGTATCACCCTCTGTGGGCTTTCTAGATCCCTGGCATCCCTGCGTAGCACACCCAACCCTGGTGTATGTATCACACCCTATAGGCTTACTAGGTCCCTGGCATCCCTGTGTATCACGCTCTGTGGGCTTACTTGGTCCCTGGCATCCCTGCGTATCACGCTCTGTTGGCTTACTAGGTCCCTGGCACCCCTGCGTATGACACTCTCTGTGCTCACTAGATCCAAAGCCTCCCCTGCTTGTTACGATCTATGGGCTTACTAGGTCCCTGGCATCCCTGTGTATCACACTCTGTGGGCTTACTAGGACCCTGGCATCCCTGCGTATGACACTCTCTGTGCTCACTAGATCCAAAGCCTCCCCTGCTTGTTACGATCTATGGGCTTACTAGGTCCCTGGCATCCCTGTGTATCACGCTCTGTGGGCTTACTTGGTCCCTGGCATCCCTGCGTATAATACCCTGTAGGCTTACTAGGTCCCTTCCATCCCTGCGTATCGCGCTTAGTGGGCTTTCTAGATCCCTGGCATCCCTTCGTATCATACCCTGTAGGCTTACTAGGTCCCTTCCATCCCTGCGTATCACGCCCTTCCATCCCTGTGGGCAGGGCATACTTGGTCCCTGGCATCCCTGCGTATCACACCCTGTAGTCTTACTAGGTCCCTTGCATCCGTGCGTATCACACTCTGTAGGCTTACTAGTTCCCTGTCATCCCTGCTTGTCACTCTCTGTGGGCTTACTAGGTCCCTGGCTTCCCTGCATATAACTCTCTGTGGGTAAACTAAATCCCCTGCCTCCCCAGCGTATCACGCTCTTTCGGCTTACTAGGACCCAAGCATCCCTGCTTATCACGCTCTGTGGGCTTACTAGGTCCCTGGCATCCCTGCGTTTCACACCCTGTGGCTAACTAGGTCCCTGGCATTCCTGCGTATCACTTTCTCTGGGCTTACTAGGTCCCTGGCATCCCTGTGTATCACTTTCTTTGGGCTTACTAGGTCCCTGGCATCCCTGCGTATCACACTCTTTGGGCTTACTAGGTCCCTGGCATCCCTGCGTATCACCAATCGAACCTTGAACTCCCCTGCTTGTCACATTCTATAAGGCTTCATAGACCCCTGGTAAAGATAATATAGGTATTCGGTTGATCATCGTCAGTAGCGAAAGTACACTGCACGTTTACCCTTTGCAAGCCAACCAAAGCTGAGGATGTTATATTTTTCATTTACTGATGAGCAAAATATCCAACATATGTGTCTGTCAATATTTTTTAAAAATCATTGAAATGATTTATGTTTCTAAACCCTTTATTTAAGTATGTCCATTTCCGATGTGGTGTGAATATGGTTTTCGGCTACTCACTCACTAACTCACTCCAGCAGCTACGTCACAAATGTGTACCCTAGTCGGGAATCGAGCCCGGCGTGACGGTCGAACGATAATCACCATATCATATTGTTAATACTAATATGAAATTGAATGCTGGTTTATTGACCTACTGAAACAACCCATGTCAGTTCCAGGGGATAGCTTGAATTCCATTAACAAGTTCAAACATATGCTGTATTTTGGAGACAATTGACTTGCCTTTGCGTGTGTTTGTTACGTGTGTCATCGGTAGGACAGACTTAACTTTTAGAGTGAGTGAGCGAGTATGGTTTTACGCCGCTTTTAGCAATATTCCAGCAAGATCATGGCGGGGGACACCAGAAATGAGCTTCACACATTGTATTCAAGTGGGGTAGCTTAGTGGTTAATGCGTTCGCTGGTCACGCCAAAGATCCGGGTTCGATTCCCAACGTGGGTACAATGTGTAAAGCCCATTTCTTGTGTCCCCCGCCGTGATATTCCTGGAATATTGCTAAAAGCGGCGTAGAACTAAACTCACTCACTCACTCATAATATTCCAGCTATGTGGCGGCGGTCAGTAAATAATCGAGTCTGGACCAGACAATTTTATGATCATCAGCTTGTATGTTGTTCAAGCAATTTTCATGCAAAAAGGCTAATATTTTTTTCGTACTCACTTTCTCTTATCCTTACGAACGCAATTCATGTGCCCATCTTAACATCCAACACGCGATCAGCATAAAGAGGTATTTAATGGACATGACAGAGAAGATACACATATGGATGACATGTACTTTACTACTATCTAATGACGACATTCAAGTATAGACCCTTACAAGGTTTTCAAGCACGAAATGCCTATCAAACAAAAGGAAATTGAGTCAGTTGCTGGGTTGGCGTATCATGTCTTCCTTGACAACGTTATAGAGGCTGTACCGAATGTCTTTATAATGTAAAATAAATAGATATATAGATGGTCTTATTCATACATTGTATTCAGCAGGATGCAAGCAGCTTATCGTGAACATGAAGCATGGTCGAATACTCACTGTTGTATCAATACTCATATTTACTGAAAAAGCGATAACAGTTTAAGTTTGTTAAAGTGAACTTGACAGAAATACAACCACGAACCATATCTTGATAAGGCGCCTAAGAGCTCAGGATGTTACCTTGATTCTGCATGTGAAGTGATATAAAAACAGACAACTGCGTCTACAGGAAGAAATCGTTAATTCACCAGTGGCACTGTAAGATGGATATCGGCTTATATCAATCGGTTCCCTGTAAAAATCCAATTCACTGATGGTGGTTAAAGCAAAGCCAATAATGTGAAGTGAGATGCGGGTTTGATATCCCGTCTTTTAAGTTCAGTAAAAATATTCTTTGTCTTGAAAAGACTACAGATGTATCACGGCTTGGTGTAATGATTCTGCAGATCAATTAATCCTTACATCTAAACAACAGCACCGTCGAGGTTGACATTGGATAAATAGAGCAGTAATAAATGTATGTGCATTACATCCGTCAAGATCCGGCATAGAATTGTCTCCAGCAACCCAGGCTTGTGTGAACAGGCGACAAAAACAGGCGCGGTCAGGCTCGTGAACTTGGTTAACGCATGTCATTGTATCCCAGTTGCTTGTGTCGGTGCTCTTGATGTTGATCACTGGATTGTAGGTCCTGACTTGATTATTTACAGACCGCCATAGATGGAATATTGATGAGTGTGGTGTTAAACAACAAACCAAAAACAATCATGAATCAACCTTTTACTTATTCAGATTTATTACATATTAATGAATTGTCAATTATACCATTCATTTATTCATTCATTTATTCGTTCGTTTGTTCGTTCGTTCGTTCGTTCGTTCGTTCGTTCGTTCGTTCGTTCGTTCGTTCGTTCGTTCGTTCGTTCGTTCATTCGTTCGTTCATTCATTCATTCGTTGGGCGGTAGGGTAGCCTAGTGGTTACAACGTCCGCTCGTCACGCTGAAGGCCCGGGTTTGAAGCCCATTCCTGATGTCTCCCGCCGTGATATTGTTGGAATAATGCTGAAAGCGACGTAAAACATAACTCATTCATACGTTCGTTCGTTCGTTATGTAGCCCAAACCACTCTGTGGCCACCTTCAAACCAATCTTACGTTTCTACATTTCTAATCATGTCTGTGCCATTCTACATTCAGAGTATGACAACTGTACGAGCCCTCCTGACATCGAAAGACTTGACGGGGTGAGATATACTGGGGGGTTTGTACTGCGGACCTACTCCGACGTCTCCGGGGCCTTCTGCATCACGGAGTGCGTCCTCAGCAACAGGTGTTTCAGCCTCAGCTTCAACAGAGTCGACAGTGAATGTGAACTATTTACAACCCCCTTCAACACAACAGACTTATCATCAGCACCAGGCTGGGAGACATATGTGTTCCCTGATATTAAGTTATATAGCTGAATTAACACATTTAGTTTATTCAAGATTATTGAAGTGCTTGATGTTCGGAAATTTAATTTAGAACAATGTTGCAAACTGGATGTTGCACGTATTAAAAAATATGTCCGTCCATGGAACTCGGCGCTATAGAAGTAGATTATTATTAACACTAAATATCATCCACAAATCTAAAACCCACTGTGAGTAAAAGACATCACAAGTAATTTTCTAACGTATCATGCGTAGCATGTGATTGGACTTATGTAACAATCAAAACGTAGTGGCCTAATGCAAGCCTTTTGATGTGTTTGACATATTGTTTTACTTTATATAGTTATGCTACTGCAACTATCACAGTGAGGATACCCGTGAAGATCCCGGTTAGAATGGATCTTCAGTAACCCATGCTTGTCGTAAGAGGCGACTAACGGGATCGGGTGGTCAGGCTCGCTTACTGGCTTGACACATTGCGTAGACCGATGTTCATACTGTTGATCACTGCATTGTCTGGTCCAGTTTCGGTTATTTACAGACCGCCGCCACATAGCTGGAATATTGCTGAGTGCGGCGTTAAACAACAAATAAACAAACGAACTGACCGTGAGGGACATGACAATCCATATTAATACATCGCATTTGCTCCGCTGGAAATCGATTACAGCACGTACAGCCGGACTATTCTAAACAAAGGCTAACTAAGCTCATTCCACGCTTTAGGACAGCTTCTACATGAAAGATGACTATGCTGCCCTATGTGCTTCTCTAGCTACTTGTACATACGCGTCAATTCGATCCCCAACCGCGTCATACCAAAAGACGTTAAAATATGGTACTTGTTGGTCCCTGCCTGGCGTTCGGCATTAATGGGTACAACAAGGACTGGTCGGCTCGGAGTCAGTATAATGTGTCTGAGTGGGGTATTCATGCTTCACTGCGGCATGATATCTCAGTGGGCTAGCACTATAAAACCAGCTTCAGTCTGGGCTAGTACAAGCAGCCGCACATACACACAACACACGCATGCACGTCGTCATATGAGCGAAATATTCTCAAGCACGACGTTAAACCCAATTTCACATCACCTCACCTCACATACGCGTCAAAACTGGAACAGATCAATAGCATTAGCAATAGCAATTCCGAAGTTCGATATCGTAATATGGCGGTTGCTTGTGGATTTTTAATGGAAAGCATTCGGATATGGCATAACGCAGAGATATGGATATGAAAGCGCGCGTAAAATCTCCAAATCATCACCATCATCTGGAAACCTCCCTCAGATTCCGTACGCGTGTACTGACTCCCATTTGTACAGCCCTTGATCTTACCTGTTTATGTCGTACACAAGGCTGGAAAACAACAAGCACCGTCTGTAAAATTATTTTGAAACGCGGTAGGGGCGATCCGTCGTCACCCATAAAACCCTGGTACAATGTGTGAACGTACTTAGTGTGTCCCCAGCCGTGGTATTGCTGGAATCCCAACCATGACTGACTGACTGAGTTTGGTTTTACGCCGCTTTTAGCAATATTCCAGCAACATCACGGCGGGGGGACACCAGAAATGGGCTTTACACATTGTACCCATCTGGGGATTCGAACCCGGGTCTTCGGCGTGACGAGTCAACGCTTTAACCACTAGGCTAAAACCACCACCACCCCCACAAAACACCAGATCAGCACCAGACCTATCTGTACATATTGTCAATAATGATTGATTAGTATTGATTTCTGCTATGTAGTATTTGTTTGCCTTTATGTTTCCTAGTTTTAGCGTTAAGTATATTCCCACGTTAACTAGGTAACGTTACATACATACCCAAGGTGAAGTTTTCAGTGTAGATGAATTAGTGTGTCTACTTGTACCCCAAACCACTTCATGATCGTGACCTGCTTATCAGGTGTTTTTTACCTTTTCTTTGTTTATTTGTATGTTTGTTTCTTGTTGTTTTTTGGTTTGGTATTGCTGTTACTGTTCTTGTTGTTGGGAGGGGGGGGAGTTCGTTGTTGTTGTTTTTGTTGTTGTTTAACGCCGCATTCAGCAATATTCCAGTTATTTGGCGGCGGTCTGGAATTAACTGAGTCTAGACCACACAATCCAATGATCCTTCGATGTACGCAATTTGGATACGATGCCATGTGTCAACCAAGTCAGCTAGCCTGACCACCCGATCCCATAGTCGCCTCTTTCGACAAGCATGGGTTGCTGAAGACCAATTCTAACCGTATCTTCACGGAAAGCTAGTCACGTGTGATGTTTTTTATGCTCCATACAGTAATATTAAGGCTCATTAAATCCGGTGAGCAAATGAGGTGAGTCCCTGCATCGTGACTGCCGTAATGTTGTGGAAGTGCACTAGGCAACGACCTGGATGTGTGAACCATGTTTACCCGCTTGTTTGCCTGGAGGGGTTGAGTCGTGGAAGGCGGTCCCCTGACGTCCCAGCACAATCTGCCTGGGGAAAGGTACATGTACATTAGGTCGCCATTTCAGATGTCCGACGGTCTGAGAAAACTAAAAAGTTATGAAGTTGGCCCTACGAGAGTGAATGCATGTTTGAATGAATGAATCTTATAACTGATTATTTATTTATTTATTTATTTATTTATTTATTTATTTATTTATTTATTTATTTATTTATTTATTTATTTATTTATTTATTTATTTATTTATTTATTTATTTATTTATTTATTTATTTATTTATTTATTTATTTATTTATTTATCTTTAACACTGCACTTAGCAATATTCCAGGTGTGAAGTATTGCTAAGTTTCTGGTGAAGGCTCGTAAAATTAGAAATGCATAAATTTCAGTCAATATTCTACACATTAAGATCCATATGTTATTTCTTAGATATGTTATGCCTATACACTGTGCAAAAATGTCAGACACTTTACAAAGCAAAATTGTATGATTGTTACAACATACTGTCACTTTATGACACTTGTGCAAATTGAAAGATATATTTCCTTAGATATATTCTACAGTATTATAAACATGTTTTAAGCTAGTCCAGATATAATAGCTTCCAACCTCCAACTGTAACAGGGAGGCATAATACACTGTACTGTAATAGACTCTGTTTATATTGCTATACCAGTAGTTGAAGAGGAATACCATTTAATTGTCAATGTTTAAAAGATGCATAAGATAGAATGTTTTCCACCATACCTATATATTGGTAACGCGTGTAAGGATAGTTTTGTTAGACTTGTGTCATCTATGGATGATGTTTTGATAAGTATTGCTACTTTTTCTTTAGAAGGGTATATTATGCCTGTACATTGTGCAAATATGGTTCCATAGCTTTCAAAGGCAATAATGTATGATTATTACTGGTTTACCAGCATCAAACAAAATGTAAAATTATTCTGTAATGTGGGCCATGGCCTTATATATATATATATATATATATACTGAAATAAAAGTGTCTGTCTGTCTGTCTGTCTGTCTGTCTGTCTGTCTGTCTGAAATCGAGCTGTTCTCAATGGACTCAATCCAGTAGTTACTGCCATGTAAATATTAAACATTTTACAGACTTGACACAATTCGATTAAATGGCTCGTTATTACATTATAGGAGCTAGCCCTAATTTCCCGAAACAAACTGATATCTGAGTTTTGATCAAGTCAGAGTTCTTACTTAAATTTCCGAACAAAATCATCTTTTTAGAAAGAAACATTAAATTTTGAAATCTCAAGAATTGTTGAGTCTGCCAGTCAGGCAACTTAAGTCAATATTGAAGAATTAAAATGGCGAGTCGTAAGAAGAAATACAATTCACAGCTTTAGTAGACCGGGAAAATCTCGATTTTCGTCCTGAATCAATTATTCTCTTTAAAACTCGTCACTAACAGCATGCATCTATGAACAGAACTAAGTTCGCTCCTGTCCAACTAACGCTGATGCTTGTTTCACTGTTTGCAGCCGGCAGAAGGTTTATATTCGGTAGCTTCTGATGCTTACGACATTTCATTAACTTCAGTTCAACGGTCCGTCTGAGATTTATGTGATTCTTAGGCGGCCTTCACACGGCAAACAAAACACATGTTGTCAAAGACGAGTTTGAGTGTGTGAACATTCCAACAACTCGCCACAAACACCAATTTCAGAGTTGTCAAACTGTTGTTGAGAAATAGGATCAGTCTCTGTTCTCACCAACTTTTTCATCAAACTTTCGGTGTTGTCAAACTCGAGTTTGAGGGATGAAGTGTTGTCAAACTCTTGTTGTTCAGAAACATCCAATCGCAGTCAAAGAAACTGTCACGTGATGTGACGTGGCGCTCCAGTGACACGAAAGTTTGACAACATGTGTTTGACATGTGAAAACGCGAGTTGGACAACTTTTAAAATTTCAACATGTGTTGTCAAACTTTAGTTTGCATTCTGAAGGCCGCTTTAGAGACGTCTAGCGAAGGCCTTTATCAAAATGCCATAATAATGAAAAGTCCGCTAAAAGAATTAACTATATGTGAACATATTTGATGCATTTCCAGTTGTTTCATTGTTCACTGCTTCATTCGTCGGTAAGAAATTGGTTTGCCAAGTTGGATTCCTTTACTTTAAAAATCGAAATATATCCCTTTTCTCTGCAAAACATAAAACTTGATTTGATTCGTGGACATTGGTCATCCTGATACTTTACGAAAATCACACAAATTGAAGTGTAAATTTCTGATTATGAATGCATATTTAAGAAAAATACTACAGTCATATATGTCCATATTGTGGCAATTACAGTTATAAAATAAATAAACCTGTTTTTCACTCTTTATATGTAATTTTTCATGGTATTTTCTTTTCAAAATGAGATCACGTTTTGTATTTTCACACGGTTTCTTACTAAATAATTTACCCTTTGTGGGGGCGGTGGGGTAGCCTAGTGGTTTAGGCGTTCGCTCGTCACGCCGAAAACCAGGGTTCGATTCCCCAAATGGGCACAATGTGTTAAGTCCATTTCTGGTGTCCCGCGCCGTGATATTGCTGGAATATTGCTAAAAGCGGCGTGAAACTAAACTCACTCATTCCGTCGGGAGGTCGCTGATGTAGCTATACATCAGTGATTCATCTCGGTTATTGCACTCCGATTGCAACATGGTGAGTGAGTGAGTCTAGTTTAACGCCGCACTCAGCAATATTCCAGCTATATGGCGGCGGTCTGTAAATAACCAAGTCTGGATCTGACATTCCAGTGATCAACAGCATGAGCATCGATCTACGCAATTGGGATACGATAACACGAGTCTGACCACCCGATCCCGTTAGTCGTTGCTGGGTTACTGACGATCATTTCTAACCCGGATGCAACGGAGACATGACACATATGTGAATGCTAGCTAACGCTCTACCCAGAACCGTCACCCTGCCGTCTTCGGCGCGTATCAGGTAACGGTACTTTATCATATGTCAGGTACAATCCATCCTTTATGATAAACCAGGCAATGTAGTAGGTGGTTAATATCACTTGTAAAGTGCTCCTGTTAACCTTCAAAGCAAGGACAGGCCTAGCCCCCGTCTATCTCTAGGAACTCCTCCAGGAGTACAAGCCCGCGAGGCCTCTTAGATCTATGGGACAAGGCATGCTGTGTGTTCCACACGCATGAACCACCACCTATGGAGATCGATCCTTCCCCAGAGCAGCTCCACGGCTCTGGAATGATCTGCCATTAAAACTGAGACTTGTAAATAACTTGGCCACTTTTAAAACCAATTTGAAAACCCACCTTTTCTCAAACACTTACGCCTAGACCGAGAGGACATTGTTGATACATGTGACATGAATGCTCTCAAAGCGCTTTAGAGCAGTTATACTGACTGGATTCTTGCGCTTTATAAGTTCTTAGTTGATGATGATGATGATTTTAGACACAATTTTGTAACCTTTTCGCCGTCATGTCTTAAAGATGGGGGTTTTATTTGGCAAAATGGTCAGCAAATGTTTAAAACAAATGCTTCAAAAAAATGTGTACTCTCTTCGAGATTATTTCAGATTCTTCTTTGGTTTTGTCTTGATAAGTAACATACAGTACAACCAAAAATATTGAGAATTTAAAGATTGTAATTTTCTATATTTCTTTCACTCATTACTCACGTATTAATGTGAACATTAGCAGAACATAACTCCAGATTCAAAGACAGGTGAACAGTTAGTATTTTGTCAAGTCACCATGGGCAGCAATGCATGCTTCAATGCGGCGGGGCATACTACTGTTCAAAGTAGTTAGAAAGTCGTGGTCCATGCTGTCCCAATATCGGACCACTTCTTCTGTCATTTAGCAATATTTGTCAGATTTTTCTTATTGACACTTTCCTTCATAATTCCCCAAACATTTTCTGTTTGATTTAGGTCAGGGCTATAGCTTGACCAATCTAATAATGTCATATTTTGGGTCCGAAACCAGGCCTGTGAATGCTTTGAACGATGTTTTGGGTCGTTGTCCTGCAGGAAAATCCAGACATTTCCATAGACCACGTGAGCAGATGGAAGTAAATGTCCCTCGAGAATATTTGTGTACCGCTCACTGTTCACATTCCCTTCAAATACACAGAGGGGCGTTGCCCGTAACACAGCTATGCCACCCCACACGTTAAATTTCGGACTGTACTTTGGGCGCTGATACAAATGTTTTTCAGTTTGTTTGGTCCAGAATTTCAGTGTATTAGGAAACAGCCACACAGAACTTTCATCTAAGAAAATCACCTTGTCCCAGTTAAAATTTCTATGCTGTAAGTACCAGTTCAACCATTGCTCCTTTTGTTCAGGTTTCATGATCGGTGATGGAATTCCTCGACTTTTCTGCCAACCCATTGCATGCAGCTCAGTTCTTATTGTCTCCTTACAGACAGCCACAGTTCCTCTATCAATCATATCCAGCCTTAAGTTTTCTAAACTCCTTCGTTTGTTTTTAGAAACAAAAATACACAGCCGCCTCCTGTCACCGACAGTCAATTTTCTGGGCCTACCTGCGCCTCCCTGGTGCTCAATGCCATATCCATTTGCGATATTTTTCAAAACACGATAAACAGTGGACAAAATGATGCCTGTTCTACTTGAAATCTACTTGTTATAATACTCTAAAATCAACTTCCTATTCTCTAAATCATCCATACTGAGGATCACTGAAAATCCAATTAAACATATTCCTAAAATTCTCAATAATTTCTCGTCATGCTGTAGGTACTTTCAATGGTGTTTTATTATCAAAACTGAAAACAGATGGAAAAATAACAATATATATATATATACTTTTTTTATGATGGACAGAAAATCATACGAGAAAAAGGGGCGATGGGGTAGCTTTGTGGTTAAAGCGTTCGCTCGTCACCCCAAAGACCTGGGTTCGATTCCCCACATGGTTACAAAGTGTAAAGCCCGTTTCTGGTGTCTACCGCCATGATATTGCTGCAATATTGCAAAAAGCGGCGACAAGACTATATTCACTCGATCCTGATGAAATATTAAAATTTGAAACTTCATTCAATCCAAAGTAGGCAACCTCTAAATTAAAATAACAGTAGATTTATCTCCAAGTTGATGCATGAAATTTGTGAGTCTTGCCAGATAAAGAATAATATAAGTATAATTTTAAAAACCGCAATAATCCATTATATTTAACTATAAACAATACTTGGGTGAGATAAAACTTATAAACGTGTACTCTGACGTCATCAATGTATTTAACAGGCCAAGACGTCAAACAAAAAGAGTCAAAAGGCCTTGAGTACATTTGAAGATAACACACGTTCTCATTTATAATGAACAGATCATCTTAAGAGAAAGTATATGAGCCTTAATATACGCAACAACCCATGCTTGGAAGAGGCGACTAACGGGATCGGGTGGTCAGGCTCGCTGACTTGGGTGACACATGTCATCGTATCCCAACTGCGAAGATCGATGATCATGCTGTTGATCACTGTATTGTCTGGTCAGGACGTGATTATTGACAAACCCCCATCATGTACCTGGAATAACACTGATTGCAGCGTTAAACAAAAATTATAAATCAAAATTAAATTAAATTTAGATAGTCCAGTGTGTGATAACAAACATGTCTCTCATTATGTGTGGCTCGCTCATATATGTCATCATTATCTTCACGAGCACAGTAGTATCGATGTAACTACACCGTTCTACAAACAAGTACGTGTTACCTGCAGGTATGTACACGAGCATAAACACAAAACAAATTGATCACAATTCAATACTCATGATAAATTAATATGACCAGGCATCTTTATGTCAAGAATGTTTTAGAAAGTGATATTCAATTATATTTCATTACATGCAATCAATTCGCCCAACAGCATCGATTATTTACATTTAAGTCTGATATAATTGAGTGTACTACCATGACTTATTGTTATAAAAATCCATGAATAGGCCATAGAATGATAAATGGGCGCAGGAACATGCATTTATTATGCAGTTTACTGTTCAACACCATGAAAACACACTTACTTTGAAATATCTGTCATCCACTTCCAAATGTGTGAATTATTTATGGTTGTCAGAAACATATATTTCATCAATTATCAAAAACCATAAAAATAGAACCCTTTCCATAATCACAAGAAATCAATATTTTACCATTCTGACTATCATGAGCATGTGCTAATTAATGACAATCAAATAGTGAGTTTAGTTTTACGCCACACTCAGCATATGTGCAGGTATATGGCGGCGGTCTGTAAATAATCGAATCTGGATCAGACAATTTGGTGAACAGCCTGAGCATCGACCCCTTTTACGACAAGCATGGGTTACTGAAGATCAATTCTAACCAGGATCTTTACGGGTCTATCAAATAGTGATGACAGGAGGTGATAGTGTCACAAACACATGCAAAGGCATGTCAATTCGTCTGAAAAAGGTATTGAACAAATCAAAAGAGAGAATTGCCTCAGACATAATTTTGGTCACTGTCATGCCACCTCATGAAATGTCATCTCATATCACGCTCTTTGAAATCGTCTGAGAAACAACATGCATTACTGTAACATGGAGCTGTTAACCGTTGTCGTTTTGTTTGTTTATTTGTTTGTTTGTTTGTTTAACGCCGCACTCAGCAATATTGCAGCAATCTATACGCAGTTGGGATACGACAAAGCATGTGTTACTGAAGATCAATTCTAACCGGATCTTCACGGGTTGTTTTTAATGAAGAAGTCCCCCATTTCAATTGTTGTTTTACTTCAAACTTCAGATGGTATTTGTACGAAAGCGTATTGGTGCCAAAGTCTATAAAATATTATCATCTACAATATGGATACTTAAGTATCAACGTGAAAGAAACGTATCTGCTATAAAATTATCGATTTTGATAACTATATTTTCTGGGATAAACGACAATAGTACCTAAATAAAAGTATTTGTTTTCGTAGATGTAAATATCATATGCATATTTGAAAGTATATTCCACGTTGATGAAAGCAACATATACATGATCATTTACGTAGGTGTAAGTATCAACACCGTTGATGAAAGCATTATATACATGATCATTTACGTAGGTGTAAGCATCATCCATGTTGATGAAAGCATCATATACATGATCATTTACTTAGGTGTAAGTATCAACCATGTTGATGAAAGCATCATATACATGATCATTTACGTAGGTGTAAGTATCTACCATGTTGATGAAAGCATCACATACATGATCATTTACGTAGGTGTAAGTATATTCCACATTGATGAAAGCATTATATACATGATCATTTACGTAGGTGTAAGTATCAACCATGTTGATGAAAGCATCATATACATGATCATTTACGTAGGTGTAAGTATCAACCATGTTGATGAAAGCATCATATACATGATCATTTACGTAGGTGTAAGTACCTACCATGTTGATGAAAGCATCATATACATGATCATTTACGTATGTGTAAGTATATTCCACATTGATGAAAGCATTATAAACATGATCATTTACGTAGGTGTAAGTATCAAACATGTTGACGAAAGCATCATATACATGATCATTTACGTATTTGTAAGTATCAACCATGTTGATGAAAGCATCATATACATGATCATTTACGTAGGTGTAAGTATCAACCATGTTGATGAAAGCATTATATACATGATCATTTACGTAGGTGTAAGTATATTCCACGTTGATGAAAGCATCATATACATGATCATTTACGAAGGTGTAAGTATCAACCATGTTGATGAAAGCATCATATACATGATCATTTGCGTATGTGTAAGTATATTCCACATTGATGAAAGCATTATATACATGTTCATTTACGTAGGTGTAAGTATCAAACATGTTGACGAAAGCATCATATACATGATCATTTACGTAGGTGTAAGTATCAACCATGTTGATGAAAGCATCATATACATGATCATTTACGTAGGTGTAAGTATCAACCATGTTGATGAAAGCATTATATACATGATCATTTACGTAGGTGTAAGTATATTCCACGTTGATGAAAGCATCATATACATGATCATTTACGTAGGTGTAAGTATCAACCACATTGATGAAAGCATTATATACATGATCATTTACGTAGGTGTAAGTATCAACCATGTTGATGAAAGTATCTTGTACTTCCCGTTTTGGAACTTTAGGAACTTTGGCACAAATACGCTTTCATACATTTTAGCCAAATAGGAGATACAGACGTAAGTACCAACTACTAGGTTCAGGGACATTTTTCTCTAAAATGAATTTCATTAAACATAACCTGATTGATTCAAGATTATTATTTGATAAACAATTCTTTCTTCATCTTCGTCTGTTTACTTGCTGGGCGGGGGGTAGCCTAGTGGTTAAAGCGTTCACTCGTCACGCCGAAGACCCAGGTTCGATACCCCACATGGGTACAATTTGTGAAGCCCATTTCTGGTGTTCCCCGCCTTGATATTGCTAGAATACCGCTAAAAGCGGCGTAAATCCATACTCACTCGCTCACTCACTCACTCACTGTTTACTTGTTTATTGATGTGGGGTTTTTTTGGAAAAATCCTGAGTCACACATTCTGTGTCTGGATTCAAACAGTCGACTGTGATTCATATCTTCAGAAAGCCCTGTTATAGGTTTTAGAGTTGTATGACTTCCTCGATTCTGATGTTTATTTACGATATTGAGGTTTATTTAATACAATAGCAGCGCACTGCACCATCAATAGTTCATCACGTTCGCAGCACATATAAAGAACTCTGTGTGTGTGATCAATGACGAAGAGCGATTAACCTTCTATGCCAGTATATTACCCCATGTTGCATTCTTAAAGGTCAAACTTTCAGTAGAAATTTGTTTATAGGGATTTGTTTCACACCTACCAATGTAGATCTGGGTTAGAATTGGTCTCTGTCATTCTTTCTTTCTTTCTTTAAAAATATTTTTTTATCAGCATTTTCTTCTTTCTTTAAAAATATTTTTTTATCAGAATTTTACATTACTACTTCTCATTAAATATTGAGGGAACAAATGTTTGAAAGCCCCTTGATTTGTAAAACTCTCAAATTCAAAGCGGTGAGGGGTGAGAAACCATGCTAAAACTATACAGATCACTGATTCGCTCCAAAATTAAGGCGCCATCGTCTATGGTGGCGCTCCATAAGCAAGGCCTGAGGCTTTGTCTTGGAACCTTCAGGACCTCTCCAATCGATAGTCAGTATGTGGAAGCTGATGAGCAAAACAGCGGCGCAAAAAACTATACTTACAATACAACATTCTACCATGGCTACGTGAAATGCTCGAATTGGATTGGTCAATCAATAAAATCAGACGGTATAAATTTTTGATTGACAATGCGTCTGTTTTCACGGCGCTTCACTGCGCACGTATACATCACTGCCGCACTTCAGCTTGGCCACCAACATGACTATTATCAACACAACAGACGAGATGGAAATGCTGATAAAACATTTATTAAAACTCGAAAAATACAATTATACGATTCCTCCTCCACAATTATTAGGGAACCTCACTACTATAATTATTACCTTCTATTATAAAAATATTCAAACTCAATTACAATACACTGCCCCAAACATAAACAAACAATTTCTAACATATCAATCAGAAAGCCTTGTAAAAATACATCCCTATCTTTCCCTATTTGTGCAGCAAAACGTTCGTAAACATTTACCTACCTGGTAAATGGTATATTTGTTTCCGTTTAGAATGGAAATTCGCAAGATAATGGTCAGGCGAAACACAAAATTTATGCCACTCCTACTCCATCATGTCCCGTTGCATCGTTCAAAATGTCAAAAACTGAACCACGAGAATTTCGCACTCTGCCACCTTCCCCGCAAGGCTGCCACTGCTATGTTCCTACACTTTGAAAAAAGCTTGGCGACAATCCAGTCCCAAATGATGAGAACAATGTTCCAAGGAATCCCAAGTTAGTTGCATGTGCACTGTCACTCTTTCGTCGCATACCGGGGTGGAGGCACGTACGTGAAATCATGATCGACACTCGCCGGTCATAAAAATCAACAGTCTTTGATGAGTTACAGGTCGTAGGTCGATCAGAAAAGGATCTATTCTTCGATTCTGCAGGGTTCAGATTCGACAGTCAGTCAAGTATTTTACACTGTCACTTCAAATTTCAACCTTTCGCAAAATGTCAACACTGGCTCGTCCGCCATTTCAAACTGTTGCGTAACTGTCTACTTCCAAGAAAATAAGTAGGTCAGACGATTCTATTATAGTGTCGCCAGGGGGGGTACAGTAACATGGCACACAAAACAATAGGTTGATTTCGGTCGTCTGGAGTTATGATTATAAAAACCAAGCTCTTAGGTGTTACATTATTGCATTGAATAAACAATAGTTTGTTTTCATTCGACAGAATATTTATTACATTGCAATGTTAAACAAAATACGAACGGCACCTACCGCTCCCTTCACAGACGAGTTCAATTCGCCTCTCGTCCCATGCCGGATTACGCAGTGTCTTCCGCAGGACGAGGAAGTTCGATTTTAAATCGGTTATGGTAGAATGGAGATAAACATAGTGTGTTTGGAAATAGATGAATGTTAGACCGAATTGCTGGTCTCTAAATTAATCATTTGAAACCTTACGCTAAGCGTTCGGCTTCAAATGAAATTTAGAGACTATCAATGGGGAACATTCCTGGAGTTGCGCCCCCCTTGCCTGCTTGGAGCGCTGCGGTAGTTACGGTCCAAAGTAGCTGTCACTCTGATACTGGCCTGCCTATCGGCCAAGCCTAAACTTAAATCGACATTAAACCTACTTATTACTCTGTGGTTTTTATATTACGAATTACGGAAGCTGGAAGTTGCCCCGATTGAAGACTGTGCTCAAAGTACGAAGAACTAGCGTGTCTGGACGAAAAATAATGCTAATAGAACGGTACTGCAGTTATTGATAATATTGCCGTTTCTCGGAATTTCTTTCTGAGCAGTTGCTTTGTAAATTCGTCAAACCATTTACTCCCCATTATGTCACACTACACAGACCATTAATGGCGTAGTAGTAGTTGTTAGAACATATGTTCAGTGTACACTGAAATTAGCCTTAAACAAATAACGTTAGCACTGACCTGATTACACGGACAACATAAGTGCTTCAGTAATCGTTCACGTAAACAACTTATTCTCATAGCTTATAACGCTTCGGGATGCAATGGAAAGAGGGAATGCTATGGCAACGTATCGGTTTCGAGAGGATTTGAAACATAAATCATTTTTATCGTATTAACGACTCGTTCACAGTGTGTTCAACAAAATATATTACACCCATTCGCACGATAAATAAGCACACAACTTCCGGTGTATAGTTTCTACATATTCAGGGACCGTTCATAATTAATGGGCTGGGGAGTGGTGATGATTGTTACGGAGAAGCAGGTGAATGACCTCCCTACAATTCATGTACAAAGTAAGTGACACCCCCTTTGCATATGTCATATTCAAAATCAATTAAACCCACGCCCCACCCCATAATTAAAAGCATAATCATTTTTATGTGCAAATTTGCTGACCCCCCTAGTATATGTGTACAAAATTGATGAACCCTACCTTTCCAGAACAAAATAGGTGACCCCCTTAAAATCATCATCACCTCCCATCCCCCAAAAAATTATGAACGGTCCCTTAGGCTATTATTCAAACCCAAAAATGTACAGTAAATTGGCATATTGCTTGCATAATATATTTCTAAGTATCGTTTGGGCCCCACCCCAATCTTGACCATTTTAAAAGGCTGTACCTTCTATACACAAATAACCAGTACCTAAATGTCAGATCACATTTTGAAAACACAAAAATATTATTTGAAATTGTGTTTCAGGTGTTGTCAAATAATGTAACTTAGCATGAGTGAAATACTGAAATACATATAAACACATTGAACCATTACTGGAGGTCTCAACTATCTGATGCCAGAAGCAAGGGGGTATCGAGTTAATTGTCCTTTGAGGTGGGAGCCTTTTAGATTTGAAAATAAAATATTTCACATTTGTTTTTCCAGCATGTGTGAAGGGTTTACAAATTACATCAAGGATCATCACAATTATAATGGGCTCACAGTGTCAGTGAACACAGTGTGCATTTGAAATTTTGAAAAAGGGAATAATTTAGCTTTTGAAATGGTAGTCTAAATGGTACAATTGAGATTTTACAATACTTAAAATTATTCTCATGTGTCAATTATCATCAGCCAAAAAGCAACAAAGTCTGGGTTGTCATTTCAGATTTTATTGTTGAACATATTAAATTCTGCATGTATGGGCATTCATAAATATAGACATAAATACAGTAAAAAATGACGGTCTCCTTTGAAAAACCTTGATTAACACTTACACCCGATGCATGTTGATGTTTTCCACACTGACAATATTACTATCGATATTGCTGTACAGATAATTTAGGTGACATGCATATGGACCCATAATGGAAGTACAACAGTGAACTCTGAATAGTTTGACAGTCCTGTGTAAATGAAAATTGCTGCAGCACTAAACATAATAGTTAGTACTGGAAGCACTGCATGTTTGTCTCTCTGTGTTGATATACAAGTACTTTCACATTTGGTCTCTGCCCAGTCTGGAGAGAAAACGTTTGACTCAATATTCTTGCCATCAAAATCATCATGGGTGATTGTTTCCTCCCCAGCGACCTCACTGATGTTACATTCAACATCACAAGTATCCACCAGCATTAAGTCGGTCAGTTGATACAGTCAAGGGAAAGAATTCGTCATACAGCATCTGTGTTTCTCTCTTGCCTCAGACGTGTTCATCCTGGAAAACATCAGTGGAGTATTACTATCCCAACTGATACAGGGTAATATTATCTTATGACTGCCAGTTATGAGAAAATGTATCATTATCAGATTTAAGTTACTGTTGTGGAGAAAGACATGTCACATGATGAACATATTCATTGGGGTAAGTCAAAGGTAGAAAACATTATTCTTAACAAATGTTTCAACTATGGAGAAGCATAATTTAAATATACTTTCTTTGAGTGGCATTTAGAAGTTGGTGTGATGAACAACGAGGAGAGTTCAATGGATATACAACTTCTTTAAAATAATAATTAGCGACATTTCCGTGTAGCTACTAACACCGTTATCAAGCAAGTAACTCTCCTCACTATTTTTTTTTCTGTAGGGAGAAATGTCTGATACAAAGAGGTGTGTTCAACAAGTACACCAGACATTATTCAGACAAATTCATACCAAAAGGAAACAAACATTAACCTGTATCATGTGTATTCTGAAATCACCTGGGCCTCATCTTTCTGGACAACAGGCACCTGTAGTGAGATGCATTAAAGGGAAAAAGTCAATTGTGTATTAGCATTCTTGGTAAACTTTAATTCAACAATGAAGGGAGCAAAGGTGTTATAGTCAAACATAAACAACTTTGTAAACATGTATATAATGATGCTAACTTGCGTTTTAAAAGCAAGAAGCAAACGAAAGTTTACCCACAGGTTCACATGAAAATTTACTTGTGAAATGCCAATTACCTTAAAACATTGAAAATAATATATTGAGGTCTCTTTCAATTTACTCGCCTACTCTACCTACCTGTCATCAGGAGATATAAGCATATGTGAAAATATCACATACATTAGAATTTTAAGTACATTACTCAATTTAACTCAGTGTCAAACTGACAACTGTATTTAAGATGCATGACCAGGTGCTGTCATATTGATGTGCTGTTTGAGTAGACAAGCAGGTAAAATCAACAGGCCATATCAAGTGATGAATGCTTTGCTAAACTATAATTGAAATATAGTTGTAAATAGATTGAAAAGATTAACCTGAAATTAGAATCCAATAGCTGTTTTTAAGTACGGTGAATTTTTTTGAATCAATATTAACAATGAATAAAGGCTAACTACTACAGGAACTGTTTCATAGCTTATCTTCACTGGGTTGCCGAATTCACAAGATAACATCAGTGGCATTCTACAGATGGTGACGCCTTTGGCGGCACCCTTTGTAAAGCGAAAAGATTGTGTACTGTAAGTTTTCATGATTACTACAGTGACAGCCCCCTTATGTTTCGCTTGAAAAGTTTTGTACAGCGTGTGTCCCTCTTGAAGCAACATATTCTTTTTCCCTGAATCGTTTCAAAACCCCTGCTCGTAATTTCGGTTGGCATGCACGCTAACTAGAATTGGCAAGACGAATAACAATAACAAAAGTTTTCTTCAAACTTTAAAAGTTACAACATACGTGGTAATTACCATAATTAGTTACAGTAATGAAATCGCTCTGTCAGAAATGGAAATGACGCACAACACTGAGAGTGGGGCCAGTGAGAGCTGACGGCTACCTCGTCATGCTTTAGTTTCATTTGTCGCTACTACGAATGACAGTCAACCACCATATCAGCAAGTTTTGACCTCTCGGACACCTCGAACCACCTCTATTGCAGCATCCCAGGGCACAGCAGAACGTCTCAGGCATAGTAATTGCTGATCATTTGAAATCGACCGTGCTACAAACTTCGAACGCCATGATCATACCGGAAGTACACTTAGGACCGTAGTGATTGTCGCCATCTATTAGCGAAGCGGTAAAGGAGATAACTGAGGAATGTTCCCCATTCGGTCTAACATTCATCTAATTTCCAAACACAGTACGTTTATCTCCTAACTCAACCTGTTTTCGAATCTATCTAATCCAGATTTTGACTGTCTTTAACCTTCCCTATGGAAATCTCTATTATGCGAAACAATCATTTATTCAGCCTCTAGGAATGAGAATATAACCTATCGAACATTTCTCCTACCCAAATATTGTCATCTCCATGGCAAATGGTTATGGCTCGGGTACATATCTCATTTAGCAAACTAAGGACATCTGACACAAGTGAACTTACGTTATAGCAAGAATATCATCAGCTACGAAGCAATTACAGAACATACAAATCTATATTCACAGATGGATTCAGAGATGGTAACGCAGTCGCTAGCGCTACTGTCATTGGAAACAGAACCATGCAATACAGGTTACCAAACAACAGTTCGATATTCACAGCGGAATCTAAAGCTATTATATTAGCAGGTCTTAAATATATAAATTCCAAGTCTGAACATAAACAGTTCCTTACATTTTCTGATTCCCTCTCCTGCCTCAACAAATCCGTGACACAACTCATTATCCCGTGATCTGATGCAAAAGCAGTGGGATACCAAGGTAGGTGTAAATAAGTTACATGAAATAAATACAACTATCCGTTACAGCAACTTGGATTGTCAGTCTAGATTTAAAGAGGTCATCATTCGACAACGCTGTATTGGCCACTCGAGATACACACACGAGTACGTACTAAAAGGTGAGGATACTCCTTTTTTTGACTGTTTCCAATTTACCATCACAAGGGATAATTATTTCAAAGCGAAAACAGTAAAAGATAATTTTAGTAATATTGGGCATCATTTATTGTTATCCTTCTGAAAAGAAATTGATTATTTGATGATTTTTTATGTAAATGTTTTCTTTGATATATTGATAGAACATGTTTATGAACTGAGATTGTGCTTGGGTGTGCCCTTGATGGGGGGTTGGAGCATTGTAAAATTATTGTACCCCGGAGAGGACCAAGTGTTTTTATATCTACCTGAATTTTAAAGTGCTGAGTAACGGTTTACTCTAATTCTCCGCTTAAACCTTCGACAATAACCAGTAACTAGTGAAAGGTGCAAGTAGCAGAGGCTCCATATGTCCCCATGGTCCCTCTTATTGTGTCCTTACCTGTGTTCTGGCGTCCTCTCAGCTAGCCCCATTTTTATGTATTGGTGCCAAATACTCAGTTTTACTGTTCTATACCTCCCCGCCCATAGGTATACTGCCTCCTTAAGAAAGGTGAGTGAGTTAAGATTTAGAGTCAAATCGGCAACATTCAGCTAAAACAATACATACTTTAATAATTAAGATTCATAAAATCTGTCAATGAAGCACAATAAAATAACCAAGTTAGCGCAGATAGAAATTTAACAGTGGAATGTAAGCATTAAAACATTTACTACATTTGAGAGCAATACCAGACAAATATTTGATATATGGCTTGTTGTTTTTCTGACCATCGATGACAGTTTTAAAAATGATCGTACAACCGTACAAGTATTTAAGTTGATCAAGTCACAATATGGCAGAAATATTGCCGACGTGACTTAAATTATACACACTCACTTACCCATTATCTGGTTAAACCTCCGTATATTTCACAAACATAGTAAAGCAGAGATTTAATACACTGGCAACCTGCTCGGGGCAAACATAAAGTTAATGGATAACCAATGGTGATCAATGGCATAGGGTGTACATGACATAATCACTACTCTAGTCCCCGTCCACGATCGTACGTCTCCATCAACGCATGTATCCCTGTTGCAATGGCATTCCTATATCCGATTCCAGTCGGTTTCCAATCAAATCCACCGATGCATACTGTAAAAGCAGCCAATACTGGTCAATAACTATCGAACGATGTCATCTGCAAGAGTTAAAAATACATAGTAATGAACACATGGATCATAGATTTCCTCGTGAAGAATGTTTGACTTTGCTTAGCCAGTATACCCGGAATATTTTTAGTGTTAAGCATAAATCAGTGAAAATATTTTATAAATGCTTTGTGAAAAAGGAGTGGTTTTAGAGTGTATATCAAATAATGACTTGCGTTGGGATGTAGCTGTACAATCTTAATAGGAAAACACATTATGGGGCTCCGTTGGCCTACGCTTTGTCGATAGGTATATCAAAATATAACACCGTATATTACATTGTGTCATATACTACAGTGGATTCGTGCTATATATTACATTGAATTAGCGCTATTTATATCACCTTAAATCCGTGCTATGTATTACGTTGAATTCGTGCAATATTATACACTGAATCAGTACTATGTATTGCATTGAACTAGTGCTGTGTATTAAATTGAATTCGTGCTATATATTACATTCAGTTAGCGCTATATATATCACCTTAAATCCGTGCTATGTATTACGTTGAATTCGTGCAATATTTTACACTGAATCAGTGCTAGGTATTTCATTGAATAATTCATATGTATTACACTGAATTAGTGCTATGAATTACATTGAATAATTGCTGTGTATACATTGAATTAGTGCTATGTGATACTTTGAATAATTGCTATGTTAATACATTACATTAATGCTATGTAATACATTGAATTCGTGCTATATATTACATTGAATTAGTGTTATGTATTATACACTGAATTAGATCTATGTAAGTGCAATTACTTTGAAGAAGTGCTATTACACTAAAATCTTGCTTTGCATTATATTACTTCAGTGCTATGCATTGCATTGCATTGAATAAGTGATATGTATTTCATTGAATAATTCATATATATTACATTTCATTAGAGCTATGTATTACTCTAAAATATTACTTTATATTATATTGCATCAGTGCTATGTATTACAATGAATTCTTCCTGTTTAGTACACTGAATTCTTTCTCTATATTACATTGCATAAGCGCTATATATTACAATGTGTTTGTAAAATTCAATTCATTCATCTCACGACAACATTTACATTGCTATATATTTATATATGTTTTTTAGTTGGTTGTTTTTTGTGTTTTACATGTTCAGCTACACTGAGAGCTATACACCACAGCACCGCTTGTATGCCTTTCTACTTCACATTGTCTGTGATCGAACAAATATAGCGGCCGTTCGATCAGACCTCAGCGAGGATGTGAGCGCACATTACAACTGACTGTGTTGAAGACGCCTTTTCAGAGGAACCAGCTACCTTGAAGCTGTTACACAACCTACTCGTTGATCGCGACAGTTCTACGGGGTGGCCTCACAATCAGGTAAGTCCGTTTTACTTCTTTGAGGGGTATTTAGAAGTTTTAGCAAGGATAACAATATACGGATGAACAATTTCTTTATTACAGCTAGAGCGGTTAAAGCGTTCGCTCTTCACGCCAATGACCCGGGTTCGATTCCCCACATGGGTACAATGAGTGAAGTCCATTTCTGGTGTCCCCCCGCCATGATATTGCTGGAATATTGCTAAAGGAGGCGTAAAACCATACTCACTCACTCGATCATCCAATAGGTAATCGAGAATGAGAGCAACTGAGATGTTAATATCCTTACACGAAGCTGACACTTCTCGGTATAAATTAAACACCGGTATTACACTTTATTCGTTCATTTATCGGTGCCGTGAGATACAGATTGTTTGGACTTTGGTCAAGTGTCTAATTTATTTTGTGTGATATTCTAGCACATTGTATTTGGTAGAAACAAACAAACCATAGCTGTGGATTTTCTGCTCCAACCATCATTTGATTTTCTGGTCTACAAGCCACCTTTGAACTGCAGCGTACTTGCGACCTTAGACGAGAAATACTTAAATGAATAGTTGGTGATACCAAAATTGGCAACTCTAACTCTGTCAAATCTGGCGGAAAAATAATAAACAGTAATTTGTCTTGTAAGAAAGAGTCAAGTATTGTTTCCTCAAAAGCAAAACAATATGTTAACTCATTACCATCGCTGACGACGTGAATGAGGAGACGTGTGTTGGCGTGTATGGATGCCCAGTGTGGTCAAACTTGCTATTGACGTCGTCTCACCAGACTCCTGTCTCATTATGTGTATCTTTATGCACTTTTTGATTGAACTCTGATTGTGACCCTTTGACGGTTTCTTAATGCAAGACCAGCATCACAGTGAAGTTTCTGTCAATTTATTGGAAATGATTTCAGTTTGTAAAATAATTATCCTAAATCTCATAGACGTCTTTGTTTCTATTTTTGGTAAAGTCAAGTAGGTGATAGCTTTCTTTTGTCCGGTAATAATTGTAGATTACAATTATTATGAGGGCTCTGTAATAGTGATTGAAATAGTGAATGACAAAATTCTATTCTCTGCTCATATTACTACCAACACTGCTGACAATACAAGCATATAGAGCAGCCTCGGTGGATCGCATAGGCAATAAAACTTACTAATTTAATATCAGAAATATGACTTTCTCAGAAAATTATTTAAAAGAAATTTAAACTAGGCTATTGACCACAAACGACCAAAGGGATCAAATGGTTTTTTATATACTTTGTTGGTTTACGACGCACTCAGCAATCTTCCAGCTATTTAGCAGAAAATTTATTGAAGATTGATATGCTCGGCTGCTTGCATACACAAATTTTATAACTTGTTTCCAAATCATTTCAATCTGAACAGAATGATTGAAACAAAATCAGCATGTTACAAAATGTAAAAAAACCCAGATCGTTTTCTTTCCTAGATGAGGAAGTAATGTCAGCGAACTGACAGTACCTACCCCTACCCGATTCAAGTGGGGCGTGGTGGGCGAGCTGTCTAAGGCGCCAGGCTACTGATCCAGCGAGCTTGAGGTGTCGGGATCGTGCCCGCCTGTGACCGGGTGTAAAAACCTTGGAGTCAACTTTGTGTGCAGACTCTTTCAGTGTTGTCACAACCCCAAGTGTACAGTACACCACCCTGTGCACTAAAAAGAGCCCACGAATCCGTTGGTAAAAGACCAGAGGGTGGCCACATGAATACGTGCAAACACCTAGTTGCGGGTCAAGTAACGTACAGTAAACTTGGATAAGGTATGACTATGTGTCCCAGTCCACCCAGCTGGGAATGGGTACCTCGTAAGGACGGGAAAGCCACATTAACTCGGTGCGCCTAATGCCTGCAAGAGTTGTAAGCTCCAATGATGGAGGGAAAAGCACAGAGCTTTTGAGCAGCTAAGCTGGATACTGACGCTATACAAAATTAATATTAATCGCTGCAAATATATTTTCTTGTTTCAGTGATGCGTGTTGATGTATTTGCCATTAAACGGCACGACGGCAATATTCTATTTATTCACCTAAATGTCACTTAACAGCGGTAATCAAGATATCATGTGTTGTATCTAATAGATAATCAATAGATTCGTTTTAGATCAGATTCAAATATTGAATTCGCGAGAAATATCAATGCTTAGTTGACGTCAGACATTGAGCTCAATCAACTTGGGTTACACGCACGAGCAGACACTGTAGGTGTCTCGTATTGTATTTTACATTTAGGAATCAAATAACGGAAGAGAAAAACGTTGTGCAAGAATTAAATCAGAACGCTAGTGCCTAAGAAAGGCGAGAATACTGCGTAAAACTAAACTCAAACTCAAATATGTTATGAAATAGTTTCACCCATGGTTTTGAATAGCATTAGACGCAGTTACGATCTTTGGTTTAGGTCATTACGGCACACAGTATGGGACCCGTGAAGATCCGGGTTAGAATTGATCTTCAGCAACCCATGCTTGTCGTAAGAAGCGACTAACGGGTCGTCAATCACTGGACGCCTTCATAAAGCTGAAAAAAAAATTTGAGTACGGAGACAAAGTGAACACTACTACTGTCGTTCATTTCGAGATAAACGTCAACAAATACAACTGGAAACATTAAATCATTTATACTCCATCTGTTACACGGGCGGTGGGGTAGCCCAGTGGTTAAAGCGTTCACACGTCACGCCTATGGCCCGGGTTCGATTTCCCACATGGATACCATGTGTGGAGCCCATTTCTGGTGTCCCCCGTCGTATTATATTGCTGGAACACTTCTAAACGCGGCGTAAAACCATACTCACTCACTCGCTCACTCACTCACTCACTATCTGTTACAGTTACCAAACAGTTCAACATGTGGTGTGGGGTGTTTCTGATGGTATCCATGTATGTCCCCATAGCAGGTATGTATCATGCTGTATATACAGCGCAGCTGACGAAAAATACCATACAGCCAAATGCAGTATTTGGTTATTGTTCATGAAACCATTTTAAATCTTTAGATCTGTTTCTACGTGTTTTACTTCGATGAGATCATAATATATGTTACACGAAATCGTGAAAATCCGGGGGTCTTCAGTGACCCATCCTGTTCGAGGCAGGTGACTAACGGGATCGGGTGTTCAGGTTCGTTGACTTGGTTGACTCAAGTCATAGTATTTCAACTGCTTAGACCATGCTCATGATGTCAATCGGTGAATTCTCTGGTCCAGACTCGGACCAATTCCCCACATGGGTACGATGAGTGAAGCTTTACTGTCCTAGCTGTGATATTACAGGAATATTGCTAAAAGCGGCGTAAAACTAAACTCACTCACATGTACTCGTAAAGATCCGGGTTAGAATTGATCTTCAGTAACCCATGCTTGTCGTAAGAGGCGACTGAGTGGTCAGGCTCGCTGACTTGTTTGACATATGTCATCGCATCCCAATTGCGTAGATAAATGTTCATGCTGTTGATCACTGGATTGTCCGGTCCAGAGTCGATTATTTACAGATTTCCGCCTTACAGCTAGAAAATTTTTGAGTGCGGCGTTAAGCAACAAACCAGCCAACCAGTAGAGTATATTGACATCCGCATCGAATCCCTGTTGCACCCCGCCATTGTCTGGGGTATTAAATCTACGCCCCATAATTCTATAGATCTCACGATGACTCAAATATGCTGTCATGTTCCTTACAGTCGGCTCAATAACGTTCACCACACAAGGGTTAATGGAATTTGTCAACCCCATGATCTTTGGCTTTGATATTCGGGGAAAGGACTGGATCACGTTCAGGATCATGGCGTGCAAGGACTTCAACATCAAACTGTACTTCCGTGACCAAGAGATGTACCGAATGCTACTTGGGGGTTTTCACAACAGTATGAGCCGATTCATCGCATTTGGGACGTCTGAAGACGTCTCTGGGAAGGTCTTCACCTGCACTGGCTATGATGAGTTTTGGACCTCTTGGGAAGATGGTCATTTTAAAGTTGGTCGTGGCAAGCAAAAGGATGTTGACATTCTCTTCAGTGATGCTGGGTATACAGTTCCTGGCGTCGACAGCTTTACTGTGAATGCCCCGAGCGGTTCATTCATTTTTGGTAAGTAGAGCCACATCATGCAGCTTCTCGTATCCTCTGGATTTAAGGGGTTGAAAAGTCTATGGCACTCCATACCTGAGTGCTAGGGGGAAACATATATCCCAGGTGTTCTTTTCACATCCCGTGGGTCTCCTAAATCGCAGATTGTCCATGTTTGATAACTCCTGATTTCCTGACATGTCGCTGCTATTCCGTGACCAATGTGCACTTGGTTCCCACCACCCCTTAACAGCCTTAATAGGTCCCTGCTATCCCTTTCATGCTGTAGGCCTGACAGATCCCTGGCACCGTAAGCTTGACACTGATCCTATCTTAATAGATCCCCAGTACATGTCACATGCTGTGGGCTAAAGAAGAGCAAGGTATAATATTTATGTCGACTTGCTAGAACCCTAGAATCCCCTACTTCTTCATACTTCGAAAACATACAAAAAACAACCTTCCCCTGGTTGTCACACTCTGTTCGCTTACTACATCCCCAGCCTCCCCTACTTGTCACCCTCTGTGGGCTTACTAGATCCCTGGCATCCCTGAGTATCACGCTCTGTGGGCCTACTAGGTCCCTGGCATCCATGCGTATCATACTCTGTCGGCATACTAGATCCCCGGCATCCCTGCGTATCACGCTCTGTGGGCTTACTAGGACCCAGGCATCCCTGCGTATCACACTCTGTGGGCTTACTTGATCCCTGGCATCCCTGCGTATCACACTCTGTTGGAATAATAGGTCCCCAGCCTCCCCTGCTTGTCACACTCTGTAGGCTTATTAGATCCCTGGCATCCAGGTGTATCACACTCTCTGGGCTTACTAGGACCCTGGCATCCCTGCGTATCTCACTCTGTGGCCTTACTAGGACCCTCTGCATCCCTGAGTATCACGCTCTGTGGGCCTACTAGGTCCCTGGCATCCATGCGTATCACACTCTGTCGGCTTACTAGATCCCCGGCATCCCTGCGTATCACGCTCTGTGGGCTTACTAGGACCCTGGCATCCCTGCGTATCACACTCTGTGGGCTTACTAGATCACTGGCATCCCTGAGTATCACACTCTGTGGGCTTACTAGGACCCTGGCATCCCTGCGTATCGCACTCTGTGGCCTTACTAGGACCCTCTGCATCCCTGCGTATCACACTCTGTGGGCTTACTAGGTACATGGCATCTCTGCGTATCACACTCTGTGGGCTTACTACATCCCTAGCATCCCTGCGTATCACACTCTGTGGGCTTACTAGATCACTGGCATCCCTGAGTATCACACTCTGTGGGCTTACTAGGACCCTGGCATCCCTGCGTATCACACTCTGTGGCCTTACTAGGACCCTCTGCATCCCTGCGTATCACACTCTGTGGGCATACTAGGTACATGGCATCCCTGCGTATCACACTCTGTGGGCTTACTACATCCTTAGCATCCCTGCGTATCACACTCTGTGGGCTTACTAGGTCCCTGGCATCCCTGCATATCACTCTCTGTGGGCATACTAGATTCCCAGCCTCCCTTGCTTGTCACGCTCTGTGGGCTTACTAGGAAAATGGCATCCCTGCTTATCACGCTCTGTGGGCTTACTACATCCACAGCCTCCCCTGCTTGTCACGGTCTGTGGGCTTACTAGGACCCTGGCATCCCTGCGTATCACGCTCTGTTGGCTTACTAGGTCCCTGGCATCCCTGCGCGGCACACTCTGTGGGCTTACTATGTCCCTGGCATCCCTGAGTATCATATTCTGTGGGCTTTCTAGGACCCTTGTATGCCTGCATTTCACACTCTGTGGGCTTACTAGATCCCTGGCATCCCTGTGTATCAAACTTTGTGGGTTTACTAGGTCCCTGGCATCCCTGCGTGTCTCGCTCTGTGCGCTTACTAGATCCCTGGCATCCCTGCGTATCACGCTCTGTGGGCTTACTACGTCCCTGGCATCCCTGTGTATCACACTCTGTAGGCTTACTAGGTACCTGGCATCCCGGCATATTACACTCTGTTGGCTTACTAGATCCCCAACCTCCCCTGCTTATCACGCTCTGTGGGCTTACTAGGACCCTGGCATCCCTGCGTATCACGCTCTGTGGTCTTACTAAGACCCTGAAATCCCTGCGTACCACACTCTGTGGGCTAACTAGGTCCCCACCCTCCCCTGCTTTACACACTCTGGTGGCTTTTTAGATCACTGGCATCCAGGCGTATCAGGCTCTGTGGGCTTACTAGGACCCTGGCATCCCTTCTTATCACACTCTGTGGGCATACTTGGACCCTGGCATCCCTGCGTATCACCCTCTTTTGGCTTACTAGGTCCCTGGCATCCCTGCGTATCACACTCTGTTGGCTAACTAGGCACCTGGCATCCCTGCGTATCACACTCTGTTGGCTTACTAGATCCCCAGCCTCCCCTACTTGTCACGCTCTGTGGGCTTACTAGGACCCTGGCATCCCTGCGTATCACGCTCTTTGGGCTTACTAGGTCCCTGGCTTCACTACGAATCACGGTCTGTGGGCTTGCTAGGACCCTGGCATCCCCTCTTTATAACGCTCTGTGGGCTTACTAGGACACTGGCATCCCTTCGTATCTCACTCTGTGGGCTTACTAAGACCCCTGGCATCCATGCGTATCACCCTCTGTTGACTTACTAGGACCCTGGCATCCGTGCGCAACACCCTCTGTGGACTAACTAGGACCCTTACATCCCTGCTTATCACCCTCTGTGGACATACTAGGACACTGGCATCACTGCGTATAAGGCTCTGTGGGCTTACTAAGACCCTGACATTCCTTCGTATCACGCTCTGTGGTCTTACTAAGACCCTGGCTTCCCTTCGTATCACGCTCTGTGGGCTTACTAAGACCATGGCATCCCTTTGCATCACGCTCTGTGGGCTTACTAGGATCCTGGCTTCCCTTCGTAACACGATCTGTGGGCTTACTAAGACCCTGACATCCCTTCGTATCACGCTCTGTCGGCTTACTAAGTCCCTGGCATCACTGCGTATCAGGCTCTGTGGGCTTACTAAGACCCTGGCATCCCTGCGTATCAAACTCTGTGGGCTTACTAAGACCCTGACATCCCTGCTTGTCACGCTCTGTTGGCTTACTTGGACCCTAGCATCCCTGCGTATCACACTCAGTGGGCTTACTACGTCCCTGGCATCCCTTCGTATCACGCTCTGTGGGCTTACTAGGACCCTGGCATCCCTTCGCATCTCACTCTGTGGGCTTACTAAGACCCTGGCATCCCTTCATATCATGCTCTGTGGGCTTGCTAGGTTCCTGGCATCCCTGCTTCTCACGCTCTGTTGGATTACTATGTCCCTGGCATCCCTGCGTATCACGTTCTGTGGGCTTACTTGGACCCTGGCATCCCTTCGTATCACGCTCTGTGGGCTTACTAGGACCCTATCATCCCTGCGTATTACACTCTGTGGGCTTACTAGGTCCCTGGCATGACTGCGTATCGCGTTTTGTGGGCTTGCTGAATCCGTGGCACCCCTGCGTACCACGCTTTGTGAGCTTACAAGGAGCCTGGCATCCCTGCGTAACACGCTCTGTGGGCTTACTAGTTCCCTGGCATCCCCAGCGTATCAGACTCTGTGGCCTTATTATGACCTTGGCAACCCTGCTTGTCACACTCTGTGGGCTTACTAGGTCCCTGGCTTCCCTGCGTATCATGCTTTGTCTGCTTACTGGATCCCCAGTCTCCCCTGCTTGTTACACTCTATGGGCTTACTTGGTCCCCGGCATCCCTGCGTATTACGCTCTGTGGGCTAACTAGGTACCTGGCATCCCCGCGTATCACTCTCTTTCGGCTTACTAGGTCCCTGGCATCCCCGCGTATCACACTCTGTGGGCTTACTGGGTCCCTGGCATCCCTGCGTATCACTCTCTATGTTCTTAGTAGATCCCTGGCATCCCTGCGTATCACAGTCTCTCTGTGGGCTTACTAGGTCCCTGGCATCCCTGCGTATCACACTCTGTGGGCTTACTAGATCCCCAGCCTCCCCTGATTGTTACGTTCTATGGGCTTACTAGGTCCCTGGCATCCCTGCGTAATACACTCTGTGGACTCACTTGGACCCTGGCATCCCTGCGTATCAAACTCTGTTGGCTTACTAGGTCCCTGGCATCCCTGCGTATCACACTCTTTGGGCTTACTTGGTCCCTGGCATCCCTGCGTATCACCAATCGAACCTTAGAATCCCCTGCTTGTCACATTCTACGGGCTTCATAGACCCCTGATAAAGTTAATATAGGTATTCGGTTGATCATCGTTAGTAGCGAAAGTACACTGCACGTTTACCATTCACAAGCCAACCAAAGCTGAGGAGATTATATTTTTCATTTACTGATGAGCAAAATATACAACATATGTGTCTGTAAATATTTTTTAAAAATCATTGAAATGATTTATGTTTCTAAACCCTTTATTTCCTTTATTTTATTACCCATTTCCGATGTGGTGTGAATATGGTTTTCGGCTACTCACTCACTCACTCACTCCAGCAGTGTCCAGGCTACGCCACAAATGTGTACCCTAGTGGGGAATCGAGCCCGACGTGACGATCGAACGATAATCACCATATCATATTGTTAATACTAATATGAAATTGAATGCTGGTTTATTGACCTACTGAAACAACCCATGTCAGTTCCAGGGGATAGCTTGAATTCCATTAACAAGTTCAAACATATGCTGCATTTTGGAGACAATTGACTTGCCTTTGCGTGTGTTTGTTACGTGTGTGATCGGTAGGACAGATTTAACTTTTAGAGTGAGTGAGTGAGTGTGGTTTTACGCCGCTTTTAGCAATATTCCAGCAAGATCATGGCGGGGGACACCAGAAATGAGCTTCACACATTGTATTCAAGTGGGGTAGCTTAGTGGTTATTGCGTTCGCTGGTCACGCCAAAGATCGGGGTTCGATTCCCAACGTGGGTACAATGTGTAAAGCCCATTTCTTGTGTCCCCCACCGTGATACCCCTGGAATATTGCTAAAAGCGGCGTAGAACTAAACTCACTCACTCACTCACCCTACACTCAGTAATATTCCAGCTATGTGGTGGCGGTCTGTAAATAATCGAGTCTGGACCAGACAATCTAGACTAACAACTAGTCTCTGAAATGAACATATTTTACTGAAAAAAGTTCATAGTAATAAAATATATGTAATGAAAAGGAGCCCTGAGACTTTCTTCATTTTCAGAAGCTGAGGAAATCTAGACTTGCCACATTTTCTAGACTTGTGTGGCTTTCTTGGATATATTTGCTTCAGGGTCTGTACGAGAGACTACAGACAATCTTGTGATCATCAGCTTGTATGTTGTTCAAGCAATTTTAATGCAAAAAGGCTAATATTTTTTTCGTACTCACTTTCTCTTATCCTTACGAACGCAATTCATGTGCCCATCCTAACATCCAGTACGCGATCAGCATAAAGAGGTATTTAATGGACATGACAGAGAGTAGTACTTTACTACTATCTAATGACGACATTCGAGTATAGACCCTTACAAGGTTTTCAAGCACGAAATGCCTATCAAACAAAAGGAAATTGAGTCAGTTGCTGGGTTGGCGTATCATGTCTTCCTTGACAACGTTATAAGGAGCTTTACCGAATGTGTTTATAATGTAAAATAAATAGATAAATAGATGATCTTATTCATACATTGTATTCAGCAGGATACAAGCAGCGTATCATAAACATGAAGCATCGTCCAATACTCACTGTTGTATCAATACTCATATTTACTGAAAAAGCGATAACAGTTAAAGTGAACTTGACAAAAATACAACCACGAACCATATCTTGATAAGGAGCCTAAGAGCTCAGGATGTTACCTTGATTCTGCATGTGAAGTGATATAAAAACAGACAACTGCGTCTACAGGAAGAAATCATTAATTCGCCAGTGGCACTGTAAGGTGGATATCGGCTTATATCAATCGTTTCCCTGTAAAAATCCAATTCACTGATGGTGTTTATGCCAAAGCCAATAATGTGACGTGAGATGCGGGTTTGATATCTCGGCTTTTAAGTTCAGTAAAAGTATTCTTTGTCTTGAAAAGACTACAGATGTATCACGGCTTGATGTAATGATTCTGCAGATCAATTAATCCTTACATCTAAACAACAGCACGGTCGAGGTTGACATTGGATAAATAGTGCAGGAATAACTGGATGTGCATTACATCCGTGAAGATCCGGCATAGAATTGTCTCCAGCAACCCAGGCTTGTCTGAACAGGCGACAAGAACAGGCGCGGTCAGGCTCGTGAACTTGGTGAACGCATGTCATTGTATCCCAGTTGCTTGTGTCGGTGCTCTTGATGTTGATCACTGGATTGTATGTCCTGACTTGATTATTTACAGACCTCTATAGATGGAATATTGATGAGTGTGGTGTTAAACAACAAACCAAAAACAATCATGAATCAACCTTTTACTTATTCAGATTTATTACATATTAATCAATTGTCACTTATACCATTCATTTATTCATTTATTCGTTCATTCATTCATTCATTCGTTCGTTCGTTCATTTATTCATTTATTCGTTCATTCATTCATTCATTCATTCATTTATTCGTTCATTCATTCATTCATTCGTTCGTTCGTTGGGCGGTGGGGAAGCCTAGTGGTTAAAACGTCCGCTCGTCACGCTGAAGGCCCGGGTTTGAAGCCCACTCCTGATGTCTCCCGCCGTGATATTGTTGGAATAATGCTGAAAGCGACGTAAAACTTAACTCATTCATACGTTCCTTCGTTATGCAGCCCAAACCACTCTGTGGCCACCTTCAAACCAATCTTACGTTTCCACATTTCTAATCATTTCTGTGCCGGTCTTCTTTCAGAGTATGACAACTGTACGAGCCCTCCTGACATCGAGAGACTTGACGGGGTGAGATATACTGGGGGGTTTGTACTGCGGACCTACTCCGACGTCTCCAGGGCCTTCTGCATCACGGAGTGCGTCCTCAGCAACAGGTGTTTCAGCCTCAGCTTCAACAGAGTCGACAGTGAATGTGAACTATTTACAACCCCCTTCAACACAACAGACTTATCATCAGCACCAGGCTGGGAGACATACGTGTTCCCTGATATTAAGTTATATACCTGAATTAACACATTTAGTTTTCCAAGATTTGTGGAGTGCTTGATGTTCGGAAAATTCATTTAGAATAATGTTGCAAACTAGATGTTGCACGAATTTAAATTAATGTCCGCCCATCGAACATGGCAACTCCCATTCTATGGAACAACCTCCCAATGTCGCTGACCTCCGCTCTAAGTCAACAAACTTTTCAAAAACATCTAAAGACACATCTATTTGAAATGAACTAGACTGGGACTGCAAAAGCGCCTGTGAGCAGCCTAGCTGGAACTCGGCTCTATAGAAGTAGATTACTATTAACACTAAATATCATCCACAAGTCCACCCACTGTGAATAAAAGACATCACAAGTAATTTTCTAAACTACTCCAAGATGCATGGGACTTTACTGACGTCATTGCTACAAGGGATGGTGCCAAGGGATGGTGCCAAGGGATGACGTGATACGTTTCGAAGCCATATCAACTGGATTGAAAAAATGCTGAGAAAAAAAATCGTTTGTTACAACTAAGCAAGGCTGACAATCTGGAAAAGATGGAAGGAACATCTGACGCAACAGACGTCACCTAGAATCTCTAGGTCATCTGCCTCCGTAACAGTATCTATCGGGCTAACCAACAGATGACATCATAGCTTTGTCAGCTTGCTGCCGACACGCGAAGATCCGGATTAGAATTGGTCATGCTTCACTGCGGCATGGTATCTCAGTGGGCTAGCACTATAAAACCAGCTTAAGTCCTGGCTAGTACAAGCAGGCGCACACACACATACACACGCATGCACGTCGTCATATGAGCGCAATATTCTCAAGCACGACGTTAAACCAAATCTCACCTCACTTCACCTCACCATATTTATGCATCGCATTTGCTCCGTTGGACATCGATTACTGCATGTGCAGCCGGACAATCATTCCAAACAAAGGATAACTAAGCACATTTCACGTTTTAGGATAGTTTCTAAAAGGAAGGATGACTATGTTGCACCATATGCTTCTCTACTTGTACATACGCGTCAAACCTGGAACAGATCAATAGCAATAGCAATTCCGATGTGCGGAATCGTAATATGGTGGTTGCTTGATTTATTATGGAAAGCCTTCGGACATGGCATAACGCAGAGATGTGTGTGGATATGAAAGCGCGCGTAAAATCTCCAAATCAACATCATCATCGTCATCTGGAAACCTCTCTCAGATTCCGTGTACCGACTCCGATTTGTACAGCCCTTGACTTTACCTCTTAATGCCGTACACAAGCCTGGGTAACAACAAGTTACATCTGTAAGATTCTTTTGAGGGCGGAAGGGGCGATCCGTCGTCACCCATAAAACCCGGGTGTAAAGTGTGAACCCATTTATTGTGGCCAACGCCGTGCTATTACTGGAATCCACAACTATGAAAAGGAACCATTGGTCAAATATATGTGCAAAATCGTGTGAAGGAATATTGAATGGTTTGGAAGATCTGAACACCGCACCTTCATTTTCAGTCAGTCAAAGTGTTGCTATGGTAACTAGAAGAATGTTTTTTTTATATATTACAAACAGTCAAAAGACATGGTTGAAGCGAGACATATGTATGAGGAAGTTTGGTGAGGAAATGGTGCACAGTGTGATTTTATCCAATCTGTATATCTGTATACAGTTTAACGTAGCAATCAGGATAAGTGAGTGAGTAGGATTTTGTGCCGCTTTTAGCAATATTCCAGAACAATCAGTGAGGTGACGCCAGAAATGGGCTTCATACATTGTACCTATGTAGAGAATCGAACTCGGGTCTTCGGCGTGACGAGCGAACATTTTAACCACTAGGCTTCCCCACCGCCCCAGTCGGGATGACATTCCAGCTGTATTACGGTGTTCTGTCAATAAATGCGGTGCGGTTGGGGGTAGCCTAGTGGTTAAAGCGTCCGCTCGTCACGCCAAAGACCTGGGTTCGATTTCCTACATAGGTACAATGTGTGAAGCCCATTTCTGGTATCCCCGCCGTGATATTGTTGGAATATTGCTAAAAGCGACGTAAAAGCCAACTCACTCACTCACTGTGACGGTATAATGGTTCAGCAGCTGAAAGATGCGTAAAACCATACTCACAAGAGTAATGGACACGTTGACTGACATTCTAATCAGTGACATCATGAGCATCGATCTGTGCAATAGGAATCTGCTCGGGAAACAAGATTAAGTGCCTTTTTCAATCTTAGTCACTGATGTTGCCATGGAAACTCTATTATTAAAAAGAACAATTCCACACTAGCAAAAGGCGTGTTCACCACTAGACCTATCCATGTGCCAAGCTTTGTGAAGGTATATATACGGTTTAACGGTAGTGCTCGTTTCCGGAACACATCTTCATTACCGTTATGAAGATGTGTTCCGGAAACGAGCACTACTTTGTCTGTCACTGAAACCATAGAAACTCGATACATGTATTTTGGCAAATGCAAATTCACCAGACCTATCTGTGTATATTGTCTGTGTATAATACTGATTGATTAGTATTGATTTTTGCTGTTTAATATTTGCTTGCCTTAACGTTTCCTACTTTTAGCGTTAACTATAGTCCCACGTTAACTAGGTAACGTTACATACATACCCAGGGTGAAGTTTTCAGTGTAGATGAAATAGTGTGTCTACTTGTACCCCAAACAACTTCATGATCGTGACCTGCTTATCAAGTGGTGTTGATCTTTATTATTTGTTTGTTTGTTGTTGTTGTTTATTTGGTGTTGCTGTTGTTGTTGCTGTTGTTGTTGGGGATGGGGGGTTCGTTGTTGTTTTTGTTGTTGTTTAACGTCACACACAGCAATATTCCAGCTTTATGGCGGCGGTCTGGAATTAACCGAGAGTCTTGACCAGACAATCCAGTGATCAACATCATGACCATCGATGTACGCAATTTGGATACTATGTCTTGTGTCAACCAAGTCAGTGATCCTGACCACCCGATCCCGTTAGTCGACAAGCATGAGTTGCTGACGACCAATTCTAACAGTATCTTCACGGAAAGCTAGTCCTGTGTGGTGATTTTTATGCTCCGTACAGTAATATTAAGGCTCACTAAATCCGGTGAGCGAATGAGGGGTGTCCCTGCATTGTGACTGCCGTAATGTTGTGGAAGTGCACGAGGCAACGACCTGGATGTGTGAACCATGTTTACCCGCTTGTTCCCCTGGAGGGGTTGAGTCGTGGAAGGCGGTCCCCTGACGTCCCAGCACAATCTGCCTGGGGAAATGTACATGTACATTATGTCGCCATTTCAGATGTCCGACGGTCCGAGAAAACTAAAAAGTTATGAAGCTGGCCCTACGAGAGTGAATGCATGTTTGAATGAATGAATCTTTTAACTGATGTTTTATTTTTAATTTTTTTTATTTATTTATTTTTTTTTTTTTATTTATTTATTTATTTATATTTAACAGTGCACTTAGCAATATTCCAGGTGTAAGAAATCTGTACTCAATGGAGTCAATCCAGTAGTGACTGCCATGTAAATCAGTAAACTTGTTACAGACTTGACACAATTCGACTAAATGGCTCGTTATTTCATTAGAGGAGCTGACACTATTTTCCCGAAACAAATTAGTTTTGATCAAGTCAGAGTTCTTACTTAAATTTCCGAACAAAATTATCTTTTTAGAAAGAAACATTTGAAATCTCAAGAATTGTTGAGTGTGCCAGTCAGGCAACTTAAGTCAGTATTTGAGAATTAAAATGGCAAGACGTAAGAAGAAATACAATTGACAGCTTTAGTAGACCGGGAAAATCTCCTTAAAGGTCACATGCAACGTAAAACACAACTTTGCAGATTCTGATACATTTCGGTATGGATTTACCGAAACAAATCATCAAAAATGCAAATTCAACTTATAAAGTTGAAAAATAACGCGATGAAAAAAAACGCGCGAAATCGGAGTTCAAACGATTCACTAATTTTCCCCCGACTTTCCGGGGGGAAACTGGTTTCAACAGCTGGGCTGCGCTCATAGCACGTGCGCAGTGAAATAGGTTCGCGCAACTTGGAAGCGTGCTGTCCGGTGAATACTCTGTGAAGGCTTTGGTGTGAGCTATTTTTCTACTGTTTTGTTGATATCTCACAGGCGCGAGCTTTTTATATGTTATGACAGTTCATTTGTCTATTTCACCACACGTTCTTCTTACCGAGTCACTTTCTCAGTTCGATACTTAAAAGCAATGTCATTATTTAGCGTTGACAGAATTTCTAACTGTGATATAGATATGTCGTTGTCACAGACAAAACTCAATGTCTTGTTTTATTGACATCTGTGTCTGCCTGCCTGTCTGCTAATGACAATATTCAATACACAACTGCGATCACTGACCACATGCAATTTGAACTTAACACCAATCAGGCTATACACCATAAACAAAACGCATTGATTTATGGCCCGAGTTCGGTGTCTGTCACATTATGTAGTTACACGGACAGGCAGGTGTGATTCTTGAACACATGACATGGTATGATGTCTGTTGATTGCAAAATGTTATACACAAAAAATGAGCATGTATTTACAAAACCCAACATCTCTATATATACACACACAATGATCCGTGAGGGCATCTGCAAATGAACCAGCCGTTACACTTGAGTGCACACCCACCCACTCTGACTGGGTTCGGTATCCCGGCTGCTTCGTTTCTTGGGAAGTAAACCCAAGTACCAAATATTGCACTTTTGATCTGCGATTGTACGCTTATAATTTTGTATATATGTTTTTTCATAACCAGCAATGTATATTATATGTCATGAATAAGTGATAATTGTGTTTCAATTATGTTTGATTTTTTGGTTGTATGTGACCTTTAAATGTCTGTCTCAGAAATCGATTTTCGTCTTGAATCAATTATTCTCTTTAACACTCGTCACTGACAGCATGCAACTAAGAACGGTCCAACTGACCCTGCTGCTTGTTTCACTGTTTGTAGCCGACAGGAGGTGTATATTCGGTAGCTTCTGATGCTTACGACATTTCATCAACTTCAGTTCATCGGTCCATCTGAGATTTATGTGATTCTTAAGCGGCCTTCACACGGCAAACAAAACACATGTTGTCAAACTCGAGTTTGAGAGTGTGAACATTCCAACAACTCGCCAACAACACCAATTTCAGAGTTGTCAAACTGTTGTGGAGATATAGGATCGGTCACTATTCTCACCGCCTTTCCATCAAACCTTTGGTGTTGTCAAACTGGAGTCTGACGTGTGAAGTGTTGTCAAACTCTTGTTGTTCAGAAACAACCAATCGCAGTCAAAGAAATTGTCACGTGATGTGACGTGGCGCTCAAGTGGCACGAAAGTTTGACATCATGTGTTTGACGTGTGAAAACGCGAGTTTGACATCTTATAAAATTTCAACAGCATGTGTTGTCAAACTTTAGTTTGCATTGTGAAGGCCGCTTTACAGACATCTAGCGAAGGCATTTATCAAAATGTCATAAAAATGAAAAGTATGCCTAAAAAGGGTTAACTATAAGTCAACATATTTTGATGCATTTCCAGTTGTTTCATTGTTCACTGCTTCATTCGTCGGTAAGAAATTGGTTTGCCAAGTTGGATTCCTTTACTTTAAAAATCGAAATACATGTATATCCCTTTTCTCTGCAAAACATAAAACTTGATTTGATTCAAAATATTGTTAACACTGATTTATTTTTTAAACAGTTCTCTCAACGAGTTAAAGATTGTATTATCCAGTGTATATTTTCTATGTTAAATGAACATTCTGATTTAGAGTTCTATTCATGTGTCAAAAGTACGTTTAATTTGGATTCATACTTGTCAACATTATATAACAAAGATTTTTATCACTTTTAAGATTCGGTGAATTAAATATTATGAAGAATACAGGCAGAAGAAATAATATCCCAAGAGAATTAAGATTTTGTCCATTTTGTAAGAACATTTTAGAAGATTAGGTTCATTTTATGTTTATTTGCCCACAATATGATGATTTAAGAACAGGATACATGTTAAATATTGACTGTAAAGATAGAAACTCATTCGCCTTCTTCAAAATGAAAATAGCAATTATTTATATATGTATGCAAATTATATTAAGGAAGCGTTTATGCGACGCAGCGCATTATTATTGTGAATATATAAAATATGTTCTAAAGTACTGTCGGAAATGCTACAAAAATGCTTTTTAGCCTCAATATCTTTAGAACGGTGATAAATGTATTATGTTGTCAATATATCAACTCACCTATAGTGTACCTAATTTCTATTTCAATTGATTTAACATTCCCATGCATTTAAAGGGCAGTTTACAGGAGAGAATTTGGTACCAAAACAACAACTTAACATTTTTTCAGAGTTCAACAACAGAAATCTGAAATAGTCTTTACATTTATGCTTATAATACAGGTGGTGTAAAAATATAAATTAACTTTTTTCTTAAACAAATAAATGTTAAATGTTTGTGTTACTTTACTTAATTATCTGTTCTTTATTGAAGAAATATTGATATAAATGTTAAGTCTTGATAAATAAGTTTCCCGTCATGCATGCACATCTTTTTCACAGCGTCCACTATGGCCAACTATTTACAGACGATTTTTGCAAAGGTTTATAAGTTTTTTGTGCTTGAAAAAGACAGAGGTAAACCTTTCATTAGTATAGAAATGGTTTAATACACAACTTGTAGAGCTGTTGGTATGTCTTACCAACAAGTTTATAATATTGTGAACAATTCAGACAAGACAGGGACCGTCTCAAAAGCAACACCGGGACGTAAAACCATCCTTGACAACTTTGACAAGGGAGTACTTAGACGGGCGGTCTACAAACTTTAGGAGAAGAAGAACATATATATTCTAAAGAAGCTACACCAGTGACTTCGTTAAATATGTGGCCAATGTTCACAACTAGATTAAACTGACCGAATTACATCCATGTATTTGCAATGAAATATACTGTTGACATGCAAAACATTTATTAAAACGTTGCACATTTCTACAATCAATCGATAAGATAACACAAGTGATTGGATTCTTTCCAATGTACAGTAATTCGTATATTTATTTCACAACAAACACACATACACAAATGATCCCTTACATAACCAATACGTATACTATACGTACACATATTAAACATTTTGAAGAAAACATCTATTGAGATGACCCCTCGCTCGAGCGTGTGCTCAGGTGTCAATTTCACCTGTCGATACCGCGCATGCTGATGATGTAACACAGGCAGTTAATGTTTGTATCAAATAACGTGCACTACCCCTTATTTTTCTAAGTTTTTGGTATTTTCATCAGTAAAAACGCATTTTAGGGCATGTCTCAAAATTTAGTCCCTCGGTCTGCATAGGTAGATGTTTCTTAAAGTGATATTTGTTATTTATATAACTGTAATACCTTTGAATTTTAGATATAAGCCAAAAAGCATTTTTCTAGCATTTCCGACAGTACTTTAGTTATTGTGCACATCATACCTTTTGTATTGTAGTATATATTGTACATGGGCCGGTGGCCTTTCTACTGAATAAAGTTATATATTGTTCACTGCTTCATTCGTCGGTAAGAAACTGGTTTGCCAAGTTGGATTCCTTTACTTTAAAAATCGAAATACATGTATATCCCTTTACTCTGCAAAACATAAAACTTGACTTGATTCGTGGACATTGGTCATCCTGATACTTTACGAAAATCACACAAATTGAAATGTAAATTTCTGATTATGTAAGTTTATTTAAGAAAAATACTACAGTCATATATGTCCATATTGTGGCAATTGCAGTTATGAAATAAATATACCTATTTTACACTCTTCACGTGTAATTTTTCATAGTATTGTTTTTTTCAAAATCAGATCACGTTTTGTATTTTCACACGGTTTCTTACTAAATAATTTACCCATTGTGGGGGCGGTTGAGTAGCCTAGTGGTTTAGGCGTTCGCTTGTCGAAATGGGCATAATGTGTTAAGTCCATTTCTGGTGTCCCCCGCCGTGATATTGCTGGAATATTGCTAAAAGCGGCGTAATACTAAACTCACTCACTCACCCTTTGTGAATTCCGTCGGGAGGTCGCTGAGGTAGCTATACATCAGTGATTCATCTCGGTTATTGCACTCCGATTGCAACATGGTGAGTGAGTGAGTTTAGTTTAACGCCGCACTCAGCAATATTCGAGCTATATGGCGGCGGAAAATCAAGTCTGGATCAGACATTCCAGTGATCAACAATATGAGCATCGATCTACGCAATAGGGATACGATAACATGAGTCTGACCACCCAATCCCGTTAGTCGTTGCTGGGTTACTGACGATCATTTCTAACCCGGATGCAACAGAGACATGACACATATGTGAATGCTAGCTAACGCACTACCCAGAACCGTCACCCTGCCGTCTTTGACGCGTATCAGGTAACGGTACTTTATCATATGTCAGGTACAATCCATCCTTTTTGATAAACCAGGCAATGTAGTAGGTGGTTAATATCACTTATAAAGTGCTCCTGTTAACCTTCAAAGCAAGGACAGGCCTAGCCCCTGTGTATCTCTAGGAACTCTTCAAGGAGTACAAGCCCGCGAGGTCTCCTAGATCCATGGGACAAGGCATGCTGTGTGTTCCACACGCAAGGACCACCACCTATGGAGATCGATTCTTCCCCAGAGCAGCTCCACGGCTCAGGAATGATCTGCCATTAAAACTGAGACTTGTAAATAACTTGGCCACTTTTAAAACCAGTTTCAAAACCAACCTTTTCTCAAAGACTTACGCCTAGACCGAGAGGACATTGTTGATACATGTGACATGCATCCTCTCAAAGCGCTTTAGAACTGTTATACTGACTGGATTATTGCGCTATATAAGTTCTTAGTTGATGATGATAATGATTTTAGACACAATTTTGTAACCATTTTGGCGTCATGTCTTAAAGATGGGGTTTTATTTGGCACAATGGTCAGCAAATGTTTAAAACAGATTCTTCTTTGGTTTGGTCTTGATAAATGGCATACAGTACAACCAAAAATATTGAAACTTTAAAGATTGTAATTTTCTATATTTCTTGCACTCATTACTCACGTATTAAATGTGAATTTTAGCAGAACATAACTCCAGATTCAAAGACAGGTGATCAGTTAGTATTTTGTCAAGTCACCATGGCCAGCAATGCATGCTTCAATGCGGCGGGGCATACTACTGATCAAAGTAGTTAGAAAGTCGTGGTCCATGCTGTCCCAATATCGGACCACTTCTTCTTCCATTTAAGCTATTTTTGTCAGATTTTTCTTACTGACACTTTCCTTCATAAGTCCCCAAACATTTTCTGTTGGATTTAGGTCAGGGCTATAGCTTGACCAATCTAATAATGTCATATTTTGGGTCCAAAACCAGGCCTGTGAATGCTTTGAACGATGTTTTGGCTCGTGGTCCTGCAGGAGAATCCAAACATTTCCATAGATCACGTGAGCAGATGGAAGTAAATGTCCCTCGAGAATATTTGTGTACCGCTCACTGTTCATATTCCCTTCAAATACACAGAGGGGCGTTGCCCTAACACAACTATGCCACCCCACACGTTAAATTTCGGACGTCAAACAAAAAGAGTCAAAAGGCCTTGAGTACATTTGAAGTTAACACACGTTCTCATTTATAATGAACAGACCATCTTAAGAGAAAGTATATGAGCCTTAATATACGCAACACGCCATACTTGGAAGAGGCGACTAACGGGATCGGGTGGTCTGGCTCGCTGACTTGGGTGACACATGTCATCGTATCCCAACAGAAAAAAGATCGATGATCATGCTGTTGATCACTGTATTGTCTGGTCTGGACGTGATTATTGACAAACCCCCATCATGTACCTGGAATAACACTGATTGCAGCGTTAAACAAAAATTATAAATCAAAATTAAATTAAATTTAGATAGTCCAGTGTGTGATCACAAACATGTCTCTCATTATGTGTGGCTCGCTCATATATGTCACCATTATCTTCACGAGCACAGTAGTATCGATGTAACTACATCGTTCTACAAACAAATACGTGTTACCTGCAGGTATGTACACGAGCATAAACACAAAACAAATTGATCACAATTCAATACTCATCATAAAATAATATGACCAGGCATTTTTATGTCAAGAATGTTTTAGAAAGTGATATTCAATTATATTTCATTACATGCAATCAATTCGCCCAACAGCATCGATTATTTACATTTAAGTCTAATATAACTGAGTGTACTACCATGACTTATTGTTATAAAAATCTATGAATAGGCCATAGAATGATAAATGGGCGCAGGAACATGCATTTATTATGCAGATTACTGTTCAACACCATGAAAACACACTTACTTTGAAATATCTGTCATCCACTTCCAAATGTGTGGATGATTTATGGTTGTCAGAAACAAATATTTCATCAATTATCAAAACCTATAAAAATAGAACCCTTTCCATAATCACAAGAAATCAATATTTTACGATTCTAACTATCATAAGCATGTGCTAATTAATGACAATCAAATAGTGAGTGAGTGAGTTTAGTTTTACGCCACACTCAGCATATGTGCAGGTATATGGCGGCGGTCTGTAAATAATCGAATCTGGACAAGACAATCTGGTGAACAGCCTGAGCATCGACCCCTTTTACGACAAGCATGGGTTACTGAAGATCAATTCTAACCAGGATCTTTACGGGTCTATCAAATAGTGATGACAGGAGGTGATAGTGTCACAAACATATGCAAAGTCATGTCAATTCGTCTGAAAAAGGTATTGAACAAATCAAAAGAGAGAATTGCCTCAGACATAATTTTGGTCACTGTCATGCAAACTCATGAAATGTCATGTCACATCACGCTCTTTGAAATCGTGTGAGAAACAACATGCATTATTGTAACATGGAGCTGTTAAGCGTTGTCGTTTTGTTTGCGTATTTGTTTGTTTGTTTGTTTAACGCCGCACTCAGCAATATTGCAGCGATCTATACGCAGTTGGGATACGACAAAGCATGTGTTACTGAAGACCAATTCTAACCGGATCTTCACGGGTTGTTTTTAATGAAGAAGTCCCCCATTTCAATTGTTGTTTTACTTCAAACTTCAGATGGCATTTGTACGAAGCGTATTGGTGCCAAAGTCTATAAAATATTATCATCTACAATATGGATACTTAAGTCAACGTGCAAGAAACGTATCTGCTATCGAATTATCGATTTTGATAACTATATATTCTGGGGTAAACGACAATAGTACATAAATAAAAGTATTTGTTTTCGTAGATGTAAATATCATATGCATATTTGAAAGTATATTCCACGTTGATGAAAGCAACATATACATGATCATTTACGTAGGTGTAAGTATCAACCACGTTGATGTAAGCATTATATACATGATCATTTACGTAGGTGTAAGTATCAACCACGTTGATAAAAAGCATCATATACATGATCATTTACGTAGGTGTAAGTATCTACCATGTTGATGAAAGCATCATATACATGATCATTTACGTAGGTGTAAGCATCAACCATGTTGATGAAAGCATCATATACATGATAATTTACGTAGGTGTAAGTATCAACCATGTTGATGAAAGCATTATATACATGATCATTTACGTACGTGGAAGTATCAACCACATTGATGAAAGCATCATATACATGATCATTTACGTAGGTGTAAGTATCTACCATGTTGATGAAATCATTATATACATGATTATTTACGTAGGTGTAAGTATATTCCACGTTGATGAAAGCATCATATACATGATCATTTACGTAGGTGTAAGTATCAACTATGTTGATGAAAGCATTATATGCATGATCATTTACGTAGGTGTATGTATCAACCATGTTGATGATAGTATCTTGTACTTACCGTTTTGGAACATTAGGAACTTTGGCACAAATACACTTTCATACATTTTTGCCAAATAGGAGATACAGACGTAAGTACCAACTACTAGGTTCAGGGACATTATTCTGTAAAATGAATTTCATTAAACATAACCTGATTGATTCAAGATTATTATTTGATAAACAATTCCTTCTTCATCTTCGTCTGTTTACTTGCTGGGCGGTGGGGTAGCCTAGTGGTTAAAGAGTTCACTCGTCACTCCGAAGACCCAGGTTCGATACCCCACATGGGTACAATTTGTGAAGCCCATTTCTGGTGTTCCCCGCCGTGATATTGCTAGAATACTGCTAAAAGCGGCGTAAATCCACACTCACTCACTCACTCACTCTCTCAAACCCACTCACTCACTCACTCACTCACTCACTCACTCACTCACTCACTCACTCACTCACTCACTCACTCACTCACTCACTCACTCACTCACTCACTGTTTACTTGTTTATTGCTGTGTTGTTTTTTTTATAAAATTCCTGAGTCACACATTCTGTGTCTGGCTTCAAACAGTCGACTGTGATTCATATCTTCAACAAGCCCTGTTATAGATTTTAGAGTTGTATGTCTTCCTCGATTCTGATGTTTATTTACGATATTGAGGTGTATTTAATACAATAGCAGCGAACTGCACCATCAATAGTTCATCACGTTCGCAGCACATATAAAGAACTCTGTGTGTGTGATCAATGACGAAGATCGATTAACCTTCTATGCCAGTATATTACCCCATGTTGCATTCTTAAAGGTCACACTTTCAATGGAAATGTGTTTCGAGGGATTTGTTTCACACCTACCAATGTAGATCTGGGTTAGAATTGGTGTCTCTCATTCTTTCTTTCTTTATAAATATTTTTTATCAGCATTTTCTTCTTTCTTTAAAAATATTTTTTTATCAGAATTTTACATTTCTACTTCTCATTAAATATTGAGGGAACAAATGTTTGAAGGCCCCTGATTTGTAAAAACTCTCAAATTCAAAGCGGTGAGGGGGTGAGAAAACCATGCTAAAACTATACAGATCACTGATCCGCTCCAAAATTAAGGCGCCATCGTCTATGGTGGCGCTTGTAAAAGTAATTTATAATTACTTGATACAATCCACAAGCAAAGCCTGGGGCTTTGTCTTGGAACCTTCAGGACCTCTCCAATCGATAGTCAGTATGTGGAAGCTGATGAGCAAAACAGCGGCGCAAAAAACTATCCTTACAGTACAACATTTTACCTTGGCTACGTGAAATGCTCGAATTTGATTGGTCAATCAATAAAATCAGACGGTATCAATTTTTGAATGACAATGCGTCTGATTTCACGGCGCTTCACTGCGCACGTATACATCACTGCCGCAATTCAGCTTGGCCACCAGCATGACTAATATCAACACAACAGATGAGATGGAAATGCTGATAAAACATTTATTAAAACTCGAAAAATACAATTATACGATTCCTCCTCCACAATTATTAGGGAACCTCACTATCATAATTATTAACTTCTTTTATAAAAACATTCAAACTCAATTACAATACGGAGCCCCAAACATAAACAAACAATATCTAACATATCAAACAGAAAGCCTTGTAAAAATATATCCCTATCTTTCCCTATTTGTGCAGCAAAACGTTCGTAAACATGTACCTACCTGGTAAATGGTATGTTTGTTTCCGTTTAGAATGGGAAATTCGCAAGATAATGGTCAGGCGAAACACAAAATTTATGCTACTCATACTTCATCATGTCCCGTTGCATCGTTCAAAATGTCAAAAATTGAAACACGAGAATTCTGCTCTCTGCCACCTTCCCCGCAAGGCTGTCACTGCTATGTTCGTTCACTTTGAAAAAAGCTTGGCCACAATCCAGTCCCAAATGATGAGAACAATGTTCCAAGGAATCCCAAGTAAGTTGCATGTACACTTTCGTCGCATACCGGGGTGGAGGCACGTACGTGAAATCATGATCGACACTCGCCGGTTATAAAAGTTACAGGTCGTAGGTCGATCAGAAAAGGATCTCTTCTCCGATTCTGCAGGGTTCAGATTCGACAGTCAGTCAAGTATTTTACACTGTCACTTCAAATTTCAACCTTTCGCAAAATGTCAACACTGGCTCGTCCGCCATTTCAAACTGTTGCGTAACTGTCTACTTCCAAGAAAATAAGAAGGTCAGACGATTCTATTATAGTGTGGCCAGGGGGGACAGTAACACGGCACACAAAGCAATAGGTTGATTTCGGTCGTGTGGAGTTATGATTATAAAAACCAAGCTCTTAGGTGTAACATCATTGCAGTGAATGAACAATAGTTTGTTTCCATTGGACAGAATATTTATTACATTGCATTGTTAAACAAAATACGAACGGCACATACCGCTCCCTTCACAGACGAGTTCAATTTGCCTCTCGTCCCATGACGGATTACGCAGTGTCTTCCGCAGGACGAGGAAGTTCGATTTTAATTCGGTTATGGTAGAATGGAGATAAACATGGTTTGTTTGGAAATAGATTAATGTTTGGCCGAATTGATGGTCTCTAAATTAATCATTTGAAACCTTATGCTACGCGTTCGGCTTCAAATGAAATTTAGAGACTATCAATGGGGAACATTCCTGGAGTTGCGCACCCTTGCCTGCTTGGAGCGCTGCTGTAGTTACGGTCCAAAGTAGCTGTCACTCTGATACTGGCCTGCCTATCGGCCAAGCCCAAACTTAAATCGACATTAAACCTACTTATTACTCTGTGGTTTTTATATTACGAATTGCGGAAGCTGGAAGTTGCCCCGATTGAAGACTGTGCTCAAAGTACGAAGAACTAGCATGTCTGGACGAAAAATAATGCTAATAGAACGGTACTGCAGTTATTGATAATATTGCCGTTTCTCGGAATTTCTTACTGAGCAGTTGCTTTGTAAATTCGTCAAACCATTTACTCCCCAGAATGTCACATTACACAGAGCATTAATGGCGTCGTAGTAGTTGTTAGAACATATGTTCAGTGTACACTGAAATTAGCCTTAAACAAATAACGTTAGCACTGACCTGATTACACGGACAACATAAGTGCTTCAGTTATCGTTCACGTAAACAACTTATTCTCATAGCTTATAACGCTTCGGGATGCAATGGAAAGAGGGAATGCTATTGCAACGTATCGGTTTCGAGAGGATTTGAAACATAAATCATTTTTATCGTATTAACGACTCGTTCACAGTGTGTTCAACAATATATATTACACCCATTCGCACGATAAATAAGCACACAACTTCCGGTGTATAGTTTCTACATATTCAGGGACCGTTCATAATTAATGGGCTGGGGAGTGGTGATGATTGTTACGGAGAAGCAGGTGAATGACCTCCCTACAATTCATGTACAAAGTAAGTGACACCCCCTTTGCATATGTCATATTCAAAATCAATTAAACCCACGCCCCACCCCATAATTAAAAGCATAATCATTTTTATGTGCAAATTTGCTGACCCCCCTAGTATATGTGTACAAAATTGATGAACCCTACCTTTCCAGAACAAAATAGGTGACCCCCTTAAAATCATCATCACCTCACATCCCCCAAAAAATTATGAACGGTCCCTTAGGCTATTATTCAAACCCAAAAATGTACAGTAAATTGGCATATTGCTTGCATAATATATTTCTAAGTATCGTTTGGGACCCCACCCCAATCTTTACCATTTTAAAAGGCTGTACCTTCTATACACAAATAACCAGTACCTAAATGTCAGATCACATTTGGAAAACACAAAAATATTTTTTGAAATTGTGTTTCAGGTGTTGTCAAATAATGTAACTTAGCATGAGTGAAATACTGAAATACATATAAACACATTGAACCATTACTGGAGGTCTCAACTATCTGATGCCAGAAGCAAGGGGTATCGGGTTCATTGTCTTTTCAGGTGGGAGCCTTTTAGATTTGAAAATAAAATATTTCACATTTGTTTTTCCAGCATGTGTGAAGGGTTTACAAAATTACATCAAGGATCATCACAATTATAATGGGCTCACAGTGTCAGTGAACACAGTGTGCATTTGAAATATTGAAAAAAGGAATAATTTAGCTTTTGAATGGTAGTCTAAATGGTACAATTGAGATTCTACAATACTTAAAATTATTCTCATGTGTCAATTATCATCAGCCAAAAAGCAACAAAGTCTGGGTTGTCATTTCAGATTTTATTGTTGAACATATTATATTCTGCATGTATGGACATTCATAAATATAGACATAAATACAGTAAAAAATGACGGTCTCCTTTGAAAAACCTTGATTAATACTTACACCCGATGCATGTTGATGTTTTCCACACTGACAATCTTACTATCAATATTGCTGTACAGATAATTTAGGTGACATGCATATGGACCCAAAATGGAAGTACAACAGTGAATTCTGAAATGTTTGACAGTCCTGTGTAAATGAAAATTGCTGCAGCTCTAAACATAATAGTTAGTACTGGAAGCACTGCATGTTTGTCTCTCTGTGTTGATATACACGTACTTTCACATTTGGTCTCTGCCCAGTCTGGAGAGAAAATGTTTGGCTCAATATTCTTGCCATCAAAATCATCATGGGTGATTGTTTCCTCCCCAGCGACCTCACTGATGTTACATTCAACATCACAAGTATCCACCAGCATTAAGTCGGTCAGTTGATACAGTCCAGGGAAAGAATTCGTCATACAGCATCTGTGTTTCTCTCTTGCCTCAGACGTGTTCATCCTGGAAAACATCAGTGAAGTATTACTATCCCAACTGATACAGGGTAATATTATCTTATGACTGCCAGTTATGAGAAAATGTATCATTATCAGATTTAAGTTACTGTTGGGGAGAAAGACATGTCACATGATGAACATATTCATTGGGGTAAGTCAAAGGTAGAAAACATTATTCTTAACAAATGTTTCAACTATGGAGAAGCATAATTTAAATATACTTTCTTTGAGTGGGATTTAGAAGTTGGTGTGATGAACAACGAGGAGAGTTCAATGGATATACAACTTCTTTAAAATAATAATTAGCGACATTTCCGTGTAGCTACTAACACCGTTATCAAGCAAGTAACTCTCCTCACTATTGTTTTTCTGTAGGGAGAAATGTCTGATACAAAGAGGTGTGTTCAACAAGTACACCAGACATTATTCAGACAAATTCATACCAAAAGGAAACAAACATTAACCTGTATCATGTGTATTCTGAAATCACCTGGGCCTCATCTTTCTGGACAACAGGCACCTGTAGTGAGATGCATTAAAGGGAAAAAGTCAATTGTGTATTAGCATTCTTGGTAAACTTTAATTCAACAATGAAGGGAGCAAAGGTGTTATAGTCAAACATAAACAACTTTGTAAACATGTATATAATGATGCTAACTTGCGTTTTAAAAGCAAGAAGCAAACGAAAGTTTACCCACAGGTTCACATGAAAATTTACTTGTGAAATGCCAATTACCTTAAAACATTGAAAATAATATATTGAGGTCTCTTTCAATTTACTCGCCTACTCTACCTACCTGTCATCAGGAGATATAAGCATATGTTAAAATATCACATACATTAGAATTTTAAGTACATTACTCAATGTAACTCAGTATCAAACTGACAACTGTATTTAAGATGCATGACCAGGTGCTGTCATATTGATGTGCTGTATGAGTAGACAAGCAGGCAAAATCAACAGGCCATATCAATTGATAAATGCTTTGCTAAACTATAATTGAAATATAGTTGTAAATAGATTGAAAAGATTAACCTGAAATTAGAATCCAATAGCTGTTTTTAAGTACGGTGAATTTTTTTGAATCAATATTAACAATGAATAAAGGCTAACTACTACAGGAACTGTTTCATAGCTTATCTTCACTGGGTTGCCGAATTCACAAGATAACATCAGTGGCATTCTACAGATGGTGACGCCTTTGGCGGCACCCTTTGTAAAGCGAAAAGATTGTGTACTGTAAGTTTTCATGATTACTACAGTGACAGCCCCCTTATGTTTCGCTTGAAAAGTTTTGTACAGCGTGTGTCCCTCTTGAAGCAACATATTCTTTGTCCCTGAATCGTTTCAAAACCCCTGCTCGTAATTTCGGTTGGCATGCACGCTAACTACATTTGGCAAGACGAATAACAATAACAAAAGTTTTCTTCAAACTTTAAAAGTTACAACATACGTGGTAATTACCATAATTAGTTACAGTAATGAAATCGCTCTGTCAGAAATGGAAATGACGCACAACACTGAGAGTGGGGCCAGTGAGAGCTGACGGCTACCTCGTCATGCTTTAGTTTCATTTGTCGCTACTACGAATGACAGTCAACCACCATATCAGCAAGTTTTGACCTCTCGGACACCTCGAACCACCTCTATTGCAGCATCCCAGGGCACAGCAGAACGTCTCAGGCATAGTAATTGCTGATCATTTGAAATCGACCGTGCTACAAACTTCGAACGCCATGATCATACCGGAAGTACACTTAGGACCGTAGTGATTGTCGCCATCTATTAGCGAAGCGGTAAAGGGAGATAACTGAGGAATGTTCCCCATTCGGTCTAACATTCATCTAATTTCCAAACACAGTACGTTTATCTCCTAACTCAACCTGTTTTCGAATCTATCTAATCCAGATTTTGACTGTCTTTCACCTTCCCTATGGAAATCTCTATTATGCGAAACAATCATTTATTCAGCCTCTAGGAATGAGAATATAACCTATCGAACATTTCTCCTACCCAAATATTGTGATCTCCATGGCAAATGGTTATGGCTCGGGTACATATCTCATTTAGCAAACTAAGGACATCTGACACAAGTGAACTTACGTTATAGCAAGAATATCATCAGCTACTGGCAATTACAGAACATACAAATCTATATTCACAGATGGATTCAGAGATGGTAACGCAGTCGCTAGCGCTACTGTCATTGGAAACAGAACCATGCAATACAGGTTACCAAACAACAGTTCGATATTCACAGCGGAATCTAAAGCTATTATATTAGCAGGTCTTAAATATATAAATTCCAAGTCTGAACATAAACAGTTCCTTACATTTTCTGATTCCCTCTCCTGCCTCAACAAATCCGTGACACAACTCATTATCCCGTGATCTGATGCAAAAGCAGTGGGATACCAAGGTAGGTGTAAATAAGTTACATGAAATAAATACAACTATCCGTTACAGCAACTTGATTGTCAGTCTAGATTTAAAGAGGTCATCATTCGACAACGCTGTATTGGCCACTCGAGATACACACACGAGTACGTACTAAAAGGTGAGGATACTCCTTTTGACTGTTTCCAATTTACCATCATTAAGGATAATTATTTCAAAGCGAAAACAGTAAAAGATAATTTTAGTAATATTGGGCATCATTTATTGTTATCCTTCTGAAAAGAAATTGATTATTTGATGATTTTTATGTAAATGTTTTCTTTGATATATTGATAGAACATGTTTATGAACTGAGATTGTGCTTTGGGTGTGCCCTTGATGGGGGTTGGAGCATTGTAAAATTATTGTACCCCGGAGAGGACCAAGTGTTTTTATATCTACCTGAATTTTAAAGTGCTGAGTAACGGTTTACTCTAATTCTCCGCTTAAACCTTCGACAATAACCAGTAACTAGTGAAAGGTGCAAGTAGCAGAGGCTCCATATGTCCCCATGGTCCCTCTTATTGTGTCCTTACCTGTGTTCTGGTGTCCTCTCAGCTAGCCCCATTTTTATGTATTGGTGCCATACCACCAGTTTTACTGTTCTATACCTCCCCGCCCATAGGTATACTGCCTCCTTAAGAAAGGTGAGAGTGAGTTAAGATTTAGAGTCAAATCGGCAACATTCAGCTAAAACAATACATACTTTTAATAATTAAGATTCATAAAATCTGTCAATGAAGCACAATAAAATAAATCCAAGTTAGCGCAGATAGAAATTTAACAGTGGAATGTAAGCATTAAAACATTTACTACAATTGAGAGCAATACCAGACAAATATTTGATATATGGCTTGTTGTTTTTCTGACCATCGATGACAGTTTTAAAAATGATCGTACAACCGTACAAGTATTTAAGTTGATCAAGTCACAATATGGCAGAAATATTGCCGACGTGACTTAAATTATACACACTCACTTACCCATTATCTGGTTAAACCTCCGTATATTTCACAAAAACATAGTAAAGCGAGATTTAATACACTGGCAACCTGCTCGGGGCAAACATAAAGTTAATGGATAACCAATGGTGATCAATGGCATAGGTGTACATGACATAATCACTACTCTAGTCCCCGTCCACGATCGTACGTCTCCATCAACGCATGTATCCCTGTTGCAATGGCATTCCTATATCCGATTCCAGTCGGTTTCCAATCAAATCCACCGATGCATACTGTAAAAGCAGCCAATACTGGTCAATAACTATCGAACGATGTCATCTGCAAGAGTTAAAAATACATAGTAATGAACACATGGATCATAGATTTCCTCGTGAAGAATGTTTGACTTTGCTTAGCCAGTATACCCGGAATATTTTTAGTGTTAAGCATAAATCAGTGAAAATATTTTATAAATGCTTTGTGAAAAAGGAGTGGTTTTAGAGTGTATATCAAATAATGACTTGCGTTGAGATGTAGCTGCAAATCTTAATAGGAAAACACATTATGGGGCTCCGTTGGCCTACGCTTTGTCCATAGGTATATCAAAATATAACACAATATATTACATTGTGTCATATACTACAGTGGATTCGAGCTATGTATTACATTGAATTAGCGCTATATATATCACCTTAAAATCCGTGCTATGTATTACGTTGAATTCGTGCAATATTTTTACACTGAATCAGTACTATGTATTTCATTGAACTAGTGCTATGTATTACATTGAATTCGTGCTATACATTACATTCAGTTAGCGCTATATATATCACCTTAAATCCGTGCTATGTATTACGTTGAATTCGTGCAATATTTTACACTGAATCAGTACCATGTATTACATTAAACTAATGCTATGTATTACACTGAATTCGTGCTAATTATTACACTGAATCAGTGCTAGGTATTTCATTGAATAATTCATATGTATTACACTGAATTAGTGCTATGAATTACATTGAATAATTGCTGTGTATACATTGAATTAGTGCTATGTGATACTTTGAATAATTGCTATGTTAATACATTACATTAATGCTATGTAATACATTGAATTCGTGCTATATATTACATTGAATTAGTGTTATGTATTACACACTGAATTAGATCTATGTATCATATTGAATAAGTGCAATTACTTTGAATAAGTGTTATTACACTAAAATCTTGCTTTGTATTATATTACTTCAGTGCTATGCATTGCATTGCATTGAATAAGTGATATGTATTTCATTGAATAATTCATATATATTACATTTCATTAGAGCTATGTATTACTCTAAAATATTACTTTATATTATATTGCATCAGTGCTATGTATTACAATGAATTCTTCCTGTTTAGTACACTGAATTCTTTCTCTATATTACATTGCATAAGCGCTATATATTACAATGTGTTTGTAAAATTCAATTCATTCATCTCACGACAACATTTACATTGCTATATATTTATATATGTTTTTTAGTTGGTTGTTTTTTGTGTTTTACATGTTCAGCTACACTGAGAGCTATACACCACAGCACCGCTTGTATGCCTTTCTACTTCATTGTCTGTGATCGAACAAATATAGCGGCCGTTCGATCAGACCTCAGCGAGGATGTGAGCGCACATTACAACTGACTGTGTTGAAGACGCCTTTCAGAGGAACCAGCTACCTTGAAGCTGTTACACAACCTACCGTTGATCGCGACAGTTCTACGGGGTGGCCTCACAATCAGGTAAGTCCGTTTTACTTCTTTGAGGGGTATTTAGAAGTTTTAGCAAGGATAACAATATACGGATGAACAATTTCTTTATTACAGCGAGAGCGGTTAAAGCGTTCGCTCTTCACGCCGATGACACGGGTTCGATTCCCCACATGGGTACAATGAGTGAAGTCCATTTCTGGTGTCCCCCCGCCATGACATTGCTGGAATATTGCTAAAGGAGGCGTAAAACCATACTCACTCACTCGATCATCCAATAGGTAATCGAGAATGAGAGATAACTGAGATGTTAATATCCTTACACGAAGCTGACACTTCTCGGTAAAAATTAGACACTGGTATTACACTTTATTCGTTCATTTATCGGTGCCGTGAGATACAGAGTGTTTGGACTTTGGTCAAGTGTCTAATTGATTTTGTGTGATATTCTAGCACATTTTATTTGGTACAAACAAACAAGCCATAGCTGTGGATTTTCTGCTCCAACCATCATTTGATTTTCTGGTCTACAAGCCACCTTTGAACTGCAGCGTACTTGCGACCTTAGACGAGAAATACTTAAATGAATAGTTGGTGATACCAAAATTGTCAACTCTAACTCTGTCAAATCTGGCGGAAAAAATAATAAACAGTAATTTGTCCTGTAAGAAAGAGTCAAGTATTGTTTCCTCAAAAGCAAAACAATATGTTAACTCATTACCATCGCTGACGACGTGAATGAGGAGACGTGTGTTGGCGTGTGTGGATGCCCAGTGTGGTCAAACTCGCTATTGACGTCGTGTCACCAGACTCCTGTCTCATTATGTGTATCTTTATGCACTTTTTTATTGAACTCTGATTGTGACCCTTTGACGGTTTCTTAATGCAAGACCAGCATCACAGTGAAGTTTCTGTCAATTTATTGGAAATGATTTCAGTTTGTGAAATAATTATCCTAAATCTCACAGACGTCTTTGTTTCTATTTTTGGTAAATCAAGTCGGTGATAGCTTTCTTTGTCCGGTAATTTATGTAGATTACAATTATTATGAGGGCTCTGTAATAGTGATTGAAATAGTGAATGATAAAATTCTATTCTCTGCTCATATTACTACCAACACTGCTGACAATACAAGCATATAGAGCAGCCTTAGTGGATCGCATAGGCAATAAAACTTACTAATTTAATATCAGAAATATTACTTTCTCAGAAAATTATTTAAAAGGAATTAAAACTAGGCTATTGACCACAAACGACCAAAGGGATCAAATGGGTTTTTTTTATATACTTTGTTGGTTTAGCAGAAAATTTATTGAAGATTGATATGCTCGGCTGCTTGCATACACAAATTTTATAACTTGTTTCCAAATCATTTCAATCTGAACAGAATGATTGAAACAAAATCAGCATGTTACAAAATGTAAAAAAACCCAGATCGTTTTCTTTCCTAGATGAGGAAGTAATGTCAGCGAACTGACAGTACCTACCCCTACCCGATTCAAGTGGGGCGTGGTGGGCGAGCTGTCTAAGGCGCCACGCTACTGATCCAGCGAGCTTGAGGTGTCGGGATCGTGCCCGCCTGTGACCGGGTGTAAAAACCTTGGAGTCAACTTTGTGTGCAGACTCTTTCAGTGTTGTCACAACCCCAAGTGTACAGTACACCACCCTGTGCACTAAAAAGAGCCCACGAATCCGTTGGGAAAAGACCAGATGGTGGCCACATGAATACGTGCAAACACCTAGTTGCGGGTCAAGTAACGTACAGTAAACTTGGGATAAGGTATGACTATGTGCCCCAGTCCACCCAGCTGGGAATGGGTACCTCGTAAGGACGGGAAAGCCACATTAACTCGGTGCGCCTAATGGCTGCAAGAGTTGTAAGCTCCAATGATGGAGGGAAAAGCAGAGAGCTTTTGAGCAGCTAAGCTGGATACTGACGCTATACAAAATTAATATTAGTCGCTGCAAATATATTTTCTTGTTTCAGTGATGCGTGTTGATGTATTTGCCATTAAACGGCACGACGGCAATATTCTATTTATTCACCTAAATGTCACTTAACAGCGGTAATCAAGATATCATGTGTTGTATCTAATAGATAATCAATAGATTCGTTTTAGATCAGATTCAAGTATTGAATTCGCGAGAAATATCAATGCTTAGTTGACGTCAGACATTGAACTTAATCAACTTGGGTTACATCGCACGAGCAGACACTGTAGGTGTCTCTGTATTGTATTTTACATTTAGGAATCAAATAACGGAAGAGAAAAACGTTGTGCAAGAATTAAATCAGAACGCTAGTGCCTAAGAAAGGCGAGAAAACTGCGTAAAACTAAACTCAAACTCAAATATGTTATGAAATAGTTTCACCCATGGTTTTGAATAACATTGGACGCAGTTACGATCTTTGGTTTAGGTCGTTACGGCACACAGTATGGGACCCGTGAAGATCCGGGTTAGAATTGATCTTCAGCAACCCATGCTTGTGGTAAGAAGCGACTAACGGGATCGTCAATCACTGGACGCCTTCATAAAGTTGAAATTTTGCTGAGTACGGAGACAAAGTGAACACTAATACCGTCGTTCATTTCGAGATAAACGTCAACAAATACAACTGGAAACCTTAAATCATTTATGAGTCATTCTCAAAAGTTGCAGCTATTTGGTGCACAAAATACAACATAATTGAAATGCAAAATCACCAATCTTTATTTTCACAAATTGTAAGCTACAATGTTCAGGTTCACTTATCGATAGTATTTGAGGCTTAATTATGTCCACTATTTTAATGAAGAGTAATTAAACTAATTAGGACGAAGACACAATGTCTTTCCTGTAACAACAGTAATAGCCATATTTTTCTTAAATATACATTGATATGTAAAGATATTGTATTGTAAAGTCTTCCTCACGTGTTATTTTGTTACTCACACTTATGAAATCAGTTCTAAAATTGTATTTTTATGAAATAAACCTGTTCTACACTGTGTCAGTTGAAAAAGTGAAATTTGTTAGTACTTTCCAATACTCTTGATTCCTTTCAACGGTCTCCCCTCAAATATTATTATACTGAAGATGATTTGAAGAGAACATTATAATATTTCCAAGTGATTTCTGACAATGTCTTACTCTTTAGATCATAAAACATTTACTTTTTAGTCCCGTTATATGAAAGACAGTATCGTTATCCCAAAGACACTCTATGTTATTGGAAAGACAATGTATCAATTAAATTTGAAAAAATAATTAATTGTAACAAATATCTTTGATCTATCTGTAATGAGAGGATGAGTTTTTTGCCTGTTACCCTTAGAAGTATAGTAAGTGTTACATGTTATATTTATGTCTCCAGATAAGGTGAGTAACAATGACATGTTTGTTACAGGAAAGACCCAAATGTGTTACAGAGAAGACAATTCATTAGTATATTTGAGTGAGGACAAGCACAGATGTATGTGACTGATGATAAGATAGGTTTACATTAATTAATTTATACAAGTATTATTTTACCATACTTGAAGTGCAAAATATATTCTGTATTTAAGAACTCAGCCTACTTGTTACCTCAAAGACATGTCAGTGTTACTGGAAAGACATTTCAGAACAAGTTGAAATGGAACACAAAGATTTACATTCTGATTCAGTTTATACTATTGACATTGTGCTTTGAATACACAACAATATAAAAGTAGCAATTACCATTTTGAAATTAGCTCTTTAAGAACTCAGAAACTCATTTAACATGAAGTTAACAACATTTTTTAAAATTTAACATGTATTTAACAAACTGTCAAACAGGTTTGCAACTAACAAAAGTACAGGGTACAGGGTACTTCATTCAGGCTGTGATTTTCGTCCAAATGGCAGGGTTAACCTTGAAGTGTGATGAGTTCTCAATGGGAGTAGGCGGTGGAATTTTAGTAAGAACTTTCTCCAGCTCATACCAGCATTTATCCATCAGCTTTTTAGGCCAGGAAAATCTATTGCCTTCCCTACCAATCTTTTGCATACATGACACAAAAACCTCATCTTCATTTGCATCTTCCACAAAAACCAGGATATGGCTTATCATCATAAGACACAATGACATGCTGGTCTAAGTAGTCAAATCCAGTTGCATTCCCATGCTCATCTGTGTCAGGCCTGGGCTTCATTGTCTCAGTGCTAAGCTCTACTTCTTCAGTGCTGGGCTCCACTGCTTTGGTGCTGGGCTCTGACGATTCAGGGCAAGTAGACTCCAATGGAACTTTGCTGGTCATGCTAAAATAAGCATCGTTCTTAGCCAGCACTGCCACAAAGTGGTTTGGTATCCAATGAGTATTTGGCATGTCATTTCTGGTGCTTGTCCAAAGTACATAAAGAGGCAGTGTATTTGTTGTTGCTAATTGCCTTGGCATGATTACACGCTGAAGATCTTTGCGAACACATGGAGCTCCAAGTTTTGGATATACTGAGTAAAGTGGACATTTGAGCACACTTGCTAAGGCATGAATCTGCCATATACCCATAAAGGCATAGTTGACGCTTATCTTCAGAATTTCAAGCCTTAATATATCCCTGACAATGTCATCTGTGAGCCGAGTTCCATGAATGAACAAATCCGAGTATTGGGCATAGATTTTAGGCCAATTCTTTGCATTTGCTGGACATCTGCCGTTTTGCAGGAAGTTTCTGTCAAGATAAAGATCTTCGTTCAGGGCAAGTTCTGTTACAATACGTACTCGCATCTCAGATGTCCGGTCAATTGTTCCATAGGCATAGACGCTCCCAACTGAGGGCAAGCAATTTCCATCTGCTTTTACACTGCAAGGATACAGCTCCCTCACATCATCCAAGTCATCTGGCAATATCTTCACAGAGGGTATGTCAACCTTGAGATCTTTGTATGGCAGAGTAATATTTCTCTGTATTTCAATGTCATTCATTGTTCCTGCAATTGCTTTGCATTCTTCTTTAAGTTCTGTGAAACTTTTACAGTTTTTAAGATTCCCCAGATATTCATCGAAGATGCTCTGCTTGAGATCAAGAGTATTTTCTGAAATGGACTGAGTGAAATGTTTTGAGAGCTTATGATTAGAACACTCATTGGGTGCTTGGCAGATGCAGCTGTGGTTCCTATGGAACAGAACTTCATGGGAGCCAAGCCAGCATACCTGGTGGAGCTTTAGGGTGCCTTTAATTGGTTTTGGATTCATTTGAGTCATTTCCTGCAATCCCTGGACAATCTCCTCCTCAGGTATGATCACGACACGTATGTCACTTTCCTTGGTTGCATCAACAAAATCTTTTGCCGATTGTATGTCCATTCCATATTTCACCTTTGCGTCTGCTTTTCTCTTGATTGCACCTCCAACTGCATCTGGTGTGCCTTTGCCGTGGCCTGATTCGAAAAAGTTCCAAACAGCAGATGTGAATCCAAATTGAGCTGGTTTCTGGGAAAGAAGCAAGAAATTTCCTTTTTGTCTATACTGGGTTGTTGGTCCATCACTGAAAATAAACTCTGTCAAAAAAGAAACGCAACCCCTGTATTTTAGAGATTTTGATCTGAAGTTTTAAGACGACACAGCATTTTTATTATTTAAGACAGAAGTCTGAAATTTGGCAGAATAATAACCAAGATGGGCATGTTTAAAATTGTCATTTCAAAAGTCATCTCACAGACACCAGTTTGTCACCAGGGGGGCGTCTTTCTCAGTATCTCGTATGAGCACCACGAGCTGCAATCACTGCACGGCATCTCCTTGGACAAGAACGGATAAGACGCCGGATTCTTTCCTGGGGAATGGCTCTCCACTCCCTGCAGTGCAACGCCGAGCTGTTGCAGCGTCTGTGGCGGCGGCTGACGTTGACGTACGCGTCGACCCAGAGTATCCTACAGGTGTTCAATAGGGTTGAGGTCTGGTGATTTAGAGGGCTATGGCAAGACATTGACGTTGGAATTCTGCAGAAAGTTCATTGTTGCACGTGCAGTATGAGGCCGGGCGTTGTCTGGTTGAAAATCTGTGTCTGTTGGTCAATAATCGGGAGAAGGTGAGGCTGTAATACGTGGTTGATGTAACGTTACCTGTCAGGTTCCCTTCAACGATCACCAAGTCTGATTTCTGGTTGTATGAGATGGATCCCTCAAACCATAACGCTTTCTCCGCCAAATCTGTCCCCTGTCGGACGCAGATGGGCGCAAAACGTTCATGACGTCTCCTATACACACGTTTTCTTCCGTCGTGATGTTGCAAAAAGAAAACGGGATTCATCAGAAAACCAGATGCGCCTCCAGTTTTGTAAAGTCCATATCCTTACGTTGATGCACCACCTGAGTCGTCGGCGGAGATGTAGGGGCGTAGTACAGGTCCAACAACTGGTCTACAGGCACGTAAACCCGCTTCTTTCAGACGGTTCCTAATCGTTTGAGCTGACACTCTCCTCAAACCTGGTATTTGTGTGGCAGTCACGGTTGGTAGGGCATGCCGATTACGCAGGTGATGGACCCGGATGTACCGATCTTGAAGGGGGTCGTGATTCTTGGCCTTCCACTTCTCGGGCGATCGTTGGTCAAATTGAAGTTGTTGTAGCGGCTCCAAAGTCGGGATATCGTTGTTTTGTGAACATTTAGGTGCCGTGCAACAGTTCCAAACTTTCTCCGGCTTGAACACGACCAATGGCGATATTTCGGTCGGCAGCACTCAATCGCGGCATTTTTCACACAGCTTTCATGCGACAAATGAATGAATATAATACGAAAGCACATGGGCTTTTATACACCCCTACATTAACTGCCATTTTCATGATTTGCATGTGTTTTTTTTGTGCGAAGTCACCATGAGGGTCATTTCATGCGTTGTGACGGAATAAGCAATAAAATACACTTATGCGTACAAATGCAGTTATTTGGATGGTAATCTTCATTAATTACGTGTATAATTTCAATACATTCGAATAACATTTAGTTTGGAAGCAATAACTTCATTCAAACGAATTTTTCATATCTGAGGACAGGGGTTGCGTTTCTTTTTTGACAGAGTTTATGAAGAGTGTCAACATTTGGATGATTTTGTTCAACCTGTCGCAAAATAGGCTTGAGATGTGCCCAAATAGATCCAGGACTGTGGTCAAGGTTTTCTGAAACTGTGCAAAAGGTCTGTGGACCATTTTCATTTTTGCAAAAGTACACTCCTGTGTGCAATGAAAGCTGCTTTTTAGAAGCGCCAAAGTGCATGCTTTGAATTTCACTTCCAAGTTTACAAACATAGTTTTCTGAAAAATCTATGTGAATAACACATTCGTTTTCATGCAGATTCTCCTTTCGTTCCTTGAAGTACATGAACTGATGCCTGATGTTAAAACAGTGTTTCTTATACCGGTCTAGGTCCTTCTCAAACTGTTGAACAAGGTCACATATCAAACCATTATGGACATCTTTAACCGTGAGAAGGATTTCTTTTTCTACGATTTTCTGATTTTGTTTAATCATCCTTTTCACCTTCTTTGTCGTCCACTCAAACCACTGGACGGTGTCATCTTTGTTCTTCTTATTATACTGTACTCTTTGTTCTTTACATTTCTGACACTGGCCATACATGCAGTCGTGTGATGTCTCATCACAGACCATGTCTCTGATAATGAGATGAAGATCATCGTATTGAATTGCTTCCGACTTCTTCAGTGAGGTGGCAATGAATTGTGTATTTTCACAAAGTTTGCAAAGGCATGTATTCCTGTCACTTGGTTTTGGAAACACTACCCAAAAAGGTCGCAGTCGACAGAAAGTTGAGAATCCAATCCTGACATCTGTCTGAGAGATGTATTTGAGATATATGTTTCTCAAGCTGTCCTTTAGAATCCTTCTTTGCTTCTTTTCTCTCTTGCATGTTACTGTCTGTTTGGTTCCTGTCATGATCCTAGAGTTGTCATCTCTTTCAAAGAAAGACTGGATCTTGTGGCATTCCCTCAAAGACAGATATGTGTGATGACTAGCTTTTGATGATCTTCTAGCTTTGACACCAAATGTGAAGCAAGCATGGCTTAGAAATCTGTATTTTCTCAATACTGCACCACTTGAAATCATGGAAGCAATGTCTTTTTTGTTTTTCCTTGATTTCTTCCTGTACCATTGGCTCATTTGTTCAATAAGAGTTGTTTGAAAAAGCAATGTCCGTTTGGCCGTTTTACTTGAAATGTTTCTTATGAGTTTTTTTGTTTTACTTCTGGGAGTTTCCTTATTTGCTATGTCCAGTTTTGTTCTCTGCCATCGTTGTTTGTACATTAGAGCTCTCTTTGTTGCTTTTTCCAGTTCCAGCCTGAGAACCTTGTTGTCTCTGTAACACTGGGCCTTGTCACGATTGTTCTTCTTCTGGCTTTGCCTTCTCTGTCTTGATTCCTGTACATTCATTGGTAACATCGGTGACATTGGTGGGGTGATTATCTCCTTAATTGTTTTTTGTTTAGCTCGCAGTAGTCTCTTCTGCTTCTTCCATTTTCGCCTAAGCTGTCTTCTCTCTCGCTCTGGGAGTTCTTTTGTTGATTTTCGCAATCCTTTTTCCTTGTCCTTTTGATAACGTTTCCTCTCTTCTTCCAAATAAACCTGTCTTCGTGCAAGATCTCTGTCCCTGTTAGCTCGAAATTTTCTCTGCCTTTCTGCATTACTCATACCCATATTGCCAGTTCTAAAAAAAAATACAGAAATGAATGTTTCATTGAATGTTTGTTTCAGATTATGACACATTAACCTTTATATAGGTAACTAGATGATAACACTTTGATGTTTTTGCGGACTGATCGTCGAGCTGTCATATTTATTATAGTCACAGTCACACACTGTCTTTCAAATAACAGTCTTTGAAAACGCATAAATGCATTCAAAGTTTCAGGAACAGACTTCTTTGTGGAGCGTAAGGTAATCTTATCTCATATATTTAATGCACATCTGAATGAATCAGGAAAGAAAGACATAAATGAAAGATCATTAGTATTAAACTGTCTTTGCAGTAACAACTTAAGTCTTTTAAGTAACAGCTAATTTTGAAAGACATGAAACATACAAATTGTTAGGGGAAATACGCATTGTTACCCAAAATATCATCTTAAAGGTCCTAATATTGACACATAGCAAATCTAGATGAACAAAGACCTACCAGAGATAACTTATTTTCAAATTTGTATTGAATTGTCTTTGCAGTTACAGAATTTGTCTTTCCAATAACGACTGTTGACAAAATTTAGAATGACTGCATTCAGGCAAAGAAGTGTAAATCCTGTTTCAGCCTCAGCAAATATAAACCTTAGCTCATTCCCAAAATTCAACTGTTAATGACATTGACATTAAGATAAAAAGAAAATGTGACTAATCAATACTGATGTTTCTTTGAAGTAACACTGATGGTCTTTCCAATAACAAAAAAGCTGTTACAGAAAAGACTGTTACGTGAAAGACAAATTGTAAAAGTAAATTAAGAAAAAAAATAATGACTAGTCCCTTTGCCATTTCAGACAAAATACTTGTGTTATAATTATGGTTTCAAATGCAAAGAGAAAAACATATTTTTTGAAAACTGGGTAGGTTTTTGTTTCTTGATGTTATCTGAAAGACACCTATGAAAAATACTCGCAAATGCTTACCTTTTCAACTTGATTTTCCTTGAAAGTTTTCTCTTGGAGTCAACACCACATGTTGATGATTCTCAACCAGAAGTTGTTAAAGAGCATGACAGGAAGTTCCACTTTCACAGGATGAGGGATAATTAATTATTTCATAATTTTATGAAACTGTTACAGTAAAGACATTTTTCTTGTATACAAGAGAAAAGGTTTGATTTTTATATTAAAAATTCAGCTTGAAAATCATGAACATCTACCAGGAATGGGCAAAAGGGCTATACTTTTTAACCACTCCAGAAAAAATATGTTATTAAATGAAATTTAGGGAACAATAGACACATGATGTTAGTTTTTTTCACCTAGATACATGAAAAAATGCATGTCTCTTGTTACAAAAATTACAAAATAATAATTATTTGGTCCTATTTTTTGTAGTAAAAAATTCCCAAGTAAGATTAGATATTGGCAATGAAGGAAAAAACAGATTTTTATCACATTGATAAAATTTGACGGTTTTATTGAGGTTTTAATCCTGATACGGGAAAAAGCTGCATCTTTTGAGAATGACTCTTATACTCTATCTGTTACACGGGCGGTGGGGGTAGCCCAGTGGTTAAAGCGTTCACTCGTCACGCCGATGGCCCGGGTTCGATTCCCCACATGGATACCATGTGTGAAGCCCATTTCTGGTGTCCCCGTCGTATTAATGCTGGAACACTTCTAAAAGCGGCGTAAAACAATACTCACTCACTCACTCACTATCTGTTACAGATACCAAACAGTTCAACATGCGGTGTCTGGTGTTGCTGATGGTATTCATGTATTTCTCCGTGGCAGGTATGTATCATGCTGTATATACAGCGCAGATGACGCAAAATACAATACAGCCAAATACAGTATTTGGTTATTGTTCATGAAACCATTTTAAATCTGTAGATTTGTTTCTACGTGTTTTACTTCGATGAGATCATAATATATGTTAAACGAAATCGTGAAAATCCGGGGTCTTCAGTGACCCATCCTGTTCGAGGTAGGTGACTAACGGGATCGGGGTGGTCAGGTTCGTTGACTTGGTTGACTCAAGTCATCGTATTTCAACTGCTTAGATCATGCCCATGGTGTCAAGTGGTGAATTCTCTGGTCCAGACTCGGGCCAATTCGACCCATGGGTACGATGAATGAAGCCCATTTCTGGTTACTTAACCGTGATATTACTGGAATATTGCTAAAAGCGGCGTTAAACTAAACTCACTCACATCCGGGTTAGAATTGATCTTCAGTAACCCATGCTTGTCGTAAGAGGCGACTGACTTGTTTGACATATGTCATCGCATCCCAATTGCGTAGATCAATGCTCATGCTGTTGATTCCTCTATTGTCCGGTCCAGACTCGATTATTTACAGATTTCCGCCATACAGCTAGAGCATTTTTGAGTACGGCGTTAAGCAACAAACCAGCCAACCAGTAGAGTATATTGACATCCGCATCGAATCCCAGTTGCACCCCGCCATTGTCTGGGGTATTGAATCTACACACCATAATTACATAGATCTCACGATGACTCACATATGCTGTCATGTTCCTTACAGTCGGCTCAATAACGTTCACCACACAAGGGTTATGGGAATTTGTCAACCCCATGATCTTTGGCTTTGATATTCGGGGAAAGGACTGGATCACGTTCAGGGTCATGGCGTGCAAGGACTTCAATATCAAACTGTACTTCCGAGACCAAGAGATGTACCGAATGCTACTTGGAGGATGGCACAACGGTAAAAGCCGATTCTTCGCATTTGGGACGTATGAAGACGTCTCTGGGAAGGTCTTCACCTGCACTGGCTATGATGAGTTTTGGACCTCTTGGGAAGATGGACATTTTAAAGTTGGTCGTGGCAACCAAAAGGATGTTGACATTCTCTTCAGTGATGCTGGGTATACAGTTCCTGGCGTCGACAGCTTTACTGTGAATGCCCCGAGCGGTTCATTCATTTTTGGTAAGTTGAGCCACATCATGCAGCTTCTCGTATCCTCTGGATTTAAGGGGTTGAAAAGTCCATGGCACTCCATACCTGAGTGCTAAGGGAAAACATATTCGTGAGTCTCCTAAGTCGCAGATTCTCCATGTTTGATAAATCCTGATTTCCCAACATGTCCCTGCTATTCTGTGACCAATGTGGACTTGGTTCCTATCACCTCTTAACAGTCTTAATAGGTCCCTGCTATGTCTTTCATGCTCTAGGCTTAACAGGTCCCTGGCACCGCATGCTTGCCACTGATCTTGTCTTAATAAATCTTCAGTTCATGGCACATGCTGTGGGCTAAAGAAGTGCAAGATATAATATTTATGTCGACTTGATAGAAACCTAGAAAACCCTACTTCTTCACACTTCGTAAGCTTACAAAAACCAAGCCTCCCCTGGTTGTCACACTCTGTTGGTTTACTAGATCCCCAGCCTCCCCTGCTTGTCACAATCTGTGGGCTTACTAGATCCCTGGCATCAAGGCGTATCACACTCTGCGGGCATACTAGGACCCTGGCATCCCTGCGTCTCACACTCTGTGGGCTTACTAGGACGCTGGCACCCCTCCGTATCACACTCTGCGGGCTACTACGTACCCGGCATCCCTGCATATCACACTCTGTCAGCTTACTAGATCCCTGGCATCCCTACGTATCACGCTCTGTGGGCTTACTAGATCCCTGGCATCCCTGCGCATCACACTCTGTTCGCTTACTTGATCCCTGGCATCCCTCCGTATCACGCTCTGTGCGCTTACTAGGACCCTGGCATCACTGCTTATAACGCTCTGTGGGCTTACTAGATCCCTAGCATCCGTGCATATCACGCTCTGTGGGCTTACTAGATGCCCAGCCTCCTCTGGTTGTAACGCTCTTAGGGCTTTCTAGGACCCTGGCATCCCCGCGTATCTCGCTCTATGGGATTACTGGGTCCCTGGCATCCCTGCGTATCACACTCTGTCAGCTCACTACATCCCAAGCCACCCCAGCGTATCACGCTCTGTTGGCTCAATAGGACCCTGGAATCCCTGCGTATCACGCTCTGTGGGCTTACTAGGTCCCTGGCATCCCTGCGTATCCCACTCTGTTGGCTTACTAGATCCCAAGCCCCCCATGCATGTCACGCTCTGTGGGCTTACTAGGATCCTGGCATCCCTGCGTATCCCACTCTGTGGGCTTACTAGATCCCCAGACCCCTGCTTGTCACGCTCTGTGGGCTTACTAGGTCCCTGGCATCCCTGCATATCACACTCTGTGGGCTTACTAGATCCTTGGCATCCCTGCGTATCACGCTCTGTGGGCTTACTAGGTCCCTGGCATCCCTGCGTATCTCACTCTCTGGGCTTACTTGATCCCCGGCATCCCTGCGCATCACGCTCTGTGGGCTCACGAGGACCCTGGCATCCCTGCGTATCACACTCTGTGGGCTTACTAGGTCCCTGGCATCACTGCGTATCACACTCTGTGGGCTTACTAGATCCCCAGCCTCCCCCGCGTATCTCGCTCTGTGGGATTACTAGGACTCTGGCATCCCTGCGTATCACACTCTGTGGGCTTACTAGGACCCCGGCAACCCTGCGTATCACATACTGCTGGCTTAATAAGTACCCAGCCTACCCTGCTTGTCACACTTTGTGGGCTTACTAGATCCCCAACCTCCCCTGCTTGTCACGCTCTTAGGGCTTACTAGGACCCTGGCATCCCTGCGTATCTCGCTTTGTTGGTTTACTAGGTCCCTGGCATCCCTGAGTATCACACTCTGTCGGCTTACTATATCCCCAGCATCCCCAGCGTATCAAACTCTGAAGGCTTACTAGGACCCTGGCATCCCTGCATATCACCCTTTGTGGGCTTACTAGGTCCCTGGCATCCCTGCGTATCACACTCAGTTGGCTTACTAGGTCCCCACCCTACCCTGCTTTCCACACTCTGTGGGCTTATTAGATCACTGGCATCCCCGCGTATCACGCTCTGTGGGCTTACAAGGATCCTGGCATCCCTGCGTATTACACTCTGTGGGGTTACTAGATCCCCAGCCTCCCCTGAATGTCACGCTCTGTCGGCTTACTAGGAACCTGGCATCCCTGCGCATCACGCTCTGTGGGCTTACTTGGAACCTGACAGCCCTGCGTATCACACTCTGTGGGCTTACTAGAACCGTGGCATCCCTTCGTATCACGCTCTTTGGGCATATTAGGACCCTGGCATCCCTGCGTATCACGCTCTGTAGGCTTACTAGGAGCCTGGCTTCCCTTCGTATCACGCTCTGTGGGCTTATTAGGATCCTGGCATCCCTGCGTATCGCTCTCTGTGGGCTTACTAGGACCCTAGCATCCCATAGTATCAACTTCTGTGGGCTCACTACGTCCCTGGCATCTCTGCATATCACACTCTGTGGGCTGACTAAGACCCTGGCATCCTTTCGTATCACACTCTGTGGGCTGACTAAGACCCTGGCATCCCTGCGTATCACGCTCTGTAGGCTTACTAGGAGCCTGGCTTCCCTCTGTATCACGCTCTGTGGGCTTACTAGGACCCTGGCATCCCTGCGTATCGCACTCTGTGGGCTTACTAGGACCCTAGCATCCCATAGTATCAACTACTGTGGGCTCACTACGTCCCTGGCATCTCTGCATATCACACTCTGTGGGCTTACTAGGGCCCTGGCATCCCTTCGTATCACACTCTGTGGGCTTATTAAGACCCTGACATCCTTTCGTATCACCCTCTGTTTGGCTTACTAGGACCCTTGCATCCTTTCGTATCACGCTATGTGGGCTTATTATATCCCCAGCATCCCCAGCGTATCAAACTCTTTGGGCTTACTAGGACCCTGGCATCCCTGCGTATCACCCTTTTTGGTTTACTAGGTCCCTAGCATCCCTGCGTATCACACTCTGTTGGCTTACTAGGTCCCCACCCTACCCTGCTTTCCACTCTCTGTGGGATTATTAGATCACTGGCATTCCTGCGTATTACACACTGTGGACTTACTAGGAACCTGGCTTCCCAGCGTATCACGCTCTGTGGGCTTACAGATCCCCAGCCTCCCCTGACTGTCACGCTCTGTGGGCTTACTAGGAACCTGGCATCCCTTCGTATCACGCTCTGTGGGCTTACTAGGGTCCTGGCATCCCTGCGTATCACGCTTCTGTGGACTTACTAGGTCCCTGGCACCCTTTCGTATCACCCTCTGCTGGCTTACTAGGACCCTTGCATCCCTGCGTATCCCACTCTGTGGGCTTACTAGGTCCCTGGCATCCCTGCTTTTTGCACTCTGTGGGCTTATTAGATAACTGGCATTCAGGCGTATCACACTCTGTGGGCTCACTAGGACCCTGGCATCCTTGCGTATCACTCTCTGTGGGCTGCCTAGATCCCCAGCCTCCCCTACTTTTTACTTGTTACGCTCTGTGGGCTTACTAGTTCCCTGGCATCCCTGCGTATCGCACTCTGTGGGCTTACTAGGTCCCTGGCATCCAGGCGTATCACACTCTGTGGGCTCACTAGGACCCTGGCATCCCTGCGTATCACTCTCAGTGGGCTGCCTAGATCCCCAGCCTCCCCTGCTTGTTACTTGTTACTCTCTGTTGGCTTACTATGTCCCCGGCATCCCTGCGTATCACCAAGCAAACCTTAGAATCCCCTGCTTGTCACATTCTACGGGCTTCATAGACCCCTGGTAAAGTTAATATAGGTATTCAGTTGATCATCATTAGTGGCGAAAGTACACTGCACGTTTATCATTCACAAGCCAACCAAAGCTGAGCATGTTATATATTTTTCATTTACTGATGAGCAAAATATCCTACATGTCGGTGTAAATAATTTTTATAAATCATTGAAATGATTTATGTTTCTAAACCCTTTATTTGTATGTCCATTTCCGATGTGGTGTGAATATGGTTTTCGGCTACTCACTCACTCACTCACTCACTCACTCTCTCACTCCAGCAGTGTCCAGGCTACGCCACAAATGTGTACCCCAGTGGGGAATCGAGCCCGGCGTGACGATCGAACGAGTTAACCACTGAGCTATCAAACCGTCTCTCATTTCATCTGGACAGTTAAAACTGCCATAAACATTCACCATAATATGGTTAATACTAATATGAAAACTAAATGCTGGTTTATTGGCCTACTGAAACAACCCATGTCAGTTCCAGGGGATAGCTTGAATTCCATTCCAAAAGATCAAACATATGCTGTATTTTGGAGACAATTGACTTGCCTTTGCGTGTGTTTGTTACGTGTGTCATCGGTAAGACACACTCAACTTTAGAGTGAGTGAGTGAGTATGGTTTTACGCCGCTTTTAGCAATATTCCAGCAATATCATGGCGCGGGACACCAGAAATGAGCTTCACACATTGTGTTCAAGTGGGGAATCGAACCCGGGTCTTCAGCGTGACGAGCGAACGCTTTTAACCACCGCTCCCTTAACTTTTAGCGAATTTACATCAGGATTCATGAACATACAGTCTGAGTCGTACTATTGACGCTTTCGAATTTTTTATGAAAATGGAAATTTACGGTTTCTGTAATTTATGAGGGTGTATAAATTGTAAATCCGCTATATATGTTTGTTTGCCCCACATTGGTACAATGTGTGAAGCCCATTTCTTGTGTCCCCCGCAGTGACATTCCTGGAATATTGCTAAAATCATCGTATAACTAAACTTACTCATTCACTCAGCCTACACTCAGCAATATTCCAGCTATGTGGCGGCGGTCTGTAAATAATCGAGTCTGGACCAGACAATCGTGTGATCATCAGCTTGTATGTTGTTCAACTTTCATGCAACTTTCACTTTTCATTGTTTTCGTACTCACTTTCTCTTATCCTTACGAACGCAATTTATGTGCCCATCTTAACATCCAGCACGCGATCAGCATAAAGAGGTATTTAATGGACATGACAGAGAAGATACACGTATGGATGACATGTACTTTACTACTATCTCACGACTACTTTCAAATATAGACCCTTACAAGATATTCAAGCACGAAATGCCTATCAAACAAAAGGAAATTGAGTCAGTTGCTGGGTTGGCGTATCATGTCTTCCTTGACAACGTTATAAGGAGCTGTACCGAATGTCTTTATAATGTGAAATAAATAGATAAATAGATGATCTTCTTCATACATTGTATTCAGCAGGATACAAGCAGCGTATCATGAACATGAAGCATCGTCCAATACTCACTGTTGTATCAATACTCATATTTACTGAAAAAGCGATAACAGTTAAAGTGAACTTGACAAAAATGCAACCACGAACCATATCTTGATAAGGCGCCCAAGAGCTCAGGATGTTACCTTGATTCTGCATGTGAAGTGATATAAAAACAGACAACTGCGTCTACAGGAAGAAATCGTTAATTCACCAGTGGCACTGTAAGGTGGATATCGGCTTATATCAATCGGTTCCCTGTAAAAATCCAATTCACTGATGGTGTTTATGCCAAAGCCAATAATGTGACGTGAGATGCGGGTTTGATATCCTGGCTTTTTAGTTCAGTAAAAATATTCTTTGTCTTGAAAAGACTACAGATGTATCACGGCTTGATGTAATGAACCTGTAGATCAATTAATCCTTACACCTAAACAACAGCACGACCGAGGTTGACATTGGATAAATAGTGCAGGTGTCCTCCCATTACGCAGACAGCCAGTTCGCAGACACCTTAAAACAACAACATTTACGGTTCAGTGAACAGATTATCTACTACCTGTTACCTGCACATTATATTGGAATAGTCCAAATAAAAACACAGGAACAAACTGAAGCTATATTATTTATTTTGAAAGATGGATGAAAAGTAATTTGAACAATCTATTTTCATAAACATTTCTAGTCTAACGGGAGTCGGCATCATCATATTGAAAACATTAGCTTCTCTATTAGAAATTGCGACACTGTTGTATCATATAAATCAAATAAAGACAAATGTGAACCTAAATATTATTCATATGGAATAAAGAAGTTATATGTTTTGCACACAATATTAAGATATATGACGAGTGCACTTAATTACGATTTATTTAGAATAGTCTTTTTAAAAAATGACGCATCATGTCAATGTGGCCATGAATGTGAGAATGTTTTTCATTACTTCCTGTTACAATCTTAAGAAAGTATTGCTAAAATTAGAACACTGATTGGTATTAATCGTATCTTACATGGCAATGCAGGTGTCTCATTTACTACAAATCTGAATGTTTTCAAATATGTACATATCTATATCTCTCCAACAAAACATTTTCTCAATTAACTTCAGCTGTATACATACGCTATTATTGGGAGGGGGGGCTTTTCTATCAATAAACACAATATAACCTCTCAGTGACAAACCTGTTTTTATATTCGATAGTAATTGATAGTAAAATAAATTTTGAGAAGAGATATCATTTATCATTTAATCACAACAAAGTTCTATTTACCCACAATCAAACTTGTCAGTAACGAACCTGTTTCAGGCTCACCATGCTCTACTCACAAGACAGCGGATTGTTCCATTATACCCATAGATGTTACCCTAATTAACCTTCTAGTTCAGTGTCTGCCAATTTGGTGTCTATCAAATGGGTGTCTGTCAAATGGGAGATAACCATAGTGCAAATGTATGTGTATTAAATCCGTGAAGATCCGGCATAGAATTGTCTCCAGCAACCCAGGTTTGTCTGAACAGGCGACAAGAACAGGCGCGGTCAGGCTCGTGAACTTGGTTTACGCAAGTCATTGTATCCCAGTTGCGTGTGTCGGTGCTCATGATGTTGATCACTGGATTGTATATCCTGACTTATTTACAGACCGCCATAGATGGAATATCGATGAGTGTGGTGTTAAACAACAAACCAAAAACATCATGAATCAACCTTTTACTTATTCAGATTTATTACACATTAATGAATTGTCACTTATACCATTCATTCATTCATTTATTCATTCATTCGTTCGTTGGGCGTTGGGGTAGCCTAGTGGTTAAAACGTCCGCTCGTCACGTCGAAGGCCCGGGTTCAAATCCCTACGGGGTACAATGTGTGAAGCCCATTTTTCGTGTCTCCCGCCGTGATATTGCTGGAATATTGCTAAAGGCGGGGTAAAACTTAACTCACTGACTCTCTCATTCGTTCATTCGTTCGTTCGTTCATTCATTCATTCGCTAGCCACTCTGTGGCCACCTTCAAACCAATCTTACGTTTCAATATTTCTAATCATTTCTGTGCCGTTCTACATTCAGAGTATGACAACTGTACGAGCCCTCCTGACATCGAGAGACTTGAAGGGGTGAGATATACTGGGGGGTTTGTACTGCGGACCTACTCCAACGTCTCCGGGGCCTTCTGCATCACGGAGTGCGTCCTCAGCAACAGGTGTTTCAGCCTCAGCTTCAACAGAGTCGACAGTGAATGTGAACTATTTACAACCCCCTTCAACGCAACAGACTTATCATCAGCACCAGGCTGGGAGTCATACGTGTTCCCTGATATTAAGTTATATACCTGAATTAACACATTTAGTTTTTCAAGATTTGTGGAGTGCTTAATGTTCGGAAAATTCATTTAGAATAATGTTGCAAACTAGATGTTGCACGAATTTAAAAGAATGTCCTCCCATCGAACATGGCAACTCCCATTCTATGGAACAACCTCCCAATGTCGCTGACCTCCGCTCCAAGTCAACAAACTTTTAAAAAACATCTAAAGACACATCTATTTGAAATGAACTAGACTGGGACTCCACAAGCGCCTGTGAGCATCCAAGCTGGAACTCGGCACTATAGAAGTAGATTACTATTAACACTAAATATCATCCACAAGTCCACCCACTGTGAATAAAAGACATCACAAGTAATTTTCTAAACTACTCCAAGATGCATGGGACTTTACTGACGTCATTGCTACAAGGGATGGTGCCAAGGGATGGTGCCAAGGGATGACGTGGTGCGTTTCGAAGTCATATCAACTGGATTGAAAAAATGCTGAGAAAATTCGCAGAAAAATCGTTTGTTACAACTAAGTAAGGCTGACAATCTGGAAAAGATGGAAGGAACATCTGACGCAACAGACGTCGCCTAGAATCTCTAGGTCATCTGCCTCCGTAACAGTATCTGTCGGGCTAACCAACAGATGACATCATAGCTTTGTCAGTTTGCTGCCGACACGCGAAGATCCGGATTAGAATTGGTCTTCAACAAACCATGCTTGTCGTAAGACGGGACTAACGGGATCGGGTGGTCAGGCTCGCTGGCTTGGTTGACACATGTCATCGGTTCCCACTTGCGCAGATCGATGCTCATGCTGTTGATCACTGTTGAGACTCCATTATTTACAGACCGCCGCATTTAGCTGGAACATTGCTGAGTTAACCAACAAACAAACAAACTGACCGTGAGGGACATTACAGTCCATATTTATGCACCGCCTCCGTGGTGTAGTGGTTAGAGCGTCCGCCCGGAGAGCGGAAGGTCGCGGGTTCGATCCCCGACCGCGTCATACCAAAAAGACGTTAAAATATGGTACTTGTTGGTCCCTGCCTGGCGCTCGGCATTAATGGGTACAACAAGGACTGGTCGGCTCGGAGTCAGTATAATGTGTCTGAATGGGGTATTCATGCTTCACTGTGGCATGGTATCTCAGTGGGCTAGCACTATAAAACCAGTTTCAGTCTGGGCTAGTACAAGCAGGCGCACACACACATACACACGCATGCACGTCGTCATATGAGCGAAATATTCTCAAGCACGACGTTAAACCAAATCCCACCTCACTTCACCTCACCTCACCTCACCTCACCTCACCATATTTATGCATCGCATTTGCTCCGTTGGACATCGATTACTGCATTTGCAGCCGGACAATCATTCCAAACAAAGGATAACTAAGCACATTTCACGTTTCAGGATAGTTTCTAAAATGAAGGATGACTATACTGCACCATATGCTTCTCTACTTGTACATACGCGTCAAACCTGGAACAGATCAATAGCAATAGCAATTCCGATGTGCGGAATCGTAATGTGGCGGTTGCTTGTTGATTTATTAAGGAAAGCCTTCGGACATGGCATAACGCAGAGATGTGTGTGGATATGAAAGCGCGCGTAAAATCTCCAAATCAACATCATCATCGTCATCTGGAAACCTCTCTCAGATTCCGTGTACTGACTCCGATTTGTACAGCCCTTGACTTTACCTCTTAATGCCGTACACAAGCCTGGGTAACAACAAGTAACATCTGTATCTTTTGAGGGGCGGAAGGGGCGTTCCGTCGTCACCCATAAAACCCGGGTGTAAAGTGTGAACCCATTTATTGTGGCCAACGCCGTGCTATTACTGGAATCCACAACTATGAAAAGGCACCATTGGTCAAATATATTTGCAAAATCGTGTGAAGGAATATTGAATGGTTTGGAAGATCTGAACACCGCACCTTCATTTTCAGTCAGTCAAAGTGTTGCTATGGTAACTAGAAGAATGTTTTTTTTATATATTACAAACAGTCAAAATACACTGGTTGAAGCGAGACATATGTATGAGGAAGTTTGGTGAGGAAATAGTGCACAGTGTGATTTTATCCAATCTGTATATCTGTATACAGTTTAACGTAGCAATCAGGATGAGTGAGTGAGTAGGATTTTGTGCCACTTTTAGCAATATTCCAGAATTATCACGGTGAGGTGACGCCAGAAATGGGCTTCATACATTGTACCTATGTAAAGAATCGAACTCAGGTCTTCGGCGTGACGAGCAAACACTTTAACCACTAGGCTTCCCCACCACCCCAGTCAGGATGACATTCCAGCTGTATTACGGCGTTCTGTCAATAAATGCGGCGCGGTAGCCTAGTGGTTAAAGCGTCCGCTCGTCATGCCAAAGACCTGGGTTCGATTTCCTACATAGGTACAATGTGTGAAGCCCATTTCTGGTATCCCCGCCGTGATATTGTTGGAATATTGCTAAAAGCGACGTAAAAGCCAACTCAATCACTCACTCACTGTGACGGTATTATGGTTCAGCAGCTGAAAGATGCGTAAAACCATACTGACAAGAGTAATGGACACGTTGACTGACATTCTAATCAGTGACATCATGAGCATCGATCTGTACAATAGGAATCTGCTCCGGAAACAAGATTAACTGCCTTTTTCAATCTTAGTCACTGATGTTGCCATGGAAACTCTATTATTAAAAAGAACAATTCCACACTAGCAAAAGGCTTGTTCACCACTAGACCTATCCATGTGCCAAGCTTTGTGAAGGTATATATACGGTTATGAAGATCAGTTCCGGAAACGAGCACTACCGTCTTTGTCTGTCATAGAAACCATAGAAACTCGATAGATGTATTTTGGCATATGGAAATTCACCAGACCTATTTGTGTATATTGTCTGTGTATAATACTGATTGATTAGTATTGATTTTTGCTGTTTAATATTTGCTTGCCTTAACGTTTCCTACTTTAGCGTAAAGTGTATTCCCACGTTAACTAGGTAACGTTACATACATACCGAAGGTGAAGTCTGCAGTGTAGATGAATTAGTGTGTCGACTTGTACCCCAAACCACTTCATGATCGTGACCTGCTTCTCATGTGGTGTTGATCTTTATTATTTGTTTGTTTGTTGTTGTTTATTTGGTGTTGCTGTTGTTGTTGCTGTTGTTGTTGGGGTTGGGGGTTCGTTGTTGTTTTTGTTGTTGTTTAACGTCGCACCGATGTACGCAACTTGGATACTATGTCTTATGTCAACCAAGTCAGTGAGCCTGACCACCCGATCCCGTTAGTCGACAAGCATGAGTTGCTGAAGACCAGTGTTAACCGTATCTTCACGGAAAGCTAGTCCTGTGTGATGTGTTTTTATCCCTCATACATTATTAAGGCTCATTAAATCCGGTGAGCGAATGAGGGCAGTCCCTGCATCGTGACTGCCGTAATGTTGTAGAAGTGCACTAGGCAACGACCTGGATTTGTGAACCATGTTTACCCGCTTGTTCGCCTGGAGGGGTTGAGTCGTGGAAGGCGGTCCCCTGACGTCCCAGCACAATCTGCCTGGGGAAATGTACATGTACATTAGGTCGCCATTTCAGATGTCCGACGGTCTGAGAAAACTGAAAAGCTATTTATTTATTTATTTATTTATTTATTTATTTTTTAATTTTTTTTATTTTTTTTTGTTTGTTTGTTTGTTTGTTTGTTTGTTTGTTTGTTTGTTTGTTTGTTTGTTTGTTTGTTTGTTTGTTTGTTTGTTTGTTTGTTTGTTTGTTTGTTTATTTATTTATTTATCTATAACACTTAGCAATATTCCAGGTGCAAGATATCGATCTGTACTCAATGGACTCAATCCAGTAGTGACTCCCATGTAAATCAGTAAACATTTTACAGACTTGACACAATTCGATTAAATGGTTCGTTATTTCATTAGAGGAGCTGGCCCTATTTTCCCGAAACAAACTGATATCTGAGTTTTGATCAAGTCAGAGGTCTTACTTAAATTTCCGAACAAAATCATCTTTTTAGAAAGAAACATTTGAAATCTCAAGAATTGTTGAGTCTGCCAGTCAGGCAACTTAAGTCAGTATTTGAGAATTAAAATGGCGAGTCGTAAGAAGAAATACAATTCACAGCTTTAGTAGACCGGGAAAATCTCCTTAAATGTCTGTCTCAGAAATCGATTTTCGTCCTGAATCAATCATTCTCTTTAACACTCGTCACTGACAGCATGCAACTAAGAACGGTCCAACTGACCCTGCTGCTTGTTTCACTGTTTGTAGCCGACAGGAGGTTTATATTCGGTAGCTTCTGATGCTTACCACAACATTTCATCAACTTCAGTTCATCGGTCCATCTGAGATTTATGTGATTCTTAGGCGGCATTCACGCGGCAAACTAAACACATGTTGTCAAAGACGAGTTTGAGAGTGTGAACATTCCAACAACTCGCCACCAACACCAATTTCAGAGTTGTCAAACTGTTGTCGAGAAATAAGATCAGTCTCTATTCTCACCGACTTTTCCATCAAACATTCGGTGTTGTCAAACTCGAGTCTGACGTGTGAAGTGTTGTCAAACTCTTGTTGTTCAGAAACAACCAATCGCAGTCAAAGAAATTGTCACGTGATGTGACGTGGCGCTCAAGTGGCACGAAAGTTTGACAACATGTGTTTGAGGTGTGAAAACGCGAGTTTGACAACTTGTGAAAATTTCAACAACATGTGTTGTCAAACTTTAGTTTGCATTCTGAAGGCCGCTTTACAGGCATCTAGCGAAGACATTTATCAAAATGTCATAAAAATGAAAAGTATGCCTTAAAAGAGTTAACTATATGTGAACATATTTTGGTGCATTTCCAGTTGTTTCATTGTTCACTGCTTCATTCGTCGGTAAGAAATTGGTTTGCCAAGTTGGATTCCTTTACTTAAAAATAGAAATACATGTATATCCCTTTTCTCTGCAAAACATTAAACTTGATTTGATTCGTGGACATTGGTCATCCTGATACTTTACGAAAATCACACAAATTGAAATGTAAATTTCTGATTATGAATGCATATTCAAGAAAAATACTACAGTCATATATGTCCATATTGTGGCATTTGCAGTTATGAAATAAATATACCTGTTTTTCACTCTTCACGTGTAATTTTTTAATAGTATTGTTTTTTACAAAATCAGATCACGTTTTGTATTTTCACACGGTTTCTTACTAAATAATTTACCCATGGTGGGGGCGGTGGGGTAGCCTAGTGGTTTAGGCGTTCGCTCGTCACGCCGAAAACCCGGGTTCGATTCCCCAAATGGGCATAATGTGTTAAGTCCATTTCTGGTGTCCCCCGCCGTGATATTGCTGGAATATTGCTAAAAGCGGCGTCAAACTAAACTCACTCACTCACTCACCCTTTGTGAATTCCGTCGGGAGGTCGCTGAGGTAGCTATACATCAGTGATTCATCTCGGTTATTGCACTCCGATTGCAACATGGTGAGTGAGTGAGTTTAGTTTAACGCCGCACTCAGCAATATTCCAGCTATATGGCGGCTGTCTGTAAATAATCAAGTTTGGATCAGACATTCCAGTGATCAACAATATGAGCATCGATCTACGCAATAGGGATACGATAACATGAGTCTGACCACCCAATCCCGTTAGTCGTTGCTGGGTTACTGACGATCATTTCTAACCCGGATGCAACGGAGACATTACACATATGTGAATGCTAGCTAACGCACTACTCAGAACCGTCTACCTGCCGTCTTTGGCGCGTATCAGGTAACGGTACTTCATCATATGTCAGGTACAATCCATCCTTTATGATAAACCAGGCAATGTAGTAAGTGGTTAATATCACTTATAAAGTTCCCCTGTTAACCTTCAAAGCAAGGACAGGCCTAGACCCTGTGTATCTCTAGGAACTCCTCCAGGAGTACAAGCCCGAGAGGTCTCTTAGATCCATGGGACAAGGCATGCTGTGTGTTCCACACGCAAGGACCACCATCTATGGAGATCGACCCTTCCCCAGAGCAGCTCCACGGCTCAGGAATGATCTGCCATTAAAACTGAGACTTGTAAATAACTTGGCCACTTTTAAAACCTATTTCAAAACCCACCTTTTCTCAAAGACTTACGCCTAGACCGATAGGACATTGTTGATACATGTGACATGCATCCTCTAAAAGCGCTTTAGAGCAGTTATACTGACTAGATTCTTGCGCTATATAAGTTCTTACTTGATGATGATGATGATTTTAGACACAATTTTGTAACCTTTTGGCTGTCATGTCTTAAAGATGGGTTGTTGTGTTGTGTTGTTTTTTGGGGGTTTTGTGTGTGGGGAGGGGAGGCAAAATGGTCAGCAAATGTTCAAAACAAATGCTTCAAAAATGTGTACTCTCTTCGAGATTATTTCAGATTCTTCTTTGGTTTTGTCTTGATAAATATCATATTTCTACTGAAATAAAGAAAACCCCAGTAAATTTGAAGCAGGTACTTGAAATGTATAGTACATACATTTACTCAAATTAGGAGACACTAATCAGTTGTTGGGGTCTTCTTATGTATAGGCAAGTGTTTGATGGACATGAACACACAAGTTCGTGGAAAATTAATGTTTGACCGATTGATGTGGTAACAGTTTCATAAATACCACGTGTATCTCGCGATTTCTCATAGGCATTTTATGAGCGCTTCTACCGCCATTCACTTTGCAATGCTATAGCAATGCTGCTTGTGACAGTAGTGTCGTCTAATGTGAGGAAAACTGTATGGAGTGGCACCAAAGCTACAACAAAAACGTTGCATGGTGTCGACGACAGTGAGGAAAAGTGTATGGAGTCGCGCCAAAGCTACAACAAAAACGTTGTGTGGTGTCGCCTAATGTGAACAAAACTGTATGGACTCGCGCCACAGCTACAACAAAAAATGTATGGAGTCGTACCAAAGCTACAACAAAAACTGTATGGAGTCGCACCAAAGCTACAACAAAAACTGTATGGAGTCGCACCAAAGCTACAACAAAAACTGTATGGAGTCGCACCAAAGTGGTGAGAGCGTCCGCACGGAGAGCGGAAGGTCGCGGGTTCGATCCCCGATTGCGTCATACCAAAAGACGTTAAAATATGGTACTTGTTGGTCCCTGCCTGGCGCTCGGCATTAATGGGTACAACAAGGACTGGTCGGCTCGGAGTCAGTATAATGTGTCTGAGTGGGGTATTCAGGCTTCACTGCGGCATGGTATCTCAGTGAGCTAGCACTATAAAACCAGCTTCAGTCTTGGCTAGTACAAGCAGCCTTACATACACATACACACGCATGCACGTCATCATATTAGCGAAATATTCTCAAGTACGATGTTAAACCCAATTTCACCCCACCTCACAATGTGTTTTAAAAAAGAGTTTTACATTAACTTTGTTCTTGAATAACATGTCTGCAGCGTTTTACAAACATTGCAATAAGGTGTTATGAAAGTTTCACCCAGGGTGAAGCAAGGTCTTCTTTAACGTTTTAACAACATTTCAATAACATTTTGAACAGACGTGATACATTTTTAAATAGGTATGAAAACGTTCCGACGAAGATATTTTAAATAAAACTATTTTGAAATCTTATAAAACAATGACAATGTCATGTGTCAGCTGGGAAAACGGTTCCTATGCTTCCATTGAGTGTGTTCTTTAGCGTTATGTTTGGCTTTCCAAATTTAGGTAATTTTATATCCACGTTGATAAGTACGATCATATTTTGAAGTAACTGAAATAGCTAGGAAATAGAAATAGACTTTCAAAACAATATAATTTTATGAACAGCTAATCACCTTTATATTATGCTTACATTCCTCTTGATTACTCAATGTCACTTAGAAAGTGGTCAAATGTAACCAAAAGTGTAATTTGGGATTACACTTTTACAATAAAGTACAGATTATTTTACTTTTGTTGGGTTAAGTCCCATCCGGGATTTCGAACCAACACCCTCAGAGTCATGCACCAAATCGATAGTTTTCAGTTCCGTGGGAGCCGTGTCAATGAAAGCTTATCAGAGGGGTACACAAAGTACGCAGTAAAGACTACCAGTTGTCCGATTTCCATTTCTGAAGGTGCGGTGTCTGAGCGGGTTAGGCTGCTGACTTTGTGTGCTGTCGATTAGGTGTCTGACTCTGAGAGTGTGGGTTCGAATCCCCTCTTCATTTGGGATAGGGGACGGCAGAGTAGCCTTGTGATTAAACACCGCTGGTCACGCCGAAGACCCAGGTCGATTGTCCACATGGGTACAATGTATGAAGCCAATTTCTGGTGCTCCCCGCAGTGACTTTGCTGAAATATGTCTACAAGCGTCACTATTATATCTCATTTTCCTGTGGGAAGAAATTATTTTCATCCGGTAAAAATAGTCCCACGTTTGCTACATTTTTTCAAAACCTTTTGATAAGGTTTGTGTACAGCAGTCAACGGAATTAATTTTGTACCCTAACTCGTGCAATACTTAAATGCCTGACTGATGTGTTTCAATTCTCGTTTGAGCTCTCTACGTATCAATGAAACCCATGAAGGTCCGGAGTAGAGGTGGTCTTCAGCAACCAAGCCATTTTTGCCGGCAGAGGTGATTAAGACTAACGGGATCGGGCGGTCAGGCTCACTGACACCTGCCATCGTATCCCAATTGCGTAGGTCAATGCTCATGATGTTGATCACTGGATTGTCTGGTCCAGACTCGATTATTTACAGATCGTCGTCATACAGCAGGAAATTTTGCTGAGGAATGTGTTCGAATCCCAACTGCGTAGATCGATGCTCATGATGTCAATCACTGAATTGTCTGGTTTATAGACGGCCGTCATGCAGTGGGAATATTGCAGTGTAAAACAAAAAATTACTTCATCTTGCATTGAGGTAACTTCAGCTTTTGCTATCCGCGATATTCAAAGGTAAATGTTTTGTTTCTTTTGTTGTAACCATTGAATAAACCAATTGGATCCTTTCAACCAATACTTCAGAGGTATCGCGATACGATAATAAACTGCGGCTGATGGCCGAGTGGGTTCGGTCGCTGACGTTCAGTGATTTCTATTAGGTGCCAAACTCGAATCGTGTGGTTTCGAATCCTGGACATCTTCAGACTAACAAAAGTACTAGAGTCTGTACTTCACTGAGAAAGTGAAATATAGCATATGTTACATGTGAGCACTCTGCAAATGGCACAGTCTATTCATTATTAATTGTGGTCCAGTTGAAGCTGGGTCAGTGAACCTTGCTCACATACTTGCCTTGTTATCACTGAAACTTACAGCAACACACTGAAAACGTTTAACTGTAAAGTTCGAATTTTTTACCCCAAACATCTTCACGTGCATATCATGTAAACGCTTACATAACAAAGCATCTTATCAATGGAATTTTATAATGCTTTATCGCAAAGATTAAAAGATATGTACATTCTGACGTTTTCTGATGAAAAAGTTCATCGACCAAACGCACCTAAAAGGCAAAAGTGGTAAAAGGTTCAGTATGACATTCGTGAAAATGAAAATGCATGTGCATATCGTGACAACCCTACCAATGAAAGCGAGTTCCAAACTCGCCTGAAACCATTTTTGTTTTGACACAGTCGCCATGGCACAACTTACGAGAGTTCAGAGAAACCAAGTCTTTAGACGACTGCATGTTGGCCAGACTGCACGGAGGGTAGCCAATCATTCTAATGTTCATGTTAGGACAATCTACCAACTGCAGGAGTGTTATCAGGTCACTAACAGCATCCAAGACCGTCCACATAGTGGGTGACCTTCAGTAACATCATAACGTCAAGACCGACAGATTGTGCGCAACTATCTGCAGGATCGTTTCCCAGAGCGACGGAAACTGCACGCCAGACCATTGGGACTCACAACAGACCCATCAGTGCCGATACAGTTTGTGCGGAAAAAACCTCTCCTGTCACAGACCATCTCGTTGCCCTGTCCTCGCCGCTCATCACCGCCAAAACCGACTGCAATGGGCAGTGCTTTTGTTCTCAAGAAAGCCGATGTTGTGCTTCGACAGTCGATGGCAGAGTGAGAGAATTTATGAAAGCGCGGGGAACTGTTTTCCAATGAGTGTATTGTTGAATGAGACTCGTGGGGACGTCCAAACATCATTGTGTGGGGTGCAATCGGTCTGATCCAGACAGTTGACACCGTAGTGTTCGAGAATCTCGGTCCAGGATGAGGAAATGACGTGAGAGCTGCTCGCTATATTGACCAAGTCATAAGACCCCACGTTGTACCACATTTTGGACGTTACAGAAATCACATCTTCCAGCAAGACAACGCTTGTGCCCAACCACTGCCAGGCCATTCGGGGCAACACTGGACTTCCTGTGACAACATGGCATCCAAACCCTACAATAGCGTTCACTCAGTCAGGATTTGAGTCCAACAGAACACCTTTGCGACGAGATTCAAAGAAGACTGAATGACCTCTAACCAAGGCCGACAACTGCGGCTGGACTCTATCAGGCATTTCACAGAGTATGGACCCAAGTGCATAATAATATGGCCTTCATCAACCGGCGAACACATTCCATGTACAGGTGATTCAACGCTTTCATCGATGCCCATGGAGGCCACACACAATACTGACTTTGGGGTATCCCAGTGGTACCATTTTTCGTGATTTTGTTTGTGTGAACTCTAAATGTGATTCTCGAAAATGTGTTAACCATAATTTGAACTCAATCCTCGATTTTGATTGTTAATTAGATTGAATTAAAGTGTGTCCTTCAAGACACCACTATGGGTGCGACATTTCGTTTGTGGTTCAGTATATATCCACATATGCACATTAAAAACAACGTTTGCAAACATTGTGACTGTGTGCCACTATTGTTATCAGACATTGTACTATAGGCATGTGACCACCCCTGTACTGGAATAAAGAAAGAATAATCACTTTCTAAATCCATATACAATCATACAACTGATATCACCCCAAAATCGAACTTCCCCTGCCTTTTCAACAGCATCTGAGAAAAGAATTCAAAATACAAAAATAAATATTGCCATGAACTTTTTATAACTATGACAGTATCATCGTGTCAGCCTGATCACGCATCCAGATGTGGACGTTATTCGCCTCTTACGACAAGCATGGGTTACTCACGACCAATTCTAACCTAGGTCTTCACAAGTAGCTAGACAAGTATAGACACAACTTTTGCATGCACAGAACTGTGGGGTTTTTCTCACGACTTTGATTTTTTAACGTTATGAGTAGCTTTGAAAGTTCACAAATATTTAGTGTAAAATATACCTCTATGTCACAATTTCCAAGAAATAGTGATTATCTTATTCCATAAAAACAAAATAATTGCAAATAGATAGCCCTCAGCAGTTCCCGCTTTCCTCTGAATGGGCTCGTATACTTTCTCTTAAGATGGTCTGTTCATTATAAATGAGAACGTGTGTTATCTTCAAATGTAATCAAGGCCTTTTTACTCTTTTTGTTTGACGTATTGGCCTGTTAATTACATTGACGACGTCAGAGTACACGTTTTTAATTTTTATCTCACCCAAGTATTGTTCATAGTTAAGTATAATGGATTATTACGGTTTGCTAAATTATACTTATATTATTCTTTATCTGGCAAGACGGAGATAAATCTACTGTAATTTTAATTTAGAGGTTGCCTACTTTGGATGAAGTTTCAAATTTTAATATTTCATCAGAATCGAGTGGATATAGTCTTGTCGCCGCTTTGTGCAATATTGCAGCAATATCATGGCGGTAGACACCAGATATGGGCTTCACACTTTGTAACCATGTGGGGAATCGAACCCGGGTCTTTGGGGTGACGAGCGAACGCTTTAACCACAAGGCTACCCCATCGCCCCTTTTTCTCGTATGATTTTCTGTCCATCATAAAAAAAGTATATATATATATATTGTTATTTTTCCATCTGTTTTCAGTTTTGATAATAAAACACCATTGTAAACCAAAAGCCACTGTGTTCTTTAATCTGATTGGTTGATAAACATGATCAAATGGTATTCGATTCCCGGGAATTTGCTGCGTATTAATACATACAAACATAGCTCACACCATTATATTGTTACGGGAACTGACGCCGTCGGTTCCAAATGAATTCCCTTGCTTCAAATACTCAATAACACCCGGAAATTGGCCAACACATGATGATTATCTACTAATTGAAAGTACATATTGGAATTGCAAAAACTAAACTTGAAGAGTGTACTGAAATCCCAACCATTGATGTATATATATTCTTAAGATTATTCCCCTTTTATGCTTGTCCTACGAAAGAATGTCCTTTTACCAGAAGGAAACAATAGTAAAATGATACCTCCCTAGTCAGACAGTAAAGCCACTTCCTCTGTTCAACATTCCCCTTTCTGTCTTTGAATTGACATGCAGCATTTTTTGGGTCTCCTGAACATGTAGTCATATTTTGATCTCAGGTTAGTGAAATGTTGATTTACTAAATATGTATGTCCATACTATTGCCATGTTTTACGAATATAGAATAAGTTCAATTTAAAAAAATCAATTTGCATTTAAGTTGTTTTGTTTATTAATCCTTATTAAGATGTGTTTTATGGGAGCTGAAGGGAGCATTCATTTACTGTTTCTCAAGAATTATCCTTACTGTTACCTCACAAAAGTAACACTTAGGGACAACTTCAGCAACAATATGGATTTATTAAGGTTTATTGTCTTTTATTTCACGCCAGGTAACAGTACAGACAAATTCGGTAACAGAAGTGACAAATTTCTGCAAACAAAATTGAAACTGACAATAATTGGAACACTGATAATATTTTTTATTCTTCATTCATATATTTATGGTTAAAATATTGGAAACTGGAAAATATCAACTTTAATCCAAACTTTCATTGAAACTTAAGTGTTTGGTGTGGATACAAAAAAGTAACAGTATGGACAAAATTATTCAAAATCAATAAATATTTATATTTGAAATACTGATAATATTTGTCATTCTTTATTCGTGTTTTGTTTTTGTGTGTGTTTCTTGTTGTTATTTTTTTGCATTGTAAAAATATTGGAAACTTTAGTCATTGCTTAAAAATTTCAACTTTAATCCAAATTTTCGTTGAAACTTTCGGTCATTGGCTCCCTCCCTCTGCAAGCATTCTGCGTTCTGCTGTTTATTTTGTTGACAGTTACATAGACAGATTCTTTAATGCAAATGCATAAAATCGGTGATTTACAATGTGATTAGGTTGTCTGACAAAACATCCACTTGCACAGTTTGAGTTCGATTTGGTCATTGGATGAAGAGATATTTACAAAAATCCGGGTCCACATGCATTTCATGCCAAACTATACATATCGTATTAAATGTCATAGACGTCAATACGAGTATCACTTACTGTCATTACTGTAACGTTGGAAAAGTATACCCAACAAACATATATTTTGTTCAATTCTTCTGTGAAATATTTCTAAATGTCTTTTGCTTTTTGGGGGTTTTATTTACCATATTTTTTCGCTTATTTAAAGGTAAAATACATGTAGTCAATGTGTGACTTTAATAAGTACAATTGTGCTAAAATACAAGTACACTATACGCCAAAAGAAACGTTACCCTCCTACCTTTATGAATTACTTAAAAAAGATATGTTAGACGGTTTTAGTTTACAAGAAAGCTTAACAACACAGCTTTATCCAATCACAAAACAACATTCTCAAATGCATTCATATTTACGTGAAAGGCATCTTTTTCAGAAGAGTTAAATTGTCCTATTTTCGTCCATGCTGAAATAAACCAAAAACAGTGATTTAGATGTCCAAAAGAAAGGTTGAAATACAATTCTGGTTTGGGACAAAGATAAACCATTTAAAGTCACCATTTTTCAACTATTAAAACAAGAAACAACTGTTGTAGAGTGTGTAAAATTGTAAAATAATCATTGCTATGATTTCAGTCTTTTAAAACATCTTTTGCAGATTGGCATTAGAGATACAAGTAAAACGTGTCTTTGATATTGTGAAAATATGTTTAGGAACATATAAAATTATCTTTGTTAACATTTTTGCTTGCAAAGTAACATTTTCTGTTTACACATAGCAATATCAATCGCCAAAACGAAGTAATATTCAAGCAGTATTTACATCCATTTCACATGTAAAATCTTCTGTAGGGTATAAAGAGAGCCTAGTATGCATGATATGATACACCAGTACGAGAAATATGCCACGATTAACAGCTGAAGAGAGAGAAAGAGCCATTGTAATGGTGTTGATGGGGTCGACATAAAATGCCGTTGCCAACGCCCTCGGATGCCATCGTATCACGGTTATAGACTTATTCAGGGCTTCAGACAGACTGGGGTCACCGTAGACAGACCAAGAAGTGGACGTCCACGCATCACAATGCACGCTGAAGATAGGTACCTCCGTCATTAAGGAAGGAGGGTAAGGTTTCTTTTGGCGTTTAGTGTATACAAAGCAATCAATGATATTTCTATAGAAAAAAGTTAATGCCATCAGATAGCACCATAACTTCATAGTGTGTGTAAGTATGTGTGTATGGAGCGGGCTGGGGTTGTGCATTGTATCTATATGAATTCATTTATCTATTTCAATTGAGCAACACGAAATGTTGTTTTGTCCTTCTGATCCATTTGCCTTATGTAATATGAAAAGATTTCTTTAATGTCCGTACTGTTACCATTGTCGTCCATACTGTTACCATTGTCGTCCTTACTGTTACCGTCGATATCCTTGACCATATGTTAAAAACGCATGTGGAATATGTTTTTAAATTACTTTCATTTATTTACCTAAATATGACTTGTGACGCTCTAAGATGATGAAGCATGGAAAATATATTATACAACATAATAGGTAACTTTGCTGGCAGCTTTCCAGTTTTTTTCCGCCAAAGCAAATTCTAAAGAATTTAAATTAAAAATAGTTTTAATCGGTCATTTATTTTTTTTCAATTACTGATAAAACATGGGGCTTTCTAATCTTTGCGCAAAAATATAGATGTGAAAATGATATAGACTTTACTTTTTTATTCTCTTTTAATAGTGGTAACAGTTATTACATTTTTCATGTAATTAATATTGGAAAACGAGCTTTAGAAAAAACATCAAATAAAGTTAAGCTTGCATTGTTATTTTTATTTCATTAACTTCAGTTGATATTTTTACATAATCAATGAATTCATCATCATTACCCCAAAAGCCAAGAGTGGGGATGGGGTGTGTTAAAGATAACACTGTTAGGATCTAATTGGCTTCCTGTTATGTACCCGTGAAGGTCCGGGTTAGAATATTGATCTTCAGTAACCCATGCTTGCCGTAAGAGGCGACTATCGGGATCGGGTGGTCAGGCTCGCTGACTTGGTTGACACATGTCATCGGTTCCAAATTGAGCAGATCGATGCTCATGTTGTTGATCACTGGATTGTCTGATTATTTACAGACCGCCGCTATATAGCTGGAATATTACTGAGTGCAGCGTAAAACTCAACTCACTCACTCACTCCAACAAAAGCCATGCCACACTACCACATCCATCCTCGATAGTCTCCAGGCTATACGTTACGATAACTCTCCACAATACCCTGGACGCATCTACAGTTTCGCCGGATAATTTTATTACCTCCCTTAGCTGGCTTCTTATCCATTCAGGTGTCTACGCTGGGAGGTTGAGCGGACTAATCACAACTAACTTTTGCTTCTTAAGTTATCTAACCGATTAAACTTGGCAACACAATTGATGCAGAGGTACTCTGAAAGAGGTTGAAGGAGTTCTTGCATATATTTTTTTTAAATTTCATATCTGTAAATTTGTCTGTATGATTTCCCCAAAAATCTGAGTCGCACTGCGAACAAACCTTCGCGGCTGCGACCTCTATCTTTGTTGACACTGACAAGTTCGGTTGTAACGGCGGCTTAGCTGATTGGCGACTGTGAGAATGCGGAGCAAGCCGAGGGAGGTAATATAATCATCGGGTCAAGACGTATATGCGTCCAGGGTATAGTGGAGAGTTATCGTAACGTATACCCTGGAGATTATCAAGTATGTACCACATCTAGAAATTACAAATTAGCAAAACAAAGGGAGGCAACGCCTATGCTTACTCTTAACAGGCGAAATTACATAGCTTACAGTTCCAGATGCGAGTTCAAATCACAATCAGGGTTTTAAACTATTGTGATCCATCACAAGTAAAAGTTCATTAATGTGACATAATAATTAAGAAAAACACGTCCTCATAACATGTTTCACAACTGTTCAAGAATTTCTGTCGAAACGTCTCACTCAAGTAACAACATGACGTTGTTATCAATAAACTCTTGTACTTGCCATTCTTGTACTTCACAATTTTCTAAAAAAACGGCCAAAGAAGTTACGACACATCACCACTAAAAGCAGAGGTCATTGTACGATTCCAACAATATAATAAGTTTGTGTTCATACGTCATCATCAGATAGTGATGATACCTGGTGTTTGCAAAAAGATGAGCGTATCTCGTTATATTTATTTCCGGTACTGAAAGGCCACAGGCCTGTAGTACAATGCATTTATAAATCAATATTTACACGCACGGATAATATACATGAAGGGAAAATAATTAACTTTAGGTTACATTGTGTTCTGAGATATATTCTGTCCTAAACAACATGGCATAGTAATCAAACATGGACAAGTTTTGAAGTATAGTATGGGTTTTGTTATTCGACAATGCTGAGAATTTATAAAGGTTTGGATGGGCACAATAATATTTCTTAATATACAAGTTTCTGATGGAATTATACGCAGGGCAAATTAAAAGAAAATGATATTCATCTTCTATTTCGATAAGATCACATAGTTTGCAACTTCTATTTTCTTTTTTGACATTTTTAAATCTTCCTTTTTCGATAGATAAATCATGTGAAGAACATCTCAATCTGCTTAACGCTATCATATACTTTTTTACGTTTAGACATGAAAGATAAGAGTCAAAAGTACATTTAAACAACTTATAATACAGACATTTACCGGAAAGTGATATCTTTTCAAACCATTCTTGCAAATAGATATCTTTTAATCCTTGTGTTAGTTCTAAAATAAACTTACCCTCAGAATCAACATACTGATCGTTCCATACAAAACCAAACCCTTTCGAGAATAGAAAATATCTAACAGCAGAAACCCAATTTGTGTGTCCATTTTTATCCAATAGCATCATCATATTGTAACATTTCTTTGGTAGCCTATAGGAAGGCATCTTCAGTAATTTTAACCAGTATTTTATAACTCTGATATTTGTAAATAAGTGCATCGGGTATTTACCACATTCTCCACTCACCATTGTATTCATCGTATTGGATTTAACACCAAGAAATCTTTTACATGCTTTAAATTGAACTCTTTCGATATCACTGTAATAATTCAAACCCCATAGTTCGGCTCAATACGATAAAATTGGCTTAATTTTGGCATCAAATACTTAAAGTATGAACTTATATTTATGTCACCGAGTACATTTAATTGTTTAAAGATACCTATCATGACCTTTTTGCAAACAAGCGTAACTAACATGTGCTGTCCAAGATAAACAATTACTAAATAACATTCCCAAATATTTGTACGAACTGGTGCCTTCTAATTCTTTACCTTTATACAACCACTTCTCGTTTTTTGATAAACGTCCCCCTTTTTTAAAAACTACTACTTAGTTTTATTTTTATGTACAGTTAATTTGTTCTGGTCACAATAATTCTCAAGTTCTTGTATAAGTCTTTGTAAACCTGCAACAGTGCTTGAGAATAGCACAATATCGTCTGCAAAAACCAGAAGAAAATATGTACTAGGTCAGGGTGTAACTGTATTCCATACTCGAAATCGACGAAAGGTGTATAGAGTTTACCACCTTTGATGTTGAGGTATCTCTGTATAATACTTTGTAATATAAACATATTGCATCCTGATCCGCCGGTGCAACATGACATAAACACAAGCAAAGGCATGGCAGTTGTTCACCTGATCCGTCAAAATCTGGCATAGAACTTGTGTTTGTTTTGTCGTCTAAAACTGCACACAGCCAATCTTACAGCTATCTTACAGCTATCTTACAGCAGTCTGTAAATAATCGAGTCAACCCAATGATTGACGTCATGAGCATCGATCCTCGCAAATGGTATACGATGACAAGCAACAGCCAGTTCAGTGAGCCTGAATGCGGGAATTTCATTGATCAACTGCTTATGCAAGGTTCTAGCCTCAATTGCTGATAATAGACTGAAACAATGGTGTGACAATAATGATACAATTTCAGAGGCACAAGCTGGATTCAGACATGATTATTCAACAACAGACCATATCTTCACCCTTCAAACTATGGTCACTATATATCTGTCAAAGCGAAATGGAAGGTTCTATTGCCTTTTTATTGACTTTTCCAAGGCATTTGACTCTATTAACATAGATTACTTTTTATGAGTTTGATAGAAAAGGAGTTAAAGGGAAAATTCCTTAAATTTATTATCAACATGTATTCTACATTGTGCGCTTGTGCAAGAACTGATTCGGGGTTATCACCCTATTTCAAATGTAATATTGGTACCCACCAAGGATGCACTCTGAGTCCGCAGATTTTTATTATATTCATAAACAAACTTGCTCAAATGCTGGAGGAAGATGGTGGAAGAGGTGTATTCTCATCAACTCATATTCCTGACGTATTTTCGCTATTATTTGCCGATGATGTATAAACTGTATCCGACACTGCTTTACAGCTCCAAAAGAAAATTAATATTGTTGAAAAATTCTGTGCAGATGCAGGAATGAAAGTTAATCTGAACAAAACAAAAATTATTGTTTTTAGAAATGGTGGTCCCCTTCGTTCTTATGAGAAATGGTTTTTAAATGGTGAACAAATAGACGTTGTGAATATGTACAGCTATCTTGGAATTGTGTTCACCCCTAAATTGTCATGGACTAAAGCCAAATCCTGTTTAGCAGCTCAAGCAAGCAAAGCTATATTCTCCTTCTATAATTACCATAAATATTTTGGATGTATTAATCACAAGGACATTTTTAAGATATTTGACTCCATGATTACACCTATTCTGTGTTATGGATCAGAGATTTGGGGAACCACTAATTGCAGACATATTGAAACTGTACATTTTTAGTTATGTAAGACTTTTCTCCAAGTCAGCAAGTATACCAACAATAGCATGGTGCTTGGAGAGTGTGGCAGACTCTCACTGCAATACCACTATACCTCTAGATCAATAATGTACTGGTGCAGCCTGTTGCAGCTACAACACCATAGACATCCTTATCAGGCCTACCAAATGCTCAAATCTCTCGATGATAATGATAAATCTACTTGGGCTTCACATATAAGACAAATCCTTTTTCAGTATGGTTTTGGGTTTGTATGGATCTCACAAGAAATTCGCTGCATTAAAACATTTATATTCATCTTCAAGCAGCGATTTTATGACTGCTTCCTTCAAATTGGCGTTCCTCACTTGACTCTTCATCTAAATGTAAATATTATTCACAATTTAAATCTTTACTTAATGTCGAACACTTCTTGTCATGTGACCTCCTCCCATATCTAAGATAAGTTATGGCTATGTTCCGCTGTAACAACTTTAGATTAGCAGTGGAAACCGGCCGCCAAACAAATACACCCTATGATCAACGTCTCTGCCTTTACTGCCACTCTGTTGGTTTAAACTATGTTGAAGATGAGCTCCATGTTCTACTCATCTGTGGTAAATATTCTGAAATAAGAAATAAAGGTTTCACAACCCACCAGACCCACCCTCCAACAATTGAAACTTTTGTGCGTTTAATTACTCGCAACGACATAAATTATCTAAATTCATTAACTACATTCCTCTCCACCGTATTAAAACTAAGACATAAATCCACTACTACTATCAATTGACCCTGTACTCCAATTGTCATCCTATATCCAGCATGTATGTATTCTTTATAATTGCACTATGTTGTATTATGGGCCAAGGGCCTACATTACTGAAATAAATGTCTGTCTGTCCGTCTGAAAGCGGCGTTAAACAAAAAAAAGCGTTAACCGGAGCACAGACGATGCGACATCTGTAAGAAGCATACAGAGTAGGGCCACATAACAGAGCTTAATACCCCGTCTCATAATTCGTGCACGATACCTGCGAAGGTCCGGGTTAGAATTGGTCTTCAGCAAACCAATAACTGTCGTAAGAATCCACTAACAGGATCGGGTGGTCAGGCTCGCTGACGTAGTTGACAAATGCGATCGCATCCCGATTGCGAGATAGATGCTAATGCTGTTGAGCACTGGATTGTCTGGTCCAAACTCGATTATTTACAAACCGCCGCCATATAGCTGGAATATTGTGCGGCATGAGCAATAAGCAAACAATCCTATCACATGAACAGAAATAGACGGCTAATCGCATTCACTCAATGTGTCCTTTGCGTAGGAATGACAAGCGTTCCTACAAATTATGAATAAAAGGCTTCGTATTCCTTTTACGACCTTGAAACACTCTTTGCATTTATTTATTCCAAGAATGGTGTCTGAGTGCCATTTCACTAGCTATTTTGGAAAATATCATAACACCAAGATATAATAGTAAATGCCATTTGATGACGGTTTCCCGAAAGTTTGAGTTTAACAAATTGAGTGTCATTTGACTTCAAAATTAGCATGCGCCATTTTACGTAGAGGTCGAGCACACTGCCACCTGTGTACGTGCTGAGGTCCAACATTATCACATCTGTGACATTACGGAGCTCAAGCACTATCGCACCTGTAAAAGTCCTGGCACAAGAACACATTTCTACATCGCGAAGACGAAGTTAACCGCTGTAAATAAGAAAGGCATATGTGAAAGCACTGAGGTCTAGCACAATAATATCTGTCTACGCCATATAACGCCGTAGATATATACACCGTGACACAATTAGTACTGAGGCCCAGCACTATAACACTTCTGCAAGTACTCAGGCCAAGCACTATCACACCTGTGTAAGTACTGAGATCCAGCACTATCACACCTGTGTAAGTACTGAGGTACAGCACTATCACACCTGTGTAAGTACTGATATCCATCACCATCGCACCTGTGTAGGTACTATTTCTGGTATCCCCCATCGTGATGTTGTTGGGCTTGTTGATTAACGCTGCACTGAGCCCTATGGCCGTGGTCTGTACATGATTCACCCTGGACCACACAAACAACTGATTGGCACCATATGCATGAATCTACAAAATCGGGATACGATAACATGCATCAACAACAAACCGGATCTCGTTATTCGAGTCCGAAAATTAGACCAAGTATGAGTTGCTGAAGATCAATTCTAACCCGGATTTTCATGGAAACACTGGCAATAACAATAAACTCCCCATTCCACCCACCCAGTAAACAAAAACAACAACAGCAACACCAACACCAAACAAAAAACAACAACAAACAAACCAAAAAGATCAACACCACATGATAAACAGGTCACGATCATGAAGTGGTTTGGGGTACATGTAGACACACTGATCCCTTTACACTGGAAAACTTCACCTTGGGTACGTATGTAACGTTGCCTAGTTCACGTTGGACTATAGTTAACACTAAAAGTAGGAAACATTAAGGCAAACAAATATTAAACAGCAAAAATCAATACTAATCAATCATTATTGACAATATGCACAGATAGGTCTGGTGCTGATCTGGTGCTTTTGCATTTGCTAAAATACATTTATCGAGTTTCTATGGTAACAAGACGATAGTGCTCGTTTCCGGAACAGATCTTCAAAATATACCTTCCCAAAGCTTGGCACATGGATAGGTCTAGTGGTGAACAATGAGTGAGTGAGCGACTTTAGTGTTACGCCGCACTCAGCAGTATTCCAGCTATGTGGCGGCGATCGGCAGTTCAAGAGAAGATTTCCACAGTGATGGTCTTGGTGCATATCTTAATATTATTAATAAAGATATTTCTGCAGATTGCACAGTGTGTAATGTGGCTCATTATTCATTGCATTGCAAAAATTATGTAAACAACGTAAGACGCTGGTGGAATCTCTTACAGCTCTCAATATTGACATCTCAATGGCTGGACCATTATGCTCAATGAATATCGTTCGCCGTGAAGTTCAGAATGTCACTCCTGATTATATTAAAGCCTGTGGAAGCTTTACTACTTTATAAATGTTTAGAAACTTAGAAAACCCTTACGATGGGTAAGGTGTAAATGGGCCAAGTTCCCCGAACACCCATTAAACTTATAATAATCACTCAATTTGATCAGGGTTAGATCAAGGTCTGCTATTGTCTGCTAAAATCAAACTTTCCGTACCCGTTGCTGTATAATATACACCCTTTTGGACAGAATTTCGGGAGCAGCGGAAGAAGGTGCACAACGAAGTTTTACAACAGTTTTTTAAAGTATAAATGTATTCCTCGTTAATGTCGAATTTCTTCTCATCACGATTAAGAATTGTAAAGGAACCTGGGGCAGGTGCGTTTATAAACCAGACCTGCACCTCACAATAAGTATGAAATATGTGAGTGAGTATATGTTAACAAACACGTGAGGAAATGACCTTGTGTTTGCCAGAGAGTTCATGAGGAAAGACATAAATGCCCATGTGTCATCCAGCGAGTTAATTAGAAGCAAAGTGACAGGCATGATAACAACAAATAACACATATTTTTGTAGTGTAGACGATGTCGTGGATTGAGCCACGTGGGTCGATTGACGGTTTAAATTATCATTAAACTCGAAGTAATCGATGTACATTGTTTCAGTTAATGTCTGCATCATTTAGCGACCACCAACATGCTGATTAGTACTGTATCAACCAATCAAACACGAGACACAGTTACAATGCTCTTAAATTTTGAAAATAATTTCGTCTATACACGTGAGCCTATGATACTATTGAATACTCCAGTTACCATATCCCACTCACATATCAATTTTGAAAACATTTCCTATCGTTTCGTCAGTTCTAAACGTGAAAGAAATGCTGAAATGGCACTATAATATAGATACATTAAGAGCGAAATTGCAGTGAATCTGAATTTAAGTCTCATTACCCTGGCTGTGAAATATAAATAATGTTCAGCCTATTTTTCTATTAAATGTAATGGGAGACCCTCAAGAATGTCAACGCTGGAATAAAGGGTAATTTATTTCTCTGTCATGGATGGGAAAACTGCAATGTATCGGCTGAATTGCATCGATAATGAATAATTCACGCGTCTTCAGGCTTTTCTTTTCTGTTTTTGTCGTGGGACAGCCTGTCCATTAGTTCACCCTGGAACATCGATCAGAACCGAACCTTTTGCAATTGCGGCACAATCACGTACAATGATTCCAAGATGGGCGGCTTGTTCAGCCCAACAACTGGTAGTCTTGACCAGTGTCCCGTTTCAAAAAGCTCTCGTAAGCCAAAGATCTTGTTACCTTTTCGCACCTCCTATACTGTAATATAGACCTACGACAGTCGTAGCGCTACGATAGCTTTGTGAAACGGGGCCCAGGTGCCGTCCATAAACAGAATCGGGTTGTCACTTACTTGGTTGACAAATGTCATCGTATCCCAGTGACGTAGATCGATGTTCATACTGTTGAGCACTGGATTGTCTGATCCTGACTCGATTAAGACCGTCACCATGTAGCTTGAATATTGCTGCTTGTGGCGTTAAACAATGAACAAACAAACCAATCACATGAACAGAAATAGACGGCTCATGTCATTCACTCAGTGTGTTCTTTGTATGGTAATGACAAGCGCTCATGCAAATTATAGATGAATGGCTTCGTATTCCTTCCACTTGACACTTGAGGCGAATGGTGGATAAATATGTCATCGCTTATCAAATGTGCAGATGACTGGATCTTGTTTTGTCCACATTGGTACATATTGCAATGTGTTGCAATAAACAAACACCTCTTAACGACAGTAACTAGACCAGTTGATCATCAATTCATTAAAGTGAATACTATAAATAATACACTTATATTCATGTTCTCATTTATCTTGACCTTAAGATATATTGATGCTTTAACTTTATAAATGTAGGAGTGTTTGTATTAAAGAAATATATCTAAATATATACCCTTGCTATAAACTTATACCTGTATCGGGATTCATTCTTCAACACAAACAAGTTTCTGTTTATGTATTCCAAGAATTGAGGGACATGTTGGAACATAGCATAACATCAAGGTAGGACACAAATATTTTTAGCCTCGATTTAAGGCCTCAGTCCACATTTGTCAATAGCTTGAACGCAATAAACAAGAAAGACATCTGTGAAAGCAATAAGGTCCAAAACTTTAAAAAGTATGTTACTACTGAGGTCCAGCACAACGACAACTGTGTACGTCCTGAGGTCCAGCACTATCACAACTGTGTAAGTCCTGAGATCCAGCACTACAACACCTGTGTAAGTATTGAGGTCCAGCACTGTGACAACTGTGTAAGTCCTGAGGTCCAGCACTATCACACCTGTGCAAGTACCCAGGCCCAGCACTATGACACATGTGTAAGTCGTGAGGTCCAGCACTACGACACCTGTGTAAGTATTGAGGTCCAGCACTATGACACCTTTGTTAGTTTTCAGGCCCAGCTCTATGACACATGTCTAAGTACCCAGGTTCAACACTATGACACCTGTGTAAGTCCTGAGGTCAAGCAATTTGACACCTGTGTAAGTCTTGAGGTCTAGCACTACGACACTTGTGTAAATCTTGAGGTCCAGCACTACGACACCTGTGTAAGTCTTGAGGTCCAGCACTACGACACCTGTGTAAGTCTTGAGGTTCAGCACTATGACACCTGTGTATGTCCTGAGGTCCAGCACTAGTTCAAAAAACCATGTTTTGAAGCCAGGAGCCAGAACGCTATAAATATGAATGACATTTGTGTAAGTACAGAGGTCCAGAACAATAACGCCTATGTAAGTACTAAAGTAATCACGGAAAAAGAAATAAAATGTTTTTTGGCGTTTATTTGTTTATTTCTTCATTAAAATAGGTAGTTTTAACAAATATTAAAATAACTATGTTCTTTCCCAACTAAGGTCTTTGAATTTGGTCCTCTTATCATCGTCCAAGTTTCTATTTTACAGGCAAAAATATATAAAAAACTGCATATAATCAACAAATTTAGAAACATGTTATAATACATGTCAGTATCAACAGTGGGTGGTAACGACCACCTGCGCACTGTTTAGACGGGAAGATGCATTTGCACTATGCGTTGCCATAGCGATTGTGCAATTGACAATCAAAGCTATGAATAAACTCGTAGAAACTGTCAACAACACTACAGGCATGAAAATCCTTAAATGGAATATTTTGGATATCAATTAGAATAAAGGAAATAAAGGATGAATGGTATAAGACGTTTTTCATAACATATATTATGCACGCGAATCTATGGATCTCATTTACATACTATAGCTGGCACCAGAAGCGTGCATTTTCACTGATGAACTTTCAACGGGTAAAAATGACTCGATTTCCTCTCCCGTAAACTCATCTATTTGAGATGACTTTACAAAAAGTGTCATAAACCAAAAATGGGAAAAACGATAGTCATAGAATATTTAACATTCAAAGTTTAGTTGTGATCAAAGCTACGAAATCCACGCAAAAAACATTTTCTTTCTATTTCCGTGAGTAATATAAGGTTCAGCACAAAGACAGTTGTGTAAGTGCTGAGATCCAGCAATATGTATAACACCCGTGTAAGTACTGAGGTCAAGCACTATAACACCTGGGTAAGTACTGAGATCAAGCACTATAACACCTGGGTTAGTACTGAGGTCAAGCACTATAACACTTGGGTTAGTACTGAGGTCAAGCACTATAACACATGGGTTAGTACTGAGGTCAAGCACTATAACACATGTGTAAGTATTGAGGCCCATCACCATGACACCTGGTTAAGTACTGAGGTCCCTCACCATAACACCAGTGTTTCGAACCTCATCTCAGCTCAATCACATCAAACAAGTGTGGGGTGCTCTTGGAAGAACCCTTGGTGCCTGGAGACGTTTACCCCAGAATTTGCAAGAGTTGAGCGCCATTTTTCCATACCCCAGATTTATCCACTAGCGACACACTGTGTTCTATATGTCTATGTTTGGGACATATAGTAACACATGTGAAGTTTCTTATTTCTATTATATACTCAGCAGGAAAAAAACACGTCAGTACGAATTAGAAAGGGACTGTAATCAAATCATTACAGAAATGGACATAATATGCGGATCACAAACAGTTTTTTGTGTACAATATCTTGACATATCAATGAATAACTGAGCACAATTCCAAGACATTACGTGAATGTTTGCAGTTCATTCAGACTCTTGACTTCAGTATCTAGTGTGACCACCACGAGCGGCAATAACTGCAGCACCGCGTCTATGCATGGAGTGCACCAATCGATTGATGAAGGCGATTGGCACTTTGAACCACACTCTGAGAAAGGGCTGGCGCAATAAATCGGCTGTGTTCGGCCTTGGTATGACATTATTCAGCCTCCTCTGAATTTCATCCCAAAGATGTTCAACTGGGTTTAAATCAGGACTAGTGGCTGGCCACTGCATAGTGTTGACACGTTCTGCTGTAGGAAGTCCCGTGTAGCTCAATGGGTCATATGGCAGTATGGGCCCGGGCGTTATCATGCTGGAAAATGTTGTTCCGGTAACGAGCGAAATATGGTATGACTTGGGGTCTGAGAGCTTGGTCGATGTAGCGCACCACTTTGATGCCGTCTCCTCTCCCTGGACCAAGGTTCTCGAACACCACAGGACCCACTCTCTTGTTCAGGCCTATTCCACCCTATACCATGATGCTTGCACTTCCCCATGAGTCTCTTTCCATAACACATTGGTCTGAGTAACGCTGGCCACGTCGTCGCCATATTCTTGTTCTCTCATCTGCAGTTGATACGTAGTACCGACTCTCATCTGTGAACAGAACAGTTCTCCATTGCCTGTATCGCCAGTTTTGGTGTTGTAGGGCAAACTATAGACGTTCACGACGATAAGGAGGGGTGAGGATAGGTCCACGGTAAGGTCTACGGCAATGGAGGTTCCCGCTGTTAAGACGTCGGCGTACTGTATCAGTACTGATTGGTCTTCCGTGTGTTCCCATTGTCTGGCGTGCTGTTTCGGATGCCTGCATGAAGGGATTCTGTACATGCTGTCGCACAACATGGCGGTCTTGTCTTCTTGTGGTCACCCTTGGTCTGCCAGGACGGGGCGATTTGTGGTGTTGGTGGCCCGGAAATGTTGCTGCAGCCTGTAGATGGTCCGAACATTGACCTGGAAGTGATTAGCAACGGCTTGTGCAGTGTGGCCAGCTTCAAGTCTTCCTAGCGCCTGGTTCCTCTGAGCTTTCGTGAGAAGGGGCATCCTGCTGACGTTGTACTGTGAATGTTTCAACCAGGTTTGGGGGTGCATTTTATAGGGCTCCGAGATCAGGTTGCGTTTTTGAGACCATTTCCTGGGTTCCATTCTGAGTTTGGGAAGGAATGTCTTGCTCAGGTAAAGTTGGAGATGTTATCAAAACTATACAATCCAAACATCAAATGAGTTTACAGTTATCCGTTTCTGCGAAGGAAAATTCCAAACTGACTTTTCTTTTGCTGCTTAGTATATGTATGAGTGCGAGTGTGGTGATTGCAAGTCATGGCATCTGGTCTGACCACGATTTTGCGCGTGATGTAGCTGGAATATATCTGAATATGTTGCAACACAGTTGAATAAGAATTATGTCTCTTACTTTCACCTACGCCACCAGCACCATCCGCGTCATCTGCGCCACATGAACAGTCCTTTGGGTTGATTTTGTAGCCAGCCCTGCAGCCGCACACATTGCCAATACACTGGGCCAAAGAATCCACACAGTCAGCATTATTGGAACACATGTCACCATACTGACGGCCCTTGCAAGGATCTGAAATTAGAGAGGGAGGTGGGATCATTTCCACACCACTAAATACTTCACCCGCGCCTTGTTGCCATACTTCGGAACTAAAGGCACAGCATACAGAACAATGGTACCATAGTTCGCAAACATATAGGACTCGTATATCATTTCCACACCACTAAAAATATTTTTTTTAAAAGACAAAATAATATTTTGTCATTTTGTTTCAAGGAAATTGCTTATTCCTACCTCAATCACCACATCAGAAACTTTCTCCCTTTTCAATTTGTCAACAAACTTGATTCATTCATACATAAACACACTCATAAACAGCAGGTCCTATCAGTCTTATCCTTGTTAAAAAGTTCACACAAAATGTTTGGAGCCAGTCATGATTATCCTGCTCATACGAAACCTTCCCTTGACCTATTGTAATTCCTTATTACTTGACCTGTGAAGATCCGGGGTAGACTAGGTCTTCAGCAACCCATGCTTGCCACAAAAGGCGACTATGCATGTCGTAAGGGGCGATAAAGGGATCGGGTGGTCAGGCTCGCTGACTTGGTTGACACATGTCATCGGTTCCCATGCTCATGCTGTTGATCACTGGATTGCCTGGTCCAGACTCGATTATTTACAGACCGCCGCCATATAGCTGGAATATATGTATTGGGCATACATATGCATAAATATACACACAGACACCACACACACACACACACACACACACATGATCCCATATACAACACTAACCATCACAGCACCTGACTAGATCCACACAACTCTGTTCATTTAATACTCAAGAACTAACTTGAGCAAATGTTTAGAGTTACCTCACTTGTTATATTTCCAGCTCCATCTGATTCTATATTGTCGTTCAAATAAAGATAGAAATGTCTACAGCAACACTCATTACATAAAATACACAAGAGGTGACAGTTTAGACCTGGTTTAGATCTAATTTAGTAAACAACTATCTTGGGCTTGTAGATGTGAAGTTTTTGAAACAATGCACTGTTGGATATCAATGACACAATCTAGCTCCTGCAGTGACGTATAGGTGTAACGATGTTAAAATCATAAACTTTCACTTATCATATCAGATGGTTTTCCCTCTCCCTTCATACTTGGCTTCAGAATCAAAATAGTAAAAAACTGGGATTGCCTCCTGGGCAATACTGACTGTCCTCAGACTTCCCCATACACTCCCCGTGGCTACTGTTTCTTTGGACGCCAGCTGGGGCGTCCATTACAGTGTTTTTGAGATTAATTGAGAATTGATCGGACGGTTGGTCTCGGAGTTACGGGTGTTTGAAGTGTATTAAAAGGCTAGAAACCGTCCAAAACGCAGCCAGAACACGTTTTTGACACGAGAGCAGATCGGTGAAATGAAGCCCGGATCGCGGGGGTCATGCTCCATGTAAGAAGTTCTGGAGACGAAATAATCCCCTCTTAAACAGGCTGTAGCTCCGTTGTCCTTGGGTCTACGGTCAAAACGATTAGTGAAACAACCAAAGATTTATGTGTATGTAATGCATTTGTGAAACACCCATTCCAAAATTACTGTGGTGCGGTTAAAGGCCGGAGTTCAAACCTATACACAGATAGGGTGTGGCCTCCATGCCTTGATAAAGCTGTCTTTTGATGCAAAGCAATGCAGTATTCAAGAATATTCCATGAAATATCACAAAATTGACTCACCGGTTCAGGCTGATGTTAAGTCATAGTATGAAGAAATATGTTTTGAAGACTCACAGCAAAAAGTATGGATGCAGAGAGTGTACAAAACATACATTTTGAAAATATATTTCTCATTTTTAAATCCAGATTTGAATTTCCCACTGTGTCAGTCAGGTGGCCAGAGGAGGTGCGTTTCCATAGAAACAAGCCTTGGAGTGGGGGAAATGTTTCATTAAGGGTTTCATATTTCAGGCAGGCTGGGAAAATGCCTACAGTTTGGTACCTTGAAAAATGAAATCCGTTGTGTTTTCGCAGAGTTGTGACATTTTTATGAATCCTATGTAAATGCATTTTGACAAAATTGACCAACTTCCAAAGGCAATAACTTCAAATTTACAGAAGATATCGACATGCCTTTAGCAATCTAAGTAGTCCCGGGTGCGGGCTTTACAACGATATATCACACACGATTGTACTATTTGCCGTGCAGGAGGAGAAGATTATGAAACACAGGCACCGTCAAAACGTGCGGAAATGTGAAAAATCGCAATGTTTGTGTTTGTGTCGTATTTGTGAAGTAATTATTCACTATTACATGATAACAATCTGAAGCAAGAATTTGTGCCATTCAATAATCTACAGTTTGGCACTTTGGAAAATGAAATCCATTGTGCCTTCGCAGAGTTGTGACATTTTTATGAACCCTATGAAAATGCGTCTTAGAAAATTTCACCAACTTCCAAGGGCGATCACTCAACAAATATTCAAGATATCGACATGCCTTGAACAATATGTGTAGAGTGTGGGCTTTCCAACGGCGTATCGAACACGATTGTACTATTTGCCGTTCTGTAGAAGAAGATTTTTAAACGCAGGCACCGTCAAAACGTGAAAATCGGCAAAAGTTTCAGTTTTTCCAAACTGCGGAAACTTTCTTCTGCTGCCCGACTTATTTTATGCCTAAAATCATTAAAGTATGAGGATGTCTACATCGAGTGAAAATTTGGTCAGTTTAACTCTTTTAGTTTTGGAGATATTGGGGTTCAAAGATGTTGACGTTTTGGGTTATCTGCCCTTACCGGAAGCGGGAAGTCGAAAGTATCCCTGAAAGTTTCATCGAAATCGAACCAGCGGTTTGTTCAGGAGAGCTGGTACACAATTCGTGAAATAATAATAAGAACTAGGATTGCCTCCTGGGCAATACTGACGGTCTTCAGACTTCCCCATACACTCCCCGTGGCTACCTTTACTTATCCTGTTTCTTTGGACGCCAGCTGGATCGCCCATTACAGTGTTTCTGAGATAGAATTACTAAGAAAGTAAATGTTAGTTAATGTGTAATGTTGACGCCCTAATTTGGCGCTGATTCAATGCAGATGACACAAACTGCAGAAAAACAAACAGAAACGCACAGCCAAGCACAGCAAAGGAAATGAGGAATATATACAGACATATACTAAAAGAGAGATTACTGGTAAATGTTGCCGATTTTCTTGTTATGAAAATATCAAGTATGATCCTGTCACAGTAACTCAACTCAACTCAGGCTGGCAAACAAACTGCTGGATAGATTAGATCCTGCCAATTCAAGAACACTTACTCTTTTGACTGTAGACCTAAGAAGAACGGAGCTACGGCCCGTTAAAGAGGGAGCTATTTCTTTGGACATTGCAAAGCCAGGAAGCGGTGCATGTTGCTATATTTTACTGGCGCTTCCTTCACCTATCTCACCAGCTATCTCACCACTAACCAAATGCGAACAATCCGAAATCCATTGTGCTTTCGCAGTGCTGTGACATTTTTATGAACCCTATGAAAATATGACCAACTTCCAATAACTCCATAACTATTCAAGATATCGATATGCCTTGAGCAACCCGAGTAGTCCGGAGTGTGGGCTTTAAAGATCACATATACCCTAGGGGGGTACAAATACATAAATCACTAACTGGCATCGCTATAAATGAAACCCCGTCATTAAAACTACTCACGTCGGTCTTTAATTAACTTAAATCGACCTTTTTGACAACAGTGCACAATTCTCTCCCGCGAACGAAATTTCAACCAATCAGAGCGGGGCGTCTCTGTGATGTCATATGAGGAATAGGTATGAGGGCCGATGCAGAATTCATCTACATTTCAGGGGGTATATTATCTTGTTTACAGGTTTGTATAAACCTGAAATCGTGACAACTGTTGTGGAAAATGAAAGCTATATGTTCTCACAATCTACTGTCATTTAATTTTGTCTCCTGCTTTGCCTAGTTTCCGAGTTACAACTTGTTTTCATAGACGATTCTGTCAAAATCGCTTGGTGTCGTTAGGCCTTATTTGTATAATGACTGATCCAAATTGATCCCATTTCTGTGATTTTTTACCTCGATATTTAATCATGTCATGTAAAAATCTGTTTGTATTCTCAAAACAGTGTCGGCCCATAAGTTTTCACATGCAATACAGCATTAATACTCCCTTGTTGTAACCCGTGTAAGGTGGTATAAACCTACACATGTCATTTGTCATCATTCACTTGATGGTCAGTTAATGAATTTAAAACAGGTATAATTAGTGGTAACACACTGAGATTTGGCATTTCTTGTGTCTGGAGTAAATATTCAACATTGTAAACATCGATCAAAGGATTAACCGATAACACGCTGATTGATTAATTACTTTTATCTTATACAGCGGATTTGTCAAAAGGTAGTGTTTATGTATGTTTTTATTAATCTATACTGAATACACTCTGTCGTGTCGGTGTCTGCGTAAAAACAACGTCCTTCTTTCAAAGGATTAACCGGCAATACACTGATTGATTGCTCATTATTGGCTAATTAAATTACTGTTTTTAAAGAAAGGCGGACATTATGCAATTAGTTGCCAGGTGTGCTATCTTGGGTGACCAATGAGACTATACACCAATGTGAAATACCTGAAAAGATTTATCACTTTTTCGTATATTAAACTGTTAAAAGACACATCACTTGGAACAGCTGCAGATGAATGGCATATCACTCGTTTTTGTGGATATTGATGGATACATTCCTCGAACAAGGTAAAAGCCTGACATTGTTCTTATAACTTTAATCTGTTTTAATTTTAATATTTGCATTTTGTTTTTATTCATTTGTCGTAGCATTCAACAGAATCATTGTTTTCGCCGTGAAGTATAATGAGACAGACAACATACTCTAGGGTGTGTGTGCGAATTATGATTCACATTGGCAAACTATAAAATGTCTAGATATTACAGTTCTGTTATAAATTCACTATAAGTATCAGCAGATCGTCTGCTTTTCATTTAGTTTCAAAATGCATAAAAGTATGATAATAAACTAATTAGGACTATAAGATCAAACATAAAAAACGTACAGTGACTAGTATCTACATATTGGTGAGTGGACGTTAACCACGTGTATGTAGCAAGAAATTTATTGCGCAGTTTTGTGACTTCGACCCCCACCTCGCTTCCGTGGAAGACATCGTTATGTTATAAGTTGTGTCATGGAAAATCCTTTTGGTTATGATTCCAATACATATTTAACTACGAGTAGAAAGTAGTTTTGATTTTCTAACTTGATATAAACAAACCATAATCTCATTAATTCTAACATACTTTAGCCCGTCACTTTACGATTTTCAAAAATGGCGGCGCCCTGTCGCAAACATCCGCCAGTCTGAGGATAAATGCTATTTAGGTTTGTTTTCACCGAGTTACAAAATCAAAACTACTTTCTACTGGTAGTAAAATATGTATTTGATTGATGGCCAATAGGATTTTGCATGACATAGTTTATAACATAACAATTTCTCTCGTGGCAGCGAGGTGGGTGTCAATATAATACTACTTACAATATTATTGTTACTTCGACCACAACTTCGCTTCTGAGGAAGAAATCGTCATGTTACAAGTTGTGTCATGGAAAATCTTTATGGTCATCAATCATATACATATTTTACTACAACTAGTAAGTAGTTTTGATTCTTTAACTTCCGTGAAGAGATCTGAGATATCGTTTCAGGCTTCCAGAACGCTCACTTCGCACTCACAAACATAACCCATTTAGCACAAACTGCGGGGTCCTGTGGAAATCTGTGCATGGTGACACCATGAGCGTGCTACACACTTTCTATACAACTAACCGAAAATCGTTCCTCATATGACGTCACTGCAGTGCTCTGGCGACAGAGTTACGTAACCTGTCTGTGGTTTCGTTGGCGGGAGAGAGTGAAGCAGGCGACTTTTTGGCAACTTTTAATTGCTCGGCATTAATTAACCACAAGTTTTTTAAGAATGATTTAGGTGTTCCGCATAAGTCGAACCACAAATCTTTCATATGTAATAGTTAAAAGAGTACAAAAAAAACAAAGTTTATTTGTTCTTTCAAACGATATATAGAACAGGATAGTACTATATGCCGTTCTGGAGAAGAAGATTGTTAAACACAGGCACCGTCAAAACGTGCGGAAATGTGACAAATCGTAAAGCTTGTGTTTGTGTCGTAATGGTGACGTAATTATTGAATTTTACAAAATCATAATGTGAAGCAAAAATGTTTCCCATTCAATTACCTACGGATTGGTACTTTGGAAAATGGAATCCATTGTGTTTTCACAGAGTTGTGACATATTTTTTAACCCTATGAAAATGCGTCTTAGAAAGATTGACCAAATTCCAAGGGTGATAACTCTTAAATCATTCAAGATATCGATAAGCCTTGAAGGGTTTAGGTAGTCCGGAGTGTGGGCTTTAAAATGTTATATCAAACACGATTGCACTATATGCCGTTCTGGAGAAGAAGATTTTCAAACACAGGCACCGTCAAAAACGTGAAAATCGACAAAAATTTCAGTTTGTTCAAAATAGCGGAACATTTGACCTACCGGCCAACTTCCGGTATGTGTTGAATCGACGGGGAATGGTGATGTCTACATTGAGTGAAAATTTGGTCAATTTATCTCTTATAGTTTTTGAGTGATTCAGGTGTAAAGATTTCGACATTTTGGGTTGTCTGCCCTTACCGGAAGCCGGAAGTCGGGATTTTTTCAACTATGTATCAATTGCAGCACACATGCTATCATCCCTGAAAGTTTCATGAAAATCGACCAAGTCCTTAGTCCAGGAGAGCTGTCACAAAACGTGTACAAATAATAAAAATAAGAAGAAGAATATTCGGATGATAACAGTAGTTCTTCCAGACTTTCGTCTGAAGACCTAATAATATTCGGGGACAAACAGTAGGTCTTCCAGACTTCGTCTGAAGACCTAATAACATACAGAAGAATAGCAGCACAAGGCACTGTAACTCGTGATTATATTATTGGTTGTAGAAGCACTAAGAAGGATAGCCAAGTGTCTTGAAGTGAGTTTAATTTTATTCCGGTTTTAGCAATATTCCAGCAACATCATGGTAGTAGACACCAGAAATGGGTTTCGCCAATTGTACATAAAGTGCCTATTTAAGTACTGACATCCTGACAGAATGAAATATTGCTAATATATATATACCACAAACAAAAAGTATTGAAAACACAACACAACAGGCTAGTGGATGTGGAAGACAGACTTCCCATGCAGCTTGTGGAAACGGTTCCTTTAAAAGAAGCTACAGACAGTATTGAAGCATCACAACTTCTTCAACATGCCACAACGCAGACCGTTAAGCACCCACCGCAGAAACAGGGCCATTGTGTGGTAACAGGATGGTGAATCCATAAGAAGTGTTGCTCTCCGTCTTCAGGTGTCTCCCTCTGTCCCTCACAGACTGAGGGACAGGTTCCAGACCACTAATAGAGTACAGGACAGACCTCGCTCTGGAAGACCCAGAAAAACATCAAGGGCAGATGACCGATATGTTGTGCTCCAAGTCCTTCGGAACCGATTCACAACTGCCAGTCCCCAGTTGCTACAAGCTGCATGGGAAGTCTGTCTCCCACATCCACTAGGTTGTTGTGTTTGAGCGTTTGAATCAAACACAGTACTGGTGTGTTTCACCACCCTTGTGTTTCTCTGTTTTTGACAATGTTTCATTTCAACGAATATTGAATCAGTTGCTTCACTGCACGTTCAACTTGTCGTTTAAAGTGCCAAATAAGCACACAAAAAGTTGCATTTACCTTATGTATAAATTACCTCACCACGTTTAAGTTTATATATGACTATCAAATTTTAGGGTGTTCCCATAACTTTTGTTTGTAGTATATTACTGGTGGTGCAGAGAGACAAAATTACGTGTTTACCAGGACTTCTGGCAAACACAACAGTACACATGGAACAAGGTGACTGAACTTGTGATACTTATCACAATACAGTAAGTCATACCACATATATACAGTGCATCACACATCACAATGAGTAGTATATACAATGATGGTACAGGACCAGGTCCCCACCAAGGGCTCAATTTAAATTATCATACAGTGGGCGATCGAAGAGGGACTGTGTCGTGAGGTACGATCATCAACTCCTCTCTGACGAATGCTCTCGACGGCACGTCTTTCAAGTAGTACAAGTTTTGTTCGCCGTTTTTTATGTCGACCAGGTCTACGTTGTACGTTTTCATGGACCATATCGGATCGGTGGCGCGTTTTCTGCTGTCTCCCTCATATTATCCCGGATGGTACAAGTACCTAACGCTGACCCGGTCCGGTAATGTTTTCTCCGTTTTATCACATCATGCTGCTGACGACAATGATTCTACAGATTTCATTTTGATGGCTTCGACAGGTCTCTTGCCCACTAGTCTGGTGACTTCGTTGTTGATGGCATCCACCACTCGAGGTAAGCATACGACCCATTCCGTGATTCTGTTTTTGGGATTCATTAAATTCCACAAGTACTGGTGCGAGAACAGGCTTTCGACTAAGGTGCGATTGAATCTCTCGACTATGGCTTGGCTATGGTGAGCTCCCGCTATACCTCGTCTCACTTGGACTTTGTGCTTGGCCAGCAGCTGCGACACGTTTCCCATGAACTTGCGTCTGGGATCGGTAGACCATGTCAAACTACTGCGTTTGTATATGCGTTCAAAGGCTATGGCGACTTTGTTCGAATCCAAGTCGTCGTTGAATATCATGCTTCGGTTGAACGCCAGGCTGGCTTTGAGTTTCCTGAGTTTTTCTTCCTTGCTGGATCTGACTAATTTCACGTTAACAGCCGAACACTGAGTTGTTCATGAGTTTGTACAAGTTTTTCTCGAAATCGCTGGTGGCCAGCTTTCGCAAGTCCATATTCATTTGGATGTAAGGCTCCATCCAAGGACTTTGATCGAACTTGAGCGCCCTGTGTATTTTTGTCAGTTTCATTCCCAGTGACAAGTACAGCTGCAGATTGCGATAGTGAACGACGTATTTTGGAGGCCATGGAAATCCCGCCTCACAAGCCTTTTTCCACGAACAAGTGCATGTCGTAATCCGTTAATAATTCCAATTTAACTCTTTTTCAACAAGGCGTCCCAAGAGAGACCAGGGAATGAGAAATACCACGTGGGGTCCAGGCTGTACTGTTTAGAGCACGTTTTTCTGAATAACTCGAACACGCCGCCAGCAGCAGCACGTCCGTTTTCAAGTACAGGTCGTGGTTAGTGCCCAAATTCTTGCAGCCCATTTTGTCCCACACGTTAATCGCGTGCGCTTATCCGTCCAGGGTGATGGCCGAGTCGGTCAAGTTGCTGTAAAATTGGTTCATGGGAGGTAATCGCGTCTCGTCAAACTTGGACCAATCGTCCATGTACTCGTAGGGGTAGACGCCCTTCCTCAGCAGCAGTGGTCGAATCTCGGCGTCGGTGTATCGATTGGTGATGTCGAAGTCGTCCGGGTCGTTGGCCTTCACCAGACTGTCTAGAGACGACAGCAGGAACTGAACGCTATCGATAAATCTCAGACTGTCTAACGAGAACAAGATGTATTTTTCCATGTTGTTGGGGATGCACGTTATGTTGCCGTCGACCTTCGCTATGGCCTGCATGATCAAGTGGGAATCATGCCGTGAAGGTTGTGAAACACGATGGGGATTTTGATGGTTTTGGGGTTGATTTTGAGCTTCAGGTTGCACGTGTTGTGAGCGGCACCTCTGTACTTGGTGGTGACGTGGCAGTGATCTCTCACAGAATCCCCCCACAGGGGTTCGTTGCACACGTGGCAATTCTTAGCCTTCTTGTCAATGAGTTTATCCTTCGACGCCATTCGCATGAGAGCAGGATCTGACAACTCTTTCCTGATTTTTATCTGTTCGTGTTGTAAGAACGTGAGAAATGTTTCGGCCGCGTCAGGATCCTGGTAAACCACAGGAGTGTTCGTTTGTTCGTCGCATCGAATGACCACGTAACCAAAACCGCAGGCTTTGTGCTCTTGCATTTTGTGCGTGAAACCTTTGTCCGGGGACGACGGAGCAACGGTGTCGATGTTTTTGATTAGGGCTTCAAAGTCGGCACGGACATTTGATGCTTGTGGTTGATGAATTTCCAGACGTTGTCGTTTTCGTTGGGCATGTCGATTCGGACGGCCGTCTGTCCCACGCCTCGGCAATCCTCCCGGTGTGATTCCAGCAGGTCGGCTGTGCACAATAGTTGTGTACACTTCATGTCCGAAGACGTTAATAGCCTGATGGTTTTATTTTCCACTCTAGCGATTTGTGAGATGGGAGTAGGCATGTCTATCCCTGTAAAGTCGAGGCCGGATTCCTCAATGGAGGGATAACAGGAAAGTCTGTCTGTATGATGGGTATCCGGATGCAAGTCGGCTATGGTCGCCACAGGTAAACAGTCATCGCCTTTGTTTCTGACGTTGAACATGGATTGTTTTTGCTTGTAGTACGGTGGCAGGTCCAGGTACGACACTCCTTTGAATGGCACGTAGTTCGCTTTATCCAGGTAGACCGCGTCGATCGTGTCCATGACCCAGCCCAAGCCCATGTCCATAAAGTGTTCCAGGGATTCTCGTAGTTTTGTAAACTAGGTGTCGATGGACGCGTCAACGGATTCGGGTTGAGTCGCGACTTCTTGCTTTCCTCTGAAGTAAGGCTGGATGTGATCGGTGGTGCTGTCCGTCTGCTGTTTTTCCAGCGACATTCTCACCATGAGTTGAAATTTGAGGCTTCTCAGATCGTTCAGTTCCTAGGTGACTTTGTCGGCGATCATGGGTTTGATGTCGTAGACGTCCATGTTTTTGTCGACGTCCAGCATCCAGCCTCTCAGATACTTACCTATGGCATGTTTCGTCCAAGCGAACTGTAGTTTGACGGTTCTTTTGCTCGGAGCTTGAGTTGTTTCACCGTGGGTTCGTCGACAATGCCGCGTTTTGGGGCAATCCTTTTCAGTTCTCAAACGGTAATCATCGTTGCTATATCAATGTGTGAAAACCTTTTTCTGAATAAAGACATAATTATATTCCGATTCGATAGGTTGTTCACTATAGTCAGATGCAAAATCAAATCTCTAATAGGGTTTTGAGTTTCTCTATGTTCAAAACCAAAGTCAAATCTCTTATAGGGTTTTTCACATGTGAAGTCAAATTTCTAATAGGATTTTCATTGCTATGTTCGGCTGCGAGTCAAAATCTCTAGTAGTTTGTTGGTGTGGTCTTGCTGTGAAATGTTAAACTTTCAACATGCACCTTAGATTTTTATTCTGAGCAGTCGGTTGCGTTCGTTGAGGTAGTCTCTTTTCGTCAAGTAGATGAGATGGTCTCGTACCACGTCCGCTCCATCGGCTTTGCAACGCCGATAATGGCATTTCACGCCAACGCCGCACAGTTCGCACGTGTAATTCACGAAACCCTTTTGTATGGACATCATATGTTTGCCGCAAATATTCGGTGGTGCATTTTTTTGCCGCAGGTTTCGGTTTTTCCTAGCAGCACGTACTTGCAGTTATACAGTGCACGCCTTCCCATCTTTATGTATATACACATAAATATATTTTAGTCTAATTGTTCGGCGATCAACACGGTGCCGCTAGACCCAGCGCCACGAAAATCAGTTCCCGGTTGTCGTTTCCTCCTGGTGGGCATCCATGTTGTTGTACATTATTATCATTATTATTTTTTTCGTCTTTAAATTGACAATGCTTTGCCGTGATGATCGCCACGGTCATCAGGGCTAAAACATGCCGTATCTGTGCTACAGCATACAGCTGACGGCGCTCAAAGCGTGGTCGATGAATGGATCTTTATTGAGATCTTCACACAGGTAAAGTCGACGTTCCGGCAGAATGGGAAGGAAGTACGACACTAAGCCGGCGTAGACTTGCGTTATGAGAGACCCTATGGTTTTGGTCATTTCGGTGCCGAATCTGGCTTCGTATCTCGCGTACAGCTTGTCGATTTCTTAGGTTGGCATTTTATGAATCTTATCGGGAGTGTGGTCACCCCCACCCAGTATAAGATCTTGTTCCTATCACAAACTGTGCATTCATCTCGATCAGCTGAGCACGACCGACAATGTTCAAGGCAAACGACCTTCCATCCATCATGCTGAGAGCAGTGCTGGTGAAAACGGAAAAGTACAACGACGGCAGAACCAAATCGTTTTCGTCACGGAATTACAAGAAATTAATCCGAGGCAACATCACGGAATTGAAAATCTCGGTTTAGACATCAAACACGATCCCGTAAGTATAGGATATCTTAGCGCGATGCTGCACATACGACAATGATGGAGTCCAGGAACATGAATTAGAAAATGTGCCAACATAGCGATCTCCGACCTCGGGACACGCGTGGATTCGAAGAACCTGGAGTCGATGGAAAACTGTATGCCTTGCAACTGAAAAACAAATGGGTATTAGTGCCATCCCAAATCGACTGGAATCTCAAAATCACCCTCGACTCTCCACACGTTTTCACAGACAACAAAGATCACTACCTGACGAAAGTCGTGAACAACGGAATGCTGCTCTTGGCTTACGTCCCTATGCAAACACGCTGCGTGATCGTTAGCACATTGAGGCAAAGAGTAGCCAAGATGCTGTCGAGCAAACACGAGATGCAAAACGTGGGATTGCAAATGGTGTCGGAATTCGACAGCTTGGTATCGGTCCTTGAAAATCTGCCGGCAAAATCGATGCTGTACATCTAAGTCTAACTCGGAGAACCACCGTCCACGCGTCGGCGAAATCGTGAAAGAGATCAAACTCCGCTGGGCCAAACAACAACAATACCAAGTTTTCTCCGTTTACGTGTGGGTGAACGTTAACGCCTACACCAGTCTGCAGGGGAGTCACCGTGACCGTGGAAGACACAATATTGCTCACCGAAATTTTCCTACTCGACAACATACGTCTCATGGGTTTGAAGTGCACGTCCGAGGAATTATCTGATAATCAATTGAAAACTATTTCGTAATAAATCATATATAAACGAGATGAACCATCCCAATGTAACGCTAGCTCATCTCGGAGAGACGCAGGGATTCGATCTCGCGACGAGGAAAACACCTTGTACGTCCTGCACTTAAAAGACAACATATACGATCGGGTGTCACTAGCAGACTTCAAACAGCCAGACTGGTTGATCAACATGACCCTCACCTCACCCCACATATCTTTTTAAAACAATGGTTACGTCTCCAAAATTACGAACAACAGGATCCTTCTCACGTTTTTCACTGCAGAGTTTGATGTACAAGTTTTACGAATGCCAGGTTAGCTTCAAACGACGTGGCTTCATATTTACGGTTTGACGTACCCGATTACCAACGGGATTTTTGTCAATTCAAAATTGACTATCAAATCACATACCACGCTCGTAGTAGATGTCTATCTCGCTGACGCTCGTGGGAGGTCAGAACGAACACTTTTGACTGGGTTGATAATACGCTGGTTAGACAGACACAATCACCAACGGTATTGTCATAAGACCAGGATCGACACCCTTAATAAGCCTCGATGGAGGGCGTGTGATAGAAAAAAAATTGAATCATGTCTCGAATATTTACATTGTACGATAATCTAAACCTTATCAGCCTCAAATACATCGATCAGATATTAACGGAAAACCAATTAAATATTATTTTATTAAAAAAATACATATATACACACACACACAAGATGGGACTGTACCCAGTCTTGGATGAAGTGGCGAAAACACTGGAAACCGTAGACGAGTGGTAGGGTTGATGGGATTGACCCTTAGCATGCATCTCGGTAGATGGTTACGCTGTAGCAAAACAGCATTGGGAACACTCCCGATGACTTCATTAGATTAATTAAGACTTAATTACGACAAAAAGTTGGACATTTCACCTTTTCCCTACCGACCCCATGCTCACTTAAAAGTCAATATTTCAGAAACTATTAGACCGATTTTTGTCAAATCTTGCATACAGCTCAGTAGTACTATATATAATGATGGTACGGGATTAGGGCCTCAATTTTTTAAATTGAGCCCTTGGGGGGATCTGGTCCCGTACCATCATTGTATATACTACTCAATGATTATTTCTGAAAAATAAAAACATGTCACCATGGTTAGAGTGAGTGAATGATATCACAGGATGTTTGCGAGTCGTGTGTTTAATGCAGGACTCTCCGTTTAAAATAGGGTATTAGTTAGCCTGGGGTTGTCGGGGGTTGTTTTGTTTAACGAACGCACTTAACTCAATGACCGTCTATACATAATCAAGTCTGGACCACACAATCCCATGGTTAACCCGACGTGCATCAATCTACATAATCGGGATACGATGACTTGTATCAACTAAGACAACGAACCAGGCCGATCCCATTGCAATTTTGACAGCAAAGGTATTGTAAGTCCCCATTGTCCCTGCTATGGTGATCTACCTTCAGTTGTTGTCGATCTATAACCTGACATATATCATGCTATAATAATATAATAATAGTCCTCTTGTTAAGCGCATTTTCCACACATACGTATGCTCAAAGCGCTGAAAGATAAGAGAAAGACAAAGGTCTTAGTTTGAAGGATAGGCGTGATGAAACAGATGAGTCTTTAATATGGTCTTGAAAGATGACAAATCATGGCATGTTTTCAGTTCTAAGGGCAGTCTTGTTCCACGCAGTGGTCGCAGCATATGAGAATGATTTCTCACCAAAACGTGTCATCTTAACAAAGGGGGCACTCAATAGATGACTGTCTTTAGATCTGAGTATCCTTGTTGGAATGTATGGTTTTACAAGTTCACACAGGTATTCTGGAGCACTGTTCGTTACACGATGGAAAGTTTAGGCGGAACAGTTTGTAGGTTATATGTATTGTCTATAGTTTAAGATTTACATGTTAGTGATGTTCTGGTTCTTTTAACTGTCTTTCGTCCACAGGTTTATGTATTCTGAGTTCATGAAAAAATAACCTTTTTTAGTCACGATATGGCTGAAATACTGCGGATGTGACGAAAAGTCCTGACTCACTCACCCTAAGCCGCTGTCATTTTACAGAGGAATGTTGTCAACAAATACTAAGTATGCTAATAAAAAGCTATAAATATAAAAAGCTTTACGTACCCGTTGCTGTGTAATATTCATGGCCTTGGACAGTAATTTGTCCGTTTCGGGAGCGGCGGAACAAGGTGCAAGACGATGTTGAGCGTAGGTGCTGAAATGCAAAACATGCTGTTCTCAGACTGCATTCAACACTGCACTTCAGCAGCGAGAAACCCAGGTGTCGTTGAATTACAGTTGCCCTTAAGTTGTCTGATACTTTGCTCTTCTTATATCCCCACTTCTGTAAATACGTTCCCCCTGATGCATCTTGCAGCAGCAGCATGGATGCACATAGAGCAGCAAGCACCATCAACCTCATCTTGACCGTACACGCGACTGTCTCTCCGTGGGCCTGTTTGTTGAGGTACGTTGGATTACAGTTCTGATCAAAATTAATATCCCCGTTACTACATGCAAGACCTTCGTCCTCACCCTGTTAGACAATAATTTTGAGAGTATGTACAAGCATGTTTCTTTGTTTAATTACCGTCTGGATATTAAACGACTGAACTACTATTCTTCTTTCTCGATACAATACAACACATATGCCCAGCATGCAGTGTGTTCATTCATTTATTCACTCCGACGATTTTTGAAAACTTTTGTTATGGTTTTGTGAAAAAGTACGAAGAACTAGCCTAACTGTACAATTATTGTCCCTCCTTTGGGATATGTAAAACCATGTCATGCAAAGTATTTATATATCTACCGGTGTTTTAATCATTATATATTTTAGCGTGCTATAAAGTGGCGTAATTTATAATGGTACATAAATTCTATCGACCGCTTCCGTGGTGTAGTGGTTAGAGCGTTCGCCTGGAGTGTGGAAGGTCGCGGGATCGATCCCCGACCACGTCATACCAAATTGACGTTAAAATATGGTACTTGTTGGTCCCTGCCTGGCGCTCGGCATTAATGGGTACAACAAGGACTGGTCGGCTCGGAGTCAGTATAATGTGTCTGAGTGGGGTATTCACGCTTCACTGCGGCATGGTATCTCAGTGGGCTAGCACTATAAAACCAGCTTCAGTCTGGGCTAGTACAAGCAGCCGCACATACACATATACACGCATGCACGTCGTCATCTGAGCGAAATATTCTCAAGCACGACGTTAAACCCAATTCCACCACCACCACATAAATTATATCAGTGGTAATCTAGTTAATTTACTGCCCACAGGCGACAGTTTTTTAAAGTATAAATGTATTCCAAATCAATGTCCAATTCTTCTCATCACGATTAACCATTGTAAAGGAACCTGGGGCAGGTGCGTTTATAAACCAGACCTGCACCTCACAGAAATGTTTGAAATATGTGAGTGAGTATATGTTAACAGATACATGAGGAAATGACCCTGTGTTTTCCAGAGCGTTCATGAGGAAAGACATAAATGTCCATGTGTCATCGAGAGAGTTCATGAGGAAAGACATAAATGTCCATGTGCCATCCAGAGAGTTCATGAGGAAAGACATACATGTCCATGTGCCATCCAGAGAGTTCATGAGGAAAGACATACATGTCCATGTGTCATCCAGAGAGTCTATACAACGCTGCCCATTCAAATTCCCATCTAAAACAACCAGATTCGTCTTTCTGTCACCACATTTCCCACCCCCCACACCATAAGCCATCACCGCCAAACGGTTCAACCTCCTGCACGCAGCAACCGGCCGTCCGCTCTCCTCTGTGTCGATGCACTCATGTCCTACCGTCAGGTCTGTTGAGGAGGTATATGCTGTCATCAGTAAATAAGACTCTGTCTTATTGTCTGCGCTGCCAACCATGAACGATATGTGTCCATCTCACACGTCCACGTCGATGGAGGCGCCTCAGTGCTACACCACGGTAGGGTCTGTAGGCTCGGATACCATGCTGACGAAGTCTCCTGGACACCGTCCTTTGGCTGATACGATGACCCAGCACAGTTGATGCTGATGACGTCACAGTGAAGAATCGGTTGTGCAAATGCAGGGTACGCAAGTACCGGTCTTAGCTGGGGTCGTCACCCGAGGTCTGCCACTCCTCGGCCTGTCCTGTGTCCTGCCTGTCTGTCTGTAACGGGTCATCAGCCTGGTTATTTTAAGTCGGCTACAACAGAAGATCCTGGCGACGTGATTGTGGGTAGCGTCAAGCTAGATCATGCCGATTGCCCTTTCTCTCTTTTCTTTCGATAATCTCGGCATGGTCGCAAATGTAATCGTAAAATATAGATGTCCATAAACATTTTCACGTGCTGTTATACCGATTATTTGTCACGTGTGTCATGTGTGCCCGTGCACGAAACTTTCGTGATATCTTCACTTTTCTGGGTTCGTGATAAGTTCACTTTTCACGTGCATCGATGTTTCATTGAGTCAGTTTTGTTGCGTTCGCCTGAATGTTTCTGACCATAAATACTCCAAATATCAAAGTCCAAGCACAAATTATAATTTCAAAAAGTTTGGTATCGTTTCTTTTGCCCCGGAGTGTAGATACATTAAGAGCGAAAGTGCTGTGATTCTGAATTTAAGTCTATTTTATCTCCTTTAACAATGATGAGTGTCCACCTCATTACCCTGGCTGTGAAATATAAATAATGTTCAGCCTATCTTCTATGTAATGTAATTGGAGACGTTCAAGAAAGTCAACGCTGGAATAAAGGGTAATTTATTTCTCTGTCGTGGTGGGAAAAACTGCAATGTAACGGCTGAATTGCATCGATAATGAATAATTCACACGTCTTCAGGCTTTTCTTTTCTGTTTTTGTCGTGGGACAACCTGTCCATCAGTTCACCCTGGAACATCGATCAGAACCGAACCTTTGGCATTTGTGGCACAATCACGTACAATCATTCCTAGATGGCGGGCTTGTTCAGTCCAGCAGTTGGTAGTCTTGACCAGTGTCCCGTTTCACAAAGCTCTCGTAAGCCTAAGATCTCGTAACCTTTCTCGTAGCATTCGCACCTCCTATACTGTAACATAGACTTACGACAGTCGTAGCGCTACGATAGCTTTGTGACACGGGGCCCAGGTGGCGTCCATAAACAGAATCGGGTTGGCACTGACTTGGTTGACACATGTCATCGTAGCCAAGTGACGTAGATGGTGTTCATTCTGTTGAGAACTGGATTGTCTGATCCTGACTCGATTAAGACCGTCACCATGTAGCTGGAATACTGATGCTAGTGGCGTTAAACAACGAACAAACAAACCATTTACATGAGTAGAAATAGATGCTCATGTCATTCAGTGTGTCCTTTGCATGGTAATGACAAGCGCTCCCGCAAATTATAGATGCATGGCTTCGTATTGCTTCCACTTGACACTTGAGGCGAATGGTGGATAAATATCTCATCGCTTATCAAATGTGCAGATGACTGGATCGTGTGTTGTCCACCACTCACATTGGTACACATTGCAGTGGACTGTCTTGCAAATAAACAAAAACTCACAGTAACTAGACCAGTTGGTCATCAATTCATTAAAGTGAATAATACAAATATAACACTTATATTCATGTTCTCATTTATCATGACAAAAAGTGATATTGATGCTTTAACTTTAAAGGATAAAGGGGTGTTTGTATTAAAGAAATGTATCTAGGTATTACCCTTGCTATAAACTTATACCTGTATCAGGATTCATTCTTCAACACAAACAAGTTTCTGTTTATGTATTCTAAGAATTGAGGGACATTTTGGAAAATAGCATAACATCAAGGTGTGATACAAATATTTTCGCCTCGATTTAGGCCTCAGTCAACATTTGTCAATAGCTTGAACGCAATAAATAAGAAAGACATCTGTGTAAGTACTAAGGTCCAAAACTTTAAAAAGTATGTAAGTACTGAGGTCCAGCACTATGACAACTGTGTGAGTCCTGAGGTCCAGCACTACGACACCTGTGTAAGTCCTCAGGTCCAGCACTACGATACCTGTGTAAGTATTGACTGCAGCACTATGACACCTGTGTAAGTCCTGAGGTCCAGCACTATGACATCTGTGTGAGTTCTGAGGTTCAGCACTACGACACCTGTGTAAGTCCTGAGGTCCAGCACTACGACACCTGTGTAAATCCTGAGGTCCAGCACTACGATACCTGTGTAAGTATTGACTGCAGCACTATGACACCTGTGTAAGTCCTGAGGTCAAGCACTACGGCACCTGTGTAAGTATTGACGTCAAGCACTATGACACCTGTGTAAGTCCTGAGGTCAAGCACTATGACAGCTGTGCAAGTACCAAGATCCAGCTCTATGACACCTGTGTAAGTATTGAGGTCCAGCACTACGGCACCTGTGCAAGTACCCAGGTCCAGCACTATGACACCTGTGTAAGTATTGAGGTCCAGCACTAGGATACCTGTGTAAGTTCTGAGGTCCAGCGCTATGGCATCTGTGCAAGTACCAAGATCCAGCACTATGACATCTGTGTGAGTATTGAGGTCAAGCACTATGACATCTGTGTGAGTATTGAGGTTCAGCACTACGACAACTGTGTAAGTCCTGAGGTCCAGCACTATGACACCTGTGTAAGTATTGAGGTCCATTACTATGACACCTGTGTCAGTCCTGAGGTCCAGCACTACGACAACTGTGTAAGTATTGAGGTCCAGCACTATGACACCTGTGTAAGTCCTGAGGTCCAGCACTATGACATCTGTGCAAGTACCAAGATCCAGCACTATGACACCTGTGTAAGTATTGAGGTCCAGCACTACGACACCTGTGTAAGTATTGAGGTCCAGCACTATGACACCTGTGTAAGTCCTGAGGTCCAGCTCTATGACATCTGTCCAAATACACAGGTCCAGCACTATGACACCTATGCAAGTATTGAGGTCCAGCACTATGACACCTGTGTAAGTCCTGAGGTCCAGCTCTATGACATCTGTGCAAGTATTGAGGTCCAACACTATGACACCTGTGTAAGTATTGAGGTCCAGCACTACGACACCTGTGTAAGTATTGAGGTCCAGCACTATGACACCTGTGTAAGTCCTCAGGTCCAGCTCTATGACATCTGTGCAAGTACACAGGTCCAGCACTATGACACCTATGTAAGTATTGAGGCCCAGCACTATGACAACTGTGTAAGTCCTGAGTTCCATCACTATGACACCTGTGTAAGTATTGAGGTCCAGCACTACGACACCTGTGTAAGTATTGAGGTCCAGCACTATGACACCTGTGTAAGTCCTGAGGTCCAGCTCTATGAAATCAGTGCAAGTACACAGGTCCAGCACTATGACAACTGTGTAAGTCCTTAGTTCCATCACTATTTCACCTGTGTAAGTATTGAGGTCCGGCACTATGACACCTGTGTAAGTCCTGAGGTCCAACATTATGGCATCTGTGCAAGTACCCAGGTCCAGCACTATGACACCTGTGTCAGTCCTGAGGTCCAGCACTACGACACTTGTGTAAGTTCTGAGGTCCAGCACTAAGTCAACCAACTAAATCTTGAAGCCAGACTAGCCAGGCGCTTGATCGCTATAAATATGAATGACGTTTGTGTAAGTACAGAGGTCCAGCACATTAACGCCTATGTTAGTACTAAACTACTCACGGAAAAAAAATTAAAATATTTGTTGGGGTTTATTTGTTTATTACTTTATTAAAATAGGTTGTTTTAACAAATATTAAAATAACTATGTTCTTTCCCAACTAAGGTCTTTGAATTTGGTCCTCTAATCATCGTCCAAGTTACTATTTTACAGGCAAAAATATAAAAAACTGCATATTATCAACAAATTTAGAAACATGGTATAATTCATGTCAGTATCAACAATGACTACCTGCGCACTGATCAGACGGGAAGATGCATTTGCACTATGCTTTTCCACAGCGATTGTGCAATTGACAATCAAAGCTATCAATAAACTCGTAGAAACTTTCAACTTCAGTACAGGCATGAAAATCCGTAAATCAAATATTTTGGATATCAATAAGAATAAAGAAAATAAAGGATGAATGGTATAAGACGTTTTTCATAACATATATTATGCACGCAAACCTATAGATCTCATTTACATACTATAGCTGGCACCAGAAGCGTGCATTTTGACTGATGAACTTTCAAAGGGTAAAAATGACTCGATTTCCACTCCTGTAAACTCATCTAAAAGTGTCCAAAACAAAAACTGGGAAAAACGATAGTCATAGAATATTTAACAGTCAAAGTTTAGTTGTGATCAAAACTACGAAATTCACGCAAGAAAACATATTATTTCTATTTCCGTGAGTACTAAAAGGTTCAGCACAAAGTAAGTTGTGTAAGTGCTGAGATCCAGCAGCTATCTATAACACCCGTGTAAGTACTGAGATCAAGCACTATAACACCTGGGCTAGTACTGAGATCAAGCACTATAACACCCGTGTAAGTACTGAGATCAAGCACTATAACACCTGGTTTAGTACTGAGATCAAGCACTATAACACCTTGGTTAGTGCTGAGATCAAGCACTATAACACCTGGGTTAGTACTGAGGTCAAGCACTAGAACAACTGGGTAACACCTGGTTAAGTACTGTGGTCCATCACATAACACCTGGTTAAGTACTGAGGTCCATCACATAACACCTGGTTAAGTACTGAGGTCCATCACATAACACCTGGTTAAGTACTGTGGTCCATCACATAACACTTGGTTAAGTACTTTGGTCCATCACCATAACACCAGTGTTTCGCACCTCATCTCAGCTCAATCACATCAAACACGTGTTGGGTGCTCTTGCAAGAAACCTTGGTGTCTGCAGACGTTAACCGCAGAATTTGCAAGAGCTGAGCGCATAGTTCCATACCCCAGATCTATCCACTAGCGATACACTGTGTTCTATATGTTCCAGACATATAGTAACACGTGTGAAGTTTCCTATTTCTATTATATGTATCAGTGCGAGTGTGGTGATTGCAAGTCTGGTCCGACCACGATTTTGCGCGTGATGTAGCTGGAATATATCTGAATATGTTGCAACACAGTTGAATAAGAATTATATCTCTTACTTTCAGAATTTGAACCACCTGTGGCACCTGCGCTACTAGCACCATCCGCGTCATCTGCGCCGCATGAACAGTTCTTTGGGTTGATTTTGTAGCCAGCCCTGCAGCCGCACACATTGTCAATACACTGGATCAAAGAATCCACACAGTCAGCATTATTGGAACACATGTCACCATAGTGACGGCCCTTGCAAGGATCTGAAATTAGAGTGGGAGGTGGGATCATTTCAATGCCACATAATTCTTCACCTGCCCCTTTTTGGCATACTTCCAAACTGAAGGCACAGCGTACAGAACACTGGTACCATATATAGTTCACCATATAGGACTCGTTTATCATTCCCACACCACTAAATACTTCACCCGCGCCTTGTTGCCATGCTTCGGAACAGAAGGCACAGCATACAGAACACTGGTACCATATATAGTTCATCATATAGGACTCGTTTATCATTTCCACACCACTAAAAATAGTACCAACACAGACAAAATAATATTTCATTTTGTTTCAAGGAAATTGCTAATTCCTACCTCTATCACCACATCAGAAAATTTCTCCCTTTTCAATTTGTCAACAAACTTGATTCATTCATACATAAACACACTCATAAACAGCAGGTCCTATCAGTCTTATCCTTGTTTAAAAGTTCACACAAAATGTTTGGAGCCAGTTATGATTATCCTGCTCATGCGAAAACTTCCCTTGACCTATTGTAATTCCTCATTACTTGACCCGTGAAGATTCGGGGTAGACTAGGTCTTCAGCATCCCATGCTTGCCACAAAAGGCGACTATGCTTGTCGTAAGAGGCGATTAACGGGATCGGGTGGTCAGGCTCGCTGACTTGGTTGACACATGCCATCGGTTCCCATGCTCATGCTGTTGATCACTGGATTGTCTGGTCCAGACTCGATTATTTACAGACCGCCGCGCCATATAGCTGGAATGTATGTATTGGGCATACATATGCATAAATATATACACACAGACACCACACACACACACACACACACACACACACACACACACACACACACACACACACACACACACATGATCCCATATACAACACTAACCATCACAGCACCTGACTAGATCCACACAACTCTGTTCATTTAACACTCAAGAACTAACTTGAGCAAATGTTTAGAGTTACCTCACTTGTTCTATTTCCAGCTCCATCTGATTCTATATTGTCGTTCGAATAAAGATAGAAAAGTCTACAGCAACACTCATTACATAACATACACAAGAGGTAACAGTTTAGACCTAGTTTCTTTCAGGGGGCATATTCACTGTTGATAGTTGTTTTATCAAGCACTGAACGTTCGCGGTAGCAGCACTTGTCAGACATGACCTAATTACCACTGTGTGTCACTACGCTATTTACATCCATGAAGGATTCTACTACTGATGTCATTGTGTACTATTATTGTACAGACTTATGTATTTCATGTCTCAAAATGATATATTTATTCACTGTCTTGAATCATTGTGTATTTTGAGTGTTAACACCGATGTTTGTCAGGGACTATTTCTTGTGTACACTCCTGCTTCGTGGCTATTTATAGAAAGGAAGTGTGACTTTTGACCCAGATAAACAATGACTTATTACACTTGTTAAGGACGATTTTCTGATAACTTTCTTGCTTAGAAGTGTTTTAAAGTGTATTCCATGATGGATACTAATGAAAATTACACTTGATTGAACTGAATAACGAATTTGATCTGTTTGACATTTCTCGGGTTACGGTGACCTGTCAACAACATTTACGTTAGGCTGAGTGACTAATTATAAATTGGATGTCCGTTTTTATATCAAAGCCACATATTCATTATCTGGTATTTTCCTGCATTCTATGGTAGAAATGCCTTGCTTTACGATATAGAGGACAATGTATAACCACCTGTATTTCCTACATTTGTACCTGCAATATGACAGTCGTTTCGTGTTTTGACATTTGTTGCCGACAATCATTTAGGCACTAATTGACAGTCTGCTGTCCGTTTTCTCTGTTTGCATTTACCAAATATTTTAGCAAACTTGTTCGTGTCCGAATTGTTAAAGGACACATAGGACAACATTAATTCCTGGATACAGGGCATATTGATGCTACACTGGGCCAAAGTTGTCAATGGTCTTAGTATACATTTGACGTCTGTCAAAATGTCGTCCCGCCTTTTGGCCTGAATATAATCGTTGTCCTTATTCTTGTTATATCACATGTTTACACAAATCTCACTTGTCCATCATGGTCGATCTTTTCGGACACTTTATTTAACATAAGGACAATACCATATGATAAAGGAAACTGACGCTTTTGTAAATTTCACTTGTCATAGAGCCGACCACAAACCAAGATGGCGGCCACTGACGCTACGTTGACGGACAGATATTGTCCGTTTTATTATAACAAATTGTCTCGATGTCCTGATTATTTCTACTGTGTCCTAATTGTATTCGGACAAGAAGGACAACATAAGGACAATTAGTAGTCACTTACTTGTGTTAGAAATGAAACTGCCTATGCAGCGTTTCTTGTATGCAAGCCATCAAACCTGTGTTCTGATTGGTTGAGAAAGGTCACATGACCTCCTGATGATGCCTATAAATACGATCACTGGTCAAGGCCTGACACTCGATTCGGATTCGCATTCGGATTCGATTCACTCGGGTCACTCGATTTAGAAACAATAAGACTTTCAGTCTGATTAAAGGCTCCTGCTCATATTTTTACCTGGCACCTCTACTGACTTAGATTTATCACCATAACTGCTTCTAGGTATATATTTTAAGTCAAATTACAATCAATTTAATAACTATATTACATACTCAGTAACATTTCTGCAAGATATTTGAGTTGAAATAACAAAATAACTATTTCCTTGGAGACTGAGCCTTGTCATTAGATATATATATATATATACAGGCCGAGTAGTGTGTGATATTTATTGGCATCATTTATTTTATTGCATTGCTAACAAAATCCCATCTACATTCTTGCCATTGAAACAAAATTAAAACAAAGTTTGCATATATCACGGCAAACTTTGCTCTCTACTTCATCGTCTCCTTGTGTTATTTGTTTTCCCACGTGCACCCCAAGGGTGTTACAATTTTGGTGTCAGAAGTGGAATACTAATTATGAAAATCAGTATCTGGACTTCGTCTAGATTGGTCCGCCCAAGGTCCTCAGGTGACTTTGAAAAGACATCTTGGTACTTGGTAAGTAACCCTGATAAGGCATCTGATTCATTGGGGGATAGGTGTATAGTACTTCTTTCCCACAATTCCTTTAAGTGCTCAGGAAGGGTAGGTGAATGCTGTTTTTGAATTTCATCAACAGATTGGGTAACATAATTATCTAAGCTAGATTCCCTTGTCTCAGGCAGCACAGCTTCATATATTCCTAAGTTCATTTTAGGGTGTAAGATGACCTCCTTCTCCCCCATGTTAACTACATTAACAGCAATAGTGGAAACCTTTGTATCAATAATACCTCTGGTTAAACATATCCCTTGTTTTTCATATAGGTCCTCAGAGGCTTCGATGATACCATTTTTAGCCATGCCAAGACAATGAGGAAGAACAACAAGAACCAATGACCCGGAGTGAGGTGAAGCATGTTCTCAACACCGGGCAACCTGTTTGGCTTCTAAATCCAGTCAGGAAGGTTGGCGTCTGCAGCAAACTTACCTCGCCCTGGAAAGGTCCATATGTCATACTGAGAAAATTAGATGATCTCACTTACTTGTTGAAGAAGTCGCAACATCAGATGGCTCAGGCAATCCACATTGACAGACTACTTCCATACTTGGGACGGAATGTGCCCAGATGGATCAGCAGATGCAAAACAAGAGACTAGGCCTATGATTTCCATGATTTTCTGATGACTGTTCGCTGTAAATATTTGTTCAACAATAAACATAATAATTAACACTAAACATTACTTCTGCCTGATGAAATTCTCAAGTCCCCTAATCCGATGCTCCCTAGATGATCTGGTTGTTAACATATCTGAAAGATTTGTCAGCCCTATGATGTGCTGAATATCTAATGTTCACATGTACCTGTCCGAGATGATGATGTTATCCTTGACTGAATTGGAGAAGCAACTTTTCTGTTGTCTAACTTTTGGACATTATGGCAAAATGGCGAGTGCAACTCACTGGGACACATAGACACTTGTACTTTTATACCCAAATATGTGAGAGGGCACCTACCAGGGTTATAATTATCGGGAAATAAGAATGGATACCGGTTTTATATCTTGGAGCTTCTGCATGGTACATCCATTTTTTTGTTAGGGATAGCATTAGGAACTTATGAGTGAAGGAAAAAAAACTGAACATACTTGACAGGGCTCTCGTATCCATTAATACCATATATGATGGTCGTATCAGCCATGGTAAAGTGCTAATATTTAATATATTATTTCAGCAATGGGGAAATTCACCTGCTGGATGTGTCCTGCTGTCTGTGCCTCCAAGAGGGAGTTGAAGAACCATGTAGCACGTGATGATCATGGCGCGCTACGGGTCCTCTGTGTGTGGTGCGATGAAGGGCGAACATTTCGTCGAGCTTGCGACTTAAAGATGCACGTACAAGCTGAGCACCAAGACGAGGCTATTGATGGGTCTTTGCTAACTGAAGCAAACGGTTTTTGGTTTTCGCTACGCCCTAAGGACTATGCTCGGGCTCTTGACTATACACCGGCATCAAATGAACCAGCCATCAGAGCGAGGGAGCCTGTGCTGCAGTGGCTGGAAGACGGCAATACCGACTCACTCATGCACCGAACCAGGAAGGAATGGGAGGTTGGGTGGAGCTTGACTTCTCCTGAAGAGGTACTTTCATTGGACATACCACCAGCAGAACAAACTCTTGATGATGATCTCAGCAGCTCCAATCCATTAGAGGCATATGATCCGGAAGCACCAAGGATTCAAGGCCCACATTATCATCTGAATGCTGTCACGGTTGGAAAAGAGGACATAACTCTCGATTTCAAGATTACAGGGGGTCTTTTCAGCTGGGTCCAACTCGATCTATCTCCCAATATCTTAAAGAACACAATCATTGGAGAAGTCCTTGCAAGAAACCTATTCCAATTAGTAGGAAGAAAAACTCCTGAGGGGCCATCAAACTCGTCAACACCAGTGGATCTTGCCCACCTGCCTAGGATTCTCGAAGGCTGTAACGGACAACTAGGCTTTGAAGTTCCAATGTCCGAGGTGAAACGCGCATTCTCTTGGCCATCGACCATTCATCCTCCAAAGCGTAGCTCACAAGGAGAGAAGCCTGCTACAAGCTCCAAGAAACAGTGCCTCACAGACCTGACCTTAGCGCATCGAAGTACCATGAAGCAAGCACACAACCTTTTGAAAACAGGTGCGATGCCCCAATTTCCCCCAGCCCGGAGGGAATGGACCAGGCGGGGAAGTCCTCTTCGCCTTGGTGGGACCTCCATCCTCTGGCCACCCAAGGGATGGACGGCCATGACAGCAGACGAGAAGCTGCTGAGCTGGGAGTTTGCAGCTATGAAGTTTGAGGAAGAGCTCAGAGGTTGCATGCCGACATCCAGTAGACAGGACCTTCTTGACAAGTATAACTTCCTAGGACTTCCTGGCACTGGAGACGCCAAAGTCGAGTTGAGCGAACTGCACAAGATGAGACTGTACCAGTATAAGTTCCTGGTGATGGTGGCCCGAGCAGAAAAAGAGAGCGACCTGCCGCCAACTGCTGCCAGACAAGTGCAGATGATGGCAAGTCTCGCCACCATGAGGGACTCCGACCTCGATCCTCTTCTCAAACAACTAGACGATGTGCCGCTGTGCCTCGAAGCATAGACAGCCATTATAAATACAGGAGTATTTCGAATTTAAGTGGGAAGGGGGAAGTGTAATAGAATCTAAATTGATAGTATAAGTATTAAAAACATCATGTAAACTTTGTCAATCATAAGTGTCACCTATTTTCGTTATATCACGATCTATCTGCAAATGTCCATCCATATTTTTAACATTAAAGTAAATAATAACCTAACAACATCATAGACAATTACCTGGTTCTGAAGTTCACAGATCTGAGGCATCTTTCAGGGGGCATATTCACTGTTGATAGTTGTTTTATCAAGCACTGAACGTTCGCGGTAGCAGCACTTGTCAGACATGACCTAATTACCACTGTGTGTCACTACGCTATTTACATCCATGAAGGATTCTACTACTGATGTCATTGTGTACTATTATTGTACAGACTTATGTATTTCATGTCTCAAAATGATATATTTATTCACTGTCTTGAATCATTGTGTATTTTGAGTGTTAACACCGATGTTTGTCAGGGACTATTTCTTGTGTACACTCCTGCTTCGTGGCTATTTATAGAAATTGAAACAAAATTAAAACAAAGTTTGCATATATCACGGCAAACTTTGCTCTCTACTTCATCGTCTCCTTGTGTTATTTGTTTTCCCACGTGCACCCCATGGGAGTTACAATATATACCACAAACAAAAAGTATTGAAAACACAACACAACAGCCTATAGGATGTGGAAGACAGACTTCCCATGCAGCTTGTGGAAACGGTTCCTTTAAAAGAAGCTACAGACAGTATTGAAGCATCACAACTTCTTCACCATGCCACAACGCAGACCGTTCAGCGCCCACCACGGAAGCAGGGCCATTGTGTGGTAAAAGGATGGTGAATCCATAAGAAGTGTTGCTCTCCGTCTTCAGGTGTTTCACTCTGTCCTTTGCAGACTGAGGGACAGGTTCCAGACCACTGATAGAGTACAGGACAGACCTCGCTCTGGAAGACCCAGAAAAACATCAAGGGCAGATGACCGATATGTTGTGCTCTAAGTCCTTCGGAACCGATTCACAACTGCCAGTCCCCAGCTGCTACAAGCTGCATGGGAAGTCTGTCTCCCACATCCACTAGGTTGTTGTGTCTGGGCGTTTGAATCCAACATGGTACTGGTGTGTTTCACCACCCTTGTGTTTCGCTGTTTTTGACAATGTTTCATTTCAACGAATATTGAATCAGTTGCTTCACTGCATGTTCTAACTTGTCGTTTAAAGTGCCAAATAAGCACACAAAAAAGTTGCATTTACCTTATGTGTAAATTACCTCACCACGTTTAAGTTTATATATGACTATGAAATTTTAGGGTGTTCCCCTCCTTTTTATTTGTAGTATATCACTGGTGGTGGAGAGAGCCAAAATTACGTGTTTAAAAAATTGAGCCCTTTGGGAGGCCCTATTCCCGTACCATCATTGTATATACTACTACTGAGTTGCATGCAAAATTTGACGAAAATCGGTCTAATAGTTTCTGAAATATTGACTTTTAAATGAGCATGGGGTCGGTCGGGAAAAATCGAGGCCTTTGATTCACACACACACAATGATGACAATTATCATACAGTGGGCGACCGAAAAGGGACTGTGTCGTGAGGTTCGCCGTTTTTTTATGTCGACCAGGTCTACGTTGTACGTTTTCATGGACCATATCGGATCGGTGGCGCATTTTCTGCTGTCTCCCTCGCATTATCCCGGCTGGTAAAAGTACCTAACGCTGACCCGGTCCGGTAATGTTTTCTCCGTAAAGATCACGTCGTGCTGCTGACGATGATGATTCTACAGATTTCATTTTGATGGCTTCGACGGGTCTCTTGCCCATGAGTCTGGTGACTTCGTTGTTGATGGCATCCACCACTCAAGGTAAGCGTACGACCCATTCCGTGTTTCTGTTTTTGGGATCCATTAAATCCCACAAGTACAGATGAGAGAACAGGCGTTCGGCTAAGGTGCAATTGAATCTCTCGACTATGGCTTGGCTATGGTGAGCTCCCGCTATACCTCGTCTCACTTGGACTTTGTGCTTGGCCAGCAGCTGCGACACGTCTCCCATGAACTCGCGTCCGGGATCGACTATGGTAGACCATGTCAAACTACTGCGTTTGTATATGCGTTCAAAGGCTATGGTGACTTTGTTCGAATCTTTCGTTGTCAACGGTTCGGCTTCCTTGGAGCGACTGGCGACGTCAACAACAGTCAGTGCGTACTTGTAGGTTTTGCGTATCACCCTGTCATGAGGGAGAAACAGGAGGTCGGCTTGGTGAACGCAATTCGGCGTTGAAATGTCAACTTTCTTCTCGGGATGTACAGAGGCGTTGGCAGGTAGAGTTGCCAGACGGCTTGTCTTCCGAGACTTGAGCAGCTTTGGCGAGTTTCAGGATGGCATCTGTGCCTTTCCAGTACCCGCGAGGGCTGTAATAAATTTTCACCATGATGTATGTACGCATGTGTGCGTGAGCGTTCAATTATTTGATACGCGTTTGTGCTCGTGTGCATAAGTGGTGTCCATGGGAGACAGCGAGGTCTTGTTGATTCTCAGTCCGTATATCCTGTGTCCGTCGCTTCTCAGCAATGTTCATTTGGTGTTTGAATGTTTTATTCTTGAACAGGGCTTCCTTGAATCTGGCATGTTTGATGTGTTTTTTCACCATGTGTTTTTTCATGCCTTTCAGATTTCGTCGTCATTTTCTTTCTTGATGGAATACATCTTTGGTCTCAAGCCGACGTACTCGGCGATCGGGGTGCCCGGGCATTCACCCTCATCTTGCCGAGCACTTTTTGGTTGACTTGGCTGACTAGGGTGATCTTTAGGGTAGTCGCTGGTGTCGTACAGGTGCATGTGTTTCTTAATGTCCTCGTACACGTCCTCGGTGTGAATTTCCATGAGCAGGGAATCCGTGTCCGTGTACAGCACTTCACACCTATTGCCGTACTGCTTTTTTTCAGTTCGTTGTAGTACAAATCGTACTTCAAGTCTTTGGATAAGTCGAGGATGCTCATCCCCACGTAAACGGACCGATTGAATTTGATATGGCTTTTGTTCATATAGAGTATGTGTTTGGTCAGTTTGCCAGGGTCGTGACCGGGAACGTACTTGTTGTTGGCTTTGGCGTATCGTTTGGAGGCCATGGAAATCCCGACTCGAAAGCCTTTTTCCACGAACAAGTGCATGTCGTAATCCGTTAACAATTCCAATTTAACTCTTTTTCAACAGAGGCGTCCCAAGAGAGATAGGGGGGATGAGAAATACCACGTGGGGTCCAGGCTGTACAGTTTAGAGCACGTTTTTCTGAATATCTCGAACACGTCAGCCAGCAGCAGCACGACCGTTTTCAAGTACAGGTCATGGTAATCGCCCAAATTCTTGCAGCCCAGTTTGTTCCACACGTTAATCGCGTGCGCGTAATCGTCCGTGGTGATGGCCGAGTCGGACAAGTTGCTGTAAACTTGGTTGATGGGAGGTAATCGTGTCACTTCAAACTTGGACCAATCGTCCATGTACTCGTAGGGGTAGACGCCCTTCCTCAGCAGCAGTGGTCGAATCTTGGCGTCGGTGTATCGATTGGTGATGTCGAAGTCGTCCGGGTCGTTGGCCTTCACCAGACTGTCTAGAGACAACAGCAGGAACTGAACGTTATCGATAAATCTCAGACCGTCTAACGAGAACGAGATGTATTTTTCCATGTAGATGTATTTTTCGTTGGGATGCACGTTATGTTGCCGTCGACCTGCATGGCCTGCATGATCAAGTGGGAATCATACCCGTGAAGGTTGTGAAACTGGATGGGGATTTTGATGGTTTTGGGGTTGATTTTGAGCTTCAGGTTGCACGCGTTCAGACCGGCGCCTCTGTACTTGCTGGTGACGTGGCAGTGATCACAGAATCCCCGCACAGGGGTTCGTCGCACACGTGGCAATTCTTAGCCTTCTTGTGAGTGAGTTTATCCTTCGACGTCATGGGCGTGAGAGCAGAATCTGACAACTCTTTCCTGATTTTTATCTCTTCGTGTTGCAAGAAGGTGAGAAATGTTTCGGCAGCGTCGGGACCTCGATAGACCATGGGAGTGTTCGTTTGTCTGTCGCATTGAACGACCATGTAACTGAAGCGGCAGGCTTCGGGCTCTTGCGTTTTGTGCGTGAAACTTTTGTCCGGGGACAACGGAGCGACGGTGTCGGCACGGACATTTGATGCTTGTGGTTGATGAATTTCCAGACGTTGTCGTTCTCGTTGGGCATGTCGATTCGGACGGCCGTCTGTCCCACGCCTCGGCAATCCTCCCGGTGCGATTCCAGCAGGTCGGCTGTGCACAATAGTTGTGTACCCTTCCTGTCCGAAGACGCTATAGCCTGATGGTTTTGTTTTTCCACTCGATCGATTTGTGAGATGGGAGTAGGCATGTCTATCCCTGTAAAGTCAGGCCGGATTCCTCAATGGAGGCATAACAGGAAAGTCTTTTTTATGATGGGTAGCCGGATGCAAGTCGGCTATGATCACCACAGGTAAACAGTCATCGCCTTTGTTTTTGACATTGACCATGAGTTGAAATTTGAGGCTTCTCAGATCGTTCAGTTCCTAGTTGACTTTGTCGGCGATAAAGGGTTTGATGTCGTAGACGTCGATTTTTTTGTCGACGTCCATCCTCCAGCCTCTCAGATACTTACCTATGGTGTGCTTCGTCCTTGCGAACTGTAGTTTGACGGGTTTGTTTTCCTCCAGCAGTTCGAGGAGCTTGGCATTCCTCATGCACGAATAACCTCTGAGCCCATGTTCTTTCGCTCGGAGCTTGAGTTGTTTCACCGTGGGTTCGTCGATGATGCCAAGCAATTTCAACAGCTGAGATTTCCTCAAACGTGAGTAACCGATCACTCCGTGTTTTTTTGCAATCCTTTTCAGTTCTCAAACGGTAATCATCGTTGCTATATCAATGTGTGAAAACCTTTTTCTGAATAAAGAAATAATTATATTCCGATTCGATAGGTTGTTCGCAATAGTCAGATGCAAAATCAAATCTCAAATAGGGTTTTTCACATGTGAAGTCAAATTTCTAATAGGATTTTCATTGCTATGTTCGGCTGCGAGTCAAAATCTCTAGTAGTTTGTTGGTGTGGTCTCCTGTTAAATGTTAAACTTTCAACATGCATGTTAGATTTTTATTCTGAGCAGTTGGTTGCGTTCGTTGAGGTAGTCTCTTTTTGTCAAGTAGATGAGATGGTCTCGTCCGCTCCGTTGGCTTTGCAACGACGATAATGGCATTTCACACCAACGCTGCACAGTTCGCACGTGTAATTCACGAACCCTTTTGTATGGACATCATGTGTATGCCGCAATATTCGGTGGTGCATTTTTTGCCGCAGGTTTCGGTTTTTGAGCTTCACGTACTTGCAGTTATACGGTGCACGCCTTCCCATCTTTATGTATATACACATAAATATATTTTAGTCTAATTGTTTGGCGATCAACACGGTCGCCACTAGACCTTGCAGTTTCTCCAAGGCCAAATAGTGACGTTTACGTTCCGCTTCCACTTCGGTCGCGCTTGACGTTCGTAATTTGGAGAAGAGATAATTGCTGCGGGAAAATGCGAGGAGGTTGACTAATGCACCACTGACCATCATAGCGATCGTAGCCATTTCTTTTCTAAAATATTATAATATTACTTCAAAATATTTTCCGGTATAATTCCTTGTTTCATGAGAATGTCCTTGGTGGCCATCACCATCCCTAAGTCAATGACGAGCATGACCATGTCCTGCACATTGAAAACGAGTTTGATCATAGGCTGTATGAGAACAATTTTCGAAAAGCGAGCGTGTGTGTATACATAAAATATATATATTTTTTTTTTAACATAACATGAGGATTTATTTTTAATTGTGTCGTCTGCTGTTGCGGGGCTATTTCTTGTTATTATTATATAGCAGCATAACGGCGCCAACGATGAGGCTTAATCCCGTTGCTGCAACAATCCACAGAGTATTATTATTATTTTTGTGGTGCTTGGCTAAACCACCTTTTCTACCGGCGGCGACGTTTTCAGGATTCTTGGTGACTAGTCGTATCGGTGTGGTTGTCGTTGCTTCCTCCTCCGTCGGCGCTGGCGTTTCCTCCAGGTGTGCATCCATGTTGTTGTATATTATTATCATTATTATTTTTTTTCTTCTTTAAATTGACAATGCCTTGCTGTGATGATCGCCGCGGTCACCGGAGCTAAAAACATGCCGAATCTGTGGTACAGCATGCAGCTGACGGCGCTCAAATCGTGGTCGATGACCGGATCTTTATCGAGATCTTCCCACAGGTAAAGTCGACGTTCCGGCGGAATGGGAAAGAAGTACAACGCTAAGGCGGCGTAGACTTGCATTATGAGATAACCTATGGTTTTGGTCATTTCGGCGCAGAGTCTGGCTTGTCGATTTCTTTTTTTGGCATTTTGTGAATCTTATCGGGAGTGTGGTCACCCCCACCCAAGTATGTATGTTTTTTATCACTTTATTTCTTTTTGATCTGGGTACAGCATATCATGCACATTTAAGAAGTCAGAATTTTTGTTGCTTTATATAGGAGTCAAATTACAAAGTCATTATCTATGTAAATAGATTGTGGCAAGACGACCAAAATGTAACAAAAAGTGTCGTATTTACAATGAGAGTATGTATGAAATTTGTGTAAGTGGTAATTGTAATTCAATTTTGGTTTCAGACTAGCGAGAGAAGGTACAATGTTTGCTAACTTTCTAGATTATATGTACTCTTTAGTTAATATGAAAATAAAATTCAGTACATCATTTCTCCTCTCTTTGAATCCGAGAATAATGGTTTCTGCGTTTAATTTCAAATGGGTGTCTGTTTCACCCAAGTATTGTTTGGCTTTGCCACCGATCGTCAGCACCACCAGTTTCTCTCGCTTGTCTAATGAAATAAAATGCGATGCATGCGAAACACAGCGAGATGAAAGTCAAGTGGCACACGATGAGTGTTTCAAACATTTGCTTAAGTTATGCTAGAAGTTTGCTAGAGTTTTTGCTAGAATTTTGCTAGCAGACTTTATACGCCACAGTTTGGTCGGTTTTCAACAGGAGTTTGGCATGATTCGTTTTGGCGAGCTGATCTTCACTCGTTCTCGTTCTTGTTTGGTCAGGATCATGTCATTTTCTCGCAAGCAGTCCTTTGAACAAATCCCTGTCCCTGTCTTAAAGCACCGAGTTGAATTTCTGCGTCAGAACCCAAACACTGTGTGTCGTGTGTCGGCCCTTGCCCGGTTTCGAATTTCCTCTTAGGGAACTTCGGGGTCTAGACGAAGAACATGCGCGGAGAACTCGTGAGCAACATGGGTAAACTGAACGAAATCGACGAGCACATTGCCCGCGAAAAACGAAAACTCAGGATCGTCGACGACGACAAAGCCACGAAAAACATCATCGAGAAAAGATTGCGACCTGGAAGATGAGAGGCGGACCTGATTGGAAGCCGCTTCCTCCAACCGGGAAGCCCTCCGATCGCAAATCAGCCACGTGCATGAAACCATCGACCGAATCTTCAACGAAGACACCACGTTGGTCGACAGGATCCGAAGTCTATTCCAAGAACAAGGGATCACCATCGCCAGCGTTCTCACGACTTTGGGCTTCATCATATCGACCCTGGTCATGTCGCTGACGGGCGGTGGTGGTACACCAAGCCTAACACCACCAAGCCCATCATCAGGCGATGTCAGAGACTGGATAAAAAAACATTTGAAATCTCTCCGCGAAGCCCTGGCTAAACTGGCCGGCAAAGCTGCCGAAGCGCTGCCTGGCATCTTGGGCAGCATCGTTTCCTGGTTGTTAGACTTCTTGTCGAAAACGGTCACATGGCTCGGTCAAAACCTGTGGGCTTTCATCGTCGCCGTAGCGGGTCTGGTGTACGTCGCGACTAAGGAATTTTTAACCAAATGAGGCAGTCCGACCGCGATCCCGCCGACCACCAGTGCAGTTTTGCGATCGACGCGCCGCTGATTATTTACGGCAAAAGCGACTTGAGACTCAATCGTCCGTTGGCTAAAATGCTCGGGTTTACGTTAGCGACATACCTTCGGAAACCACCGTGACCGGCACGAAATTACCCGATCTCGTTCCTATCACAAACAATGCATTCATTTCGATCAGTGTAGCACGACCGACAACGTTCAAGGCGAACAACCATCCATCATGCTGAGAGCAGTGCCGGTGAAAACGGAAGAGTACGACGGCAGAACCGAATCGTTTTCGTCACGGAATTACAAGACATTAATCTTAGGCAACATCACGGAATTGAAAATATCGGTTTAGACGTCAAACACGATCCCGTAAGTATAGGATATCTTAGAGCGACACTGCACATACGACAATGACGGAGTCTCATGGTCCACGAACACGCATTAGAAAATGCGCCAACATAGCGATCTCCGACTTCGGGGACATGCGTGGATTCGACAAACCCTGAGTCGACGGAAAACTGTAAGCATTGCAACTGAAAAACAGCATATACAAACGTGTCGAACTGCCAACCTCTACAGCCGCTGGTGGTGGCAACGACCTAGGCGATTTCATCGATACTGAATGAGCGTTCAACAACACTCGGTACGACCTGATACGCAACGATGAGGACGAATGGACGATAACCCCAGCCTTCCGCTGCAGGCTGTTCCACCTGGACGACGTCGAGACCACGGCCGTCTCCAGAAACCCGCAGTACACTCTCATCTTCAACGACAACAACAAATGGGTATTAGTGCCATCCCAAATCGACTGGAATCTCAACACCACGCTCGACTCTCCACACGTTTTCACGGACAACAAAGATCACTACCTGACGAAAGTCGTGAACAACGGAACGCTGCTCTTGGCTTACGTCCCTATGCAAAGACGAAGCTTGATCGTCAGGACATTGAGGCAAAGAGTAGTCAACATGCTGTCGAGCAAACGCGGGATGCAAAACGTGGGATTGCAGATGGTGTCAGCGTGGTATCGGTCCTGGAAAATCTGCCGGCAAAATCCACGCTCTACATCCAAGTCTACCTCAGCGAACCGCCGTCCACGCGTCATCGAAATCGTGAAAGAGATCAAACTCCGCTGGGCCAAACAACAACATATCAAGTTTGCTCCGTTTACGTGCTGGTGAACGTTAACGCCTACACCAGTCTGCAGGGAGTCACCATGACCGTGGAAGACTCGATATCGCTCATCGAAATTTTCCTATTCGACAACATACATCTCATGGGTTTGAAGTGCACGTCCGAGGAATTATCTGATAATCTATTGAAAACTATTTCATAATAAATCATATATAAACGAGATGAACCATCCCAACGTAACACTAGCTGATCTCGGAGACACGCGGGGATTCGATCTGCCCGGCGAGGAAAACACCTTGTATGTCCTGCACTTAAAAGGCAACATATACGATCGGGTGTCACTAGCAGACTTCAAACTTCAGACTGGTTGATCTACATGACCCTCACCTCACCCCACATATCTTTTAAATACAATGGTTACGTCTCCAAAATTACGAACAACAGGATCCTTCTCACGTTTTTCACTGCAGAGTTTGATGTACAAGTTTTACGATTACCAGGTCACACTGGCAACATGTTAGCTTCAAACGACGTGGCTTCATATTTACGGTTTGACGTACCCGATTACCAACGGAATTTTTCTCAATTCAAATTTGACTATCATATCACACACCACGCTCGTAGTAGATTTCTATCTCGCTAACACTCGTGGGAGGTCAGAACGAACACTTTTGACTGGGTTGATAATACGCTGGTTAGACAGACACAATCACCAACAGTGTCGTATCGTCATAAGACCAGGATCGACACCCTTAATAAGCCTCGATGGAGGGCGTGTGATAGAAAAAAATCGATTCATGTCTCGAATATTTCCATGTACGATAATCTAAACCTTAGCAGCCTCAAATACATCAATCAGATATTAACGGAAAACCAATTAAATATTATTTTATTAAAAAAATATATGTATACACACATATGGGACTGTACCCAGTCGTGGATGAAGTGGCGAAAACACTGGAAACCATAGACAGGTTTCGTTTGAGACAGATATGCAAGATCAAACAACAACTAGAACGTGAACAAGATACGCGGTCGGCATGACTGAAAAAATATCACAGGGCTGTCAGTTCCATGGACGGGATTAGGCGTAGCGGGTATCGGGTTATTATCCTCCATCGTGGCTGCACCCGTGGTGCTAGGCATCGAAATAACAGCCGGAGTTGTAGGGTTGATCGGAATGACCCTTAAGTATGTGTCTCGCAGACTGCAGCGTAAAGCATTGAAATACGACAAAATTTAGAATTCTAGCCGAAGCGAAGTTAAACATGATAGACGATCATATTTCCACCGCGCTCACCGATTCTAAAATCTCCGAAAAACATTTTCGTTTGGTGCTATCAGAAATTGCAAAATATCACAGAATGAAACAAGATATTCGGACCAAGTCTTGTAAAAACGCAGTCATTTGCGAAGACGAGAAAAAAAATTCATAGAACAAGGGAAGCAACAGGCCCGACAAGCCTTCATTACGAAAACCAAACAAATCATAGAAGGAGATTCACAATAAACCGTTTCGCGGACATCAACGTAATGTAGCCAGCCAGACCGAGGCGACTCCCGGGAGGAAACGCCGAGACCTGCGTTTTCATTCAGCTTCACACAGCTGTCTCCTCACTAGTCAGAAGGCCGGGCATCATAGCCAAGCCGAGACACACACACCGCGACTAGCCCACAGCATTCGCTCAATGCTACCGAGACGGCAGCGAGTCGACCCGGGGGAACTGTCGAGAGAGCCAGCCAGCCAGCAAGACGGCTGTACGAGTCGAGCCACACACTGCGACTCGCCCACAGCGCTCGCTCGGTGATACTGGACGATGACCCGTGGAGGAAACTGACGAGAGATGTGTTTCATTCACTTTCAGACAAAGTGATTATTTCCTAAACTATTTGACCGATTTTCGCGACAGTTTGCATGCATCTCGGTAGATGGTTACGCTACAGCAAAACAGCATTGGGAACACTCCCGATGACTTCATTAGATTAATTAAGACTTAATTACGACAAAAAGTTGGACATTTTACCTTTTCCCTACTGACCCCATGCTCACTTAATAAAAGTGAATATTTCAGAAACTATTTGACCGATTTTCGTCAAAGTGTGCATGCAGCTCAGTAGTAGTGTATACAATGTTTGTACGGGATTAGGGCCTCCCCAAGGGTTAATTTTTTTAAATTGAGCCCTTGGGGGTCCTGGTCCCGTACCATCATTGTATATACTACTCAATGATTCTTTCTGAAAAATAGAAACATGTCACCATGGTTAGAGTGAGTGAGTGAATGATATCACAGGATGTTTGCGTGTCATGTGTTTAATGCAGGACGCTCCATTTAAAATAGGGTATTAGTTAGCCTGGGGTTGTCGGGGGGTTGTTTTGTTTAACGAATGCACTTAACTCAATGACCGTCTATACATAATCAAGTCTGGACCACACAATCCCATGGTTAACCCCACATGCATCAATCTACATAATCGGGATACGATGACTTGTATCAACTGAGACAACGAACCAGGCCGATCCCGTTGCAATTTTGACAGCAAAGGTATTGTAAGTCCCCATTGTCCTTGGTATGGTGATCTACCTTCAGTTGTTGTCGATCTATAACCTGACACATATCATGCTATAATAATATAATAATAGTCCTCTTGTTAAGCGCATTTTCCACACATACGTATGCTCAAAGCGCTGAAAGATAAGAGAAAGTCAAAGGTCTTAGTTTGAAGGATAGGCGTGATGAAACAGATGAGTCTTTAATATGGTCTTGAAAGATGACAAATCATGGCATGTTTTCAGTTCTAAGGGCAGTCTTGTTCCACGCAGTGGTCGCAGCATATGAGAATGATTTCTCACCAAAACGTGTCATCTTAATAAAGGGGGCACTCAATAGATGACTGTCTTTAGATCTGAGTATCCTTGTTGGAATGTATGGTTTTACAAGTTCACACAGGTATTCTGGAGCACTGTTCGTTACATGATGGAAAGGTTAGGCAGAACAGTTTGTAGGATATATGTATTGTCTATAGTTTAAGATTTACATGTTAGTGATGTTCTGGTTCTTTTAACTGTCTTTCGTCCACAGGTTTATGTATTCTGAGTTCATGAAAAAATAACCTTTTTTAGACACGATATGGCTGAAATACTGCGGATGTGACGAAAAGTCCTGACTCACTCACCCTAAGCCGCTGTCATTTTACAGAGGAATGTTGTCAACAAATACTAAGTATGCTAATAAAAAGCTATCAATATAAAAGCTTTACGTACCCGTTGCTGTGTAATATTCATGGCCTTGGACAGTAATTTGTCTGTTTCGGGAACGGCGGAACAAGGTGCAAGACGATGTTGAGCGTAGGTGCTGAAATGCAAAACATGCTGTTCTCAGACTGCATTCAACACTGCACTTCAGCAGCGAGAAACCCAGGTGTCGTTCTCCAGTTGCCCTTAAGTTGTCAGATACTTTGCTCTTCTTATATCCCCACTTCTGTAAATCCGTTCCCCCTGATGCATCTTGCAGCAGCAGCATGAATGCACACAGAGCAGCAAGCACCATCGTCCTCATCTTGACCGTACACGCGACTGTCTCTCCGTGGGCCTGTTTGTTGAGGTGCGTCTTGTGTGGATTACAGTTCTGATCGAAATTAATATCCCCGTTACTACATGCAGTCTCAGGATCAGTCTGGTAGACAATGATAAAAAGAATGTGTACAAGTATTCATCTTTGTCGACACAATACGTCAAGTATGACAAGAATGCCGTGTTTTCACTTGAGAAAAATTCATTTCAGTACGTCCAGTTGTTTTTGATGATTACTGTTTTCATAGTGTACGGCTGTGCAACCATTCTTGGTTGAACATACAATGCGTCAAATATGAACAGAATGCAATGTTTGCACTAATTTCTTTTCATTTCAATACTTCATGTGTCGATAAGTACTGTCTGGATATTGTACGACCTGACAACATTCTTCTTTTTCAACATAATACATAAATATGTCGAAATATCGATTATGATGTGTTTGATACGACTATTGCAGTTGACATGTATTTTGATCCTTATGTTTGCTATGTTTTGATAACTGTTTTATCCTAGACACTTTCTGAAACTTTACCAAATCTAATTTTCAGTTTTGTACTTTTTTTTAAAATTCTGTTTATCAGCCCACCAAGTTTAATCAGCCGACGCTGAGGACAAAGTTGTCTTTACCGAAGTCCGTGCATTGTCTTTATAACACTTGCAGTGACTGTTAGACCATGCTTGGACCATACTGTTTGTTGCTGATACCGAGTGTAACCTCCATGTGACTGTATGACAGCCAGCACACTCCTCCTCATACCCCTCTGTGGAGGGGCAGTTTACGCCATTGGGCCAGGTTCTGTACAGAAGGATTCCAGTGTGTGTGTGTGTGTGTGTGTGTGTGTGTGTGTGTGTGTGCGTGCGTGCGTGCGTGCGTGTGTGCGTGCGCGTGCGTGCGTGTGGGTGGGGGGGGGACGCAGTAAGAGAGAAATTCTTGCCACGTGCCTGTGTGTCGGTTTTGGAGGCTTGCATCATTCATTCACTCAACGAGTAACATCTAGTGTCCCCCGAAAGTAGTTCTCTGATAACTAGTGGGTGAGTTTAATTTTACGCAGCACTCAGCAATATTCCAGCCATATGGCGGTCTCGGATTATTAAGTGTATTCGTACTGGTCCAAGTAGTGCTACTTATTTGCCTTAGGTCCTTACTTCCCTAACGCTTAATTGTCACTGGCTTGATAATTGTCTATCTGTGTATATCTGTGGAGCGGGCGGTTCAACTGTTTCTTGTTTTCTGCGTCTCATGTTATCTGGGTCACTTGTTATCTGCGTTGCGGCTGTTCTTCGGTCAGGAGATATCCACATCAATTTGACATTGACAATTCTGGGGGGAGGGGGGTGGGGGTGATAACTAGCTTCCTAGTATTGATAGTTGTCACTGTGACAGGCTTCACACACTGTACCCATCTGGGGAATCAAACCCGGGTCTGCAGCGTCCCGAGAGAAAGCTTTAGTCAGTAAGCTAGTCCACCGCCCAAAACTTATGAGGAAAATTAATGTAATTGTTCTGTGATTAAATGTTTTATCGATTGTTGGAAAAATAGTAGATGTCTTAAAACCAGAACAAAATAAGTTCGTCCTGATACCTTATGTCACACTAAACTAAATGTGAATAGATCCGGGTTAGAACTGGTCTTCAAAAATTCTTACTTCTTGTATAAGGCGACGAACGGGATCGGGTGGTCAAGCCTGCTGACTTGAGTGCTCCGTGTCATCTTATGCCAGCCTATGCTCATTATGTTAATCTCTGGATTGTGGCTGCAATACGATCACTTAGAGACCACCAACATGCTGAATATGTCGAACAAGCAAACATGAGACAAATCACAATGCTTTTTATGAATTCTTTAAAAAAAGTTCCCCATAACCCGCGAGCCTATAACACAGTTAAATACTCCCAGTACCATCTGCCACTCACATATTAATTTCGAAACCATTATCTATCTTTTCTTAAGTTTTAAAAGTGAACGGAATGGTGAAATGGTGTTATAAAAGACATATATTAAGAAGGAATTTGCTGTGAATCTGAATTTAAGTTTAATTCTGTCACCTTCTGGAATTTTGAATGTCTGCCTCATCATCCCCGCTGCGGAAACAAGATGAATTTTCAGCGTTATCTCATGTTTAATGTACTGGGAGACTTTCAGGAACGCCAACAGTGGTGTAAATATTAATTTATCTCTGAGGCATGATACGGAAAGAGCAATATATACAAACCACCAAATGAAATGTCAGTTTGGAATTTTACGTCCCAGAAACGGATAACTGTAAACTCATTTAATGTTTTGATTGTATATTTTTGACTACAACTCCAATTTTACCTGAGCACAGACATTCCTACATCTTTGGGATGAAATTCAGAGGAGACTGAATAATATCATACCAAGGCCGAACAGAGCCGATTTATTGCGCCAGGCCTTTGTCAGAGTATGGTTCCAGGTGCCAGTGGCCTTTGTCAATAGATTGGTGAACTGCATGCATAGACGCTGTGCTGCAGTTATTGCCGCTCGTGTTGGTCACACTAGATACTGAAGTCAAGAGACTGAATGGACTGCAAACGTTCACGTAATGTCTTGAAATTGTGCTGAGTTATTCATTGATGTGTCAAGATATTGTACACAAAATTGTTTTTGATCCGCTTAATATGGCCATTTGTGTACTGATTTGATTACCGTGCCTATCTAACCGAATCTGTGGTGTACTTGTTAGAGCGTCCGCCCGGAAAGCGGAAGGTCGCGGGTTCGATCCCCGACCGCGTCATACCAAAAGACGTTAAAATATGGTACTTGTTGGTCCCTGCCTGACGCTCGGCATTAATGGGTACAACAAGGACTGGTCGGCTCGGAGTCAGTATAGTGTGCCTATCTCATTTTGAATTCGTGCTGACGGGTTTTTTTGCTGCTGAGTATATTAACTGAATTGCATCGATAAGGAATAATGCATCCAGGGATGCATTCTGTGTTTGAAACTGGGTAGCATATCCATCAGTTTACTATCACCCACGTGTGTACAGTGTACAGAACTGTACATTCTGTGAGGATCGACTGACGTCATCTACGCGTTTAGGGTATCAACATCTACGACTCCAGCAGTGCACCAGGAAACACGTCAGACATGGGGGGGTGGGGGGTGGGGTGTCCTTAGACGATGAGGCACATTTCCTCCTTGAGCGATCCAAACAGAGGACTGTGGCGGTATAGAGTGAGTTAATATTTAACTAGTGGTTACACAGAAGACCCGGGTTCGAATCCCGACATGGTTTCAATACGTGGAGCTCTTTTTGGATGTTCCTGATATTGCTGTAATATAGCTTAAAGCGGCGTACAACTTCACTCACTTACTCAAAACAGGGATCGTGGCTACAGGCGTGGAAATAATCCTCACCACAAGCCATGTGTTTTTGAACGTTACTGAAGACGATCGCTTTCTTTTTGCCTATAAAAATGTGAAAGGCACAACATAAAAGAAAAGTATATAATATATATTTATTTCAAACGAACAAAATAATACCTAACACTGTTCATGTGGTTTAACTGAAAGGCACATAAAAAAACAATCTACGCCATCAGAGAGCTCTATATCACATAATACTTTCCAGATGAAGAGCCAAAATACTAATCTGACTGTTGTACATATCAAATCCAATGTTTATGCCCTACCAAAAGTACCCGTGAAGGTCTGGGTTAGAATGAACCTTCAGTAACCCATGCTTGTCGTAAGAGGCGACTAACAGGATCGGGTGGTCCGGTTCGCTGACTTGGTTGACACATGTCATCGTATCCAAGTTGCGTAGATCGATGCTCATGCTGTTGATCACTGGGTTGTGTGGTCCAGATTCGATTATTTACAGCCCCCCGCCATATAGCTGGAATATTGTGCGGCGTTAAACAACAACCAACCAACCCAAAGGAAACACAAGGACCATAAAACAACTCTGAATCAAAAAACGTTGTTGATTGATTTTTCTTCTCAGTTGTCAGTATAAAACCTTTGAATATGATTTGTTGAAAAACGCTTGATTTTGAGTCCTTATTTGAACAAATACCGCAATCGTGATTGTCCGTAACTTTTTTCATAGTTTTTCTGTTTTATACTATATAACAAGTGACAAGTCAGTGACAAGTGATAAGTTTATTAGTATTTGGGGCCACGTGACCCATATTACGAATACAGAACCAGCTGCACACAGTGCGCATGCCGGTATACCATTCACAACAATATCAAATTGGCAAATTTCTTTTTGAATACAGCGACAAAGATTTGATAAGTGTTGTGTAAGTGGATGATAGCAGCCGATTCCTTTTCTGAAGCAGACGGATTCTTATAATAATAGTCAGGTAAATACAGTTGTCTGTTTCTCTTATAATAAGGAGAAAGAATTAAAAAGTGAAATTCGTCTTCAATGCAGCCCAGGAGACATTTTGTACATAACAATGCATCATGGCATTTAAATCTGCCTAACTGAAATTTAAATAAAGGAGATGCACAGCGAAATTTACAATATACCCTCAGCAGTCCAAGATATTTTTATGAGTTAAACTTCTTTTTAATTTCTCTCACGACGTTTCGAGACCATTCCAGGTCCCTTCACCAGAATGGTCTCGAAACGTCGTGAGAGAAATTAAAAAGAAGTTTAATCCATAAAAATATCTTGGACATCAATGTACATATTCTAAATGCCACTGAAAGACATCATACCCTCAGCAGGTCCTTTTCGGGAAACATTTCAAGAATATACTTTTCAAGATCCAAAACAGATTGAAAACCACTATAATGTTTCAGAAATGATGACCCTGAGATCTTGCCATGCCAGTTTTTATATTGCATGTCCCTACGTCCTTGTGAAAACAAATTCATGAAAACCTTGATACTACCACAATCTTGAGCGGTACTATATAACCAAAACTGTCAAAAGCATGCACTGGAAGAAAACATAAATTTACAAAATTTACAAAGTTGCATATTTAGACATAAATTTATGATAATGTATATATTATCGTTATAACCATTTTAGTGATTTGTGATTTTTAACGTCATATTTACACACAGGCATTGTAGCCTTGTAAGATTCTTAAAGTATGTACAAACCCGTGAAGATCCAGGTTCGACTTAACACGATGGGTAATCAGGCTCGCTGACTTGGTTGACACCTGTCATCGTATCCCAACGGAAACAGATCTGGGTTCAAATTGGTCTACAGCAACCGTTGTCGTAAAACGCGACTAATGGGATCAGGTGGTCAGGCTAGCTGACTTGGTTTACACCTGTCATCGTATCCCAATTGGATAGATTGATGTTCATGCTGTTGATCACTGGATTGTCGTGCCCTGACTTGATTATTTACAGACCGCCACCATATAGCTGGGATATAGCCGAGTATGTCGTTAAGCAACACACAAACAGGTATGTACAAGTAAGAAAGGGTATACATTGTTAAAAGAGGTTACGATTTGTCTAGAACGCTTGTGCTGCTACATCTTTTCATGGTTCCTGTAATTTTTCCATCCTAACCAAAGTAAGGCTTCATTCATCCCTGAAGAATAAGGTTCTGGGTGATTGCTATTTCAGTAGGAACCATCCAAATTGCTGATTCTAAACCAATCAAAAACTGGGTTTATTTACCAAACCAACATGAAAATTGTGTTGTCCATATCCAGGCTAGATCTAGTCGTATTTATGTTATGTGTGAAAATGAGACATCAGCTGCTTGTCTTTATTCAACCTGCATGGAGCGTAAGATTTCAATCAACCTTGTGCTCCTTTCACAGAACATCAAGAGCTATTTCGATGCCGTTCTTGGAGACATAGTGGCTCATTCAACTTGGCATCCAGAGGGTTTTTCCGGGTTTTTTTGTTGTTTTGTTTTGTTTTGTTCTTACTAGGGTTTGTTTTGGGTTTGTTTTGATTGGGGTAGTGTTTTGGGTTTTTTTGTCGTTGTGTTTTTGTTTGGTTGTTTTTTTTTGTGTTTTTGGGTTTTTTTTTTTGTTGTGGTTTTTGTTGTGTTGTTTTGTTGGGTTTGTTTTTGGGGGGTGGGGGGTGTTGTTTTGTTTTGTTTTGTTTTTTCCTTTTATTTTTTGGGGTTGCTTTTTTATGCATCTCAGTCAGAACAATTATCGCGTTGCATAAAGGTTTGGTGGCCTTGATAACATCATTTTATGCATAAAAAACGTTTACGGGAGTAAGAAAGAGATTTGGGGCAGTCCGTGTTACTCTAGCCAAATGTTTGACAAATAGACGGATGCTTGACGTCGCAATTTTCGTCATCCAGAATCCAGGCATCAAATTTCAGACAGTTTTGACTGCCCGATTTGGAAAATCCTTGGACAGGTGCACCATCCAACCAGAACCACCGGTCATTGTTGTCCTTGTCACGCCCTCCAAGGTAAACATCGACGTTTTTGTTGCCTATTACATCTGAAACATCCAGTGATAACAATAAGCACAAACAGTTGGAATGTTTTCAGAGATTACTGTATACTCTCCTATCACATGGTACCCGTGAAAATCCGGGTTAGAATTGGATTTTAGCAACCCATGCTTGTCGTAAGAGGCTTGTAACACAGTGTGCGAAATAGCCACTGGCCCGCTAGCCCGTGGCTAGTAACAATCCAGTCGGGCCAGTAAATCTCCAGTCACAGGCCCGACTGACTAATGAATTTTCAAGGGATCATTTGTTTTGTTTTTTATGGTATTTTACCTTTTTGCATTCTTTTGCTTCGTTTTTACATTCAAAGTTCGGGGTAGTAAATTATTTTACTGGCTATTAACTTTCAGGCATACCCAGCCCGACTGGCTAGCCAAATTTAGAAAATATTTCGCACACTACTGTAACAAGTTTGCTGATTTTTATGTCAGTCGCTGGATTGACTCCTCTTCGTACACCTGGAATATTGATAAGTGAATAAATATATGTATGAATATAAGTATATTTTAAAAGATGAAAAGTAAATTGATAAATAATTGAAAAACCAAACAGCAGTTGACAATTTCATTCGTTGAAATACGCATTCACTCCCGTTTGGCCAGCTTCTTAACTTTTTAGATTTCTCAGACTGTCGAACATCTGAAATGGCGACCTAATGTACATTTCCCCAGGCAGATTGTGCTGGGATGAAAAGGTACCGCCTTCCACGACTCAACCCCTCCAGGCGAACAAGCGGGTAAACATGATTCAAACATCAAGGTCGTTGCACTTCCACAACATTACGGCAGTTACGTTGCAGAGATAAACTCCACTCATTGTTAGTGGGCCTTAATATTACTGTATACAGCATAAGATGATCACACATTACAAGCTTTCCGTGAAGGTCCGGGCTAGATCTCCAGTAACCCATGCTTGTTCTAAGAGGTGACTGGGGATTGGGTGGTCAGACTCGTTGACTCGTTTAACCTTATACAGACTTGTGTAGAAATATAATACCACCAAGTTCGTTTACATGACACTTAATATTTCGCACTATAATAGAAATTGTAACATAATTTACTCTTATTAAAACGAAAACAAAATTAAGGACTCGGTCATGTCTCTGTCTTTCAGGTCTTGGACCATCCTACACTGCTCCGGAGGCCACGTGTTTTCCACTGTCGACTTAGAGACGCGTGGCTATTGTTGAAGTTAGAAACGATGTTGCAACGGGACATATCTGGGCATGGAAACAAATAGCTTGCCATTGTTTATTTCTAAAAGTCTATGTCTCTCCTTGTCTAGAAAATTGCCTTTTCGGAATGTTTTACGCGTGCATTCTGGTATGGTAGAGTATGATCACCTCTTTCGACCAACATTTTAAAACCTGCCTTTGGATTCGGGTTGTGTTTAATCAATGCAGACATGCTCCTTTTGGTTGTCATTTGAATGTATTTGTTGAAAAGGAACCAACGTTTGTGCCAGTTGCAATCATTTTTGTGGGAGTTACATACGAACAATCAACTGTATAACCGTTGGTAAATGACCAGATGGTGCCCTCATGAATACGTGCAAACACTAAGTTGCGGGTACAACAACGTGCGGGAATCTTGGACAAAGTACCGTGACTATGTGTCCACCAAGCTGTGAATGGGTACCTCGTAAGGATGGGAAAGCCACAGTAACTTGGTGCGCCAAAATGGCTGCACGAGTTGTATGATCCCCAGGGAGTTGAGATTGAAAAATACGATGTGCTGTTGAAATTGACAACCTATGATAGAGTGAAAAACAAAGCGCCTTTGAACAGCTGAGCTGAGCTGGATATTTGCGATATATAAACATCACATTATGATAATAATAATAAACACGAAATGAAATCTGTCCTCAATTGGTTTTCCTTTGATTAATTTAAGCTTCCCAAACTGCTAGCAAACGTACATAATGGTATGCCATTTTATTCCACATATACATTTAAATACGTTGTTTAATTTTATCAAACTGCATATAATCATTCTGAATACGCTTTGGGGGTTATCTTTATCAAAGGGGAACCTTTGTCATTTGTTATGCAGCTATATGTATACTAACGAAAAAAAGCAACTGTGTATAACATAAAACTGCATAAAATAAAAGTAATTTGAAAACTTATAAAATAATCCTATTTAAACATGCAGTAAAGCACTTTGCATGGAATTTGACGTCACGTATTTGATGTACTTTGTGCACAATGTACACATTTTTCGTACACACAATGTTATTCCATCCTAACATGCACGTATGTCATGTCACTGCTTACAGAAAATCGGCCCCTCCGCGCCCAGGGTATGCTGGAGACTTGAATGGCCCAAAATGAAGTGGGCAGACATATTGGTGTCCATCGAAACACGATCTCATCCCTATGAAGACGTTTTCAGCATAATGAGAACACGAGAGATTTGCCTTGGACAGCAAGACGACCTCATTCAGTTGACCCATCTAAGCAATTGATTCCATACTGCCAGTTTGACTGATAGGCCAATTCCTGGCCCACATCCAATCAGTTCCAGGACCGTACGCACCATGGAGGAAGCACAACATCCGGCCCCAGCGGCCTGCAATATGTCCAATTTTGCTCCAACGTCACCGACAGGCACATCTTGCCTGGTGCAGACAGCATGTACGGTACGGAGATTAGATTGTGATGGTGTTTTGTTCACTGACGAGTCGAGATTTCATCTGGACAGCTCAGATGGCAGGTCAAGGGTGTACAGACGGCCAGGTGAACGGTATGCTGACACGTGCGTTGTTCAACGACGACAGTTTGGTGGCGAAGCGTTATGGTATGGGGAGAATCACATCTCATGGTCGGACATCACTTGTTATTGTCAATGGCAATCTGACAGGTCTGTAGTAAAAGAATGAGATCTTTGGGCCTCATGTGCAGCCGTTCATTCAAGGACAGGGACGTAGCTTCACGCTTCAGCAATACAATGCCCGTCCACATGTCCCTCGTGTAGTGAGAGCTTTCCTGAGACAGCAGAACATTCCGGTACCTCCGTGGCCTGCTGTTTCACCGGAACTGTCCCCTATCGAGCACGCTTGGAATAAAATGGAGACACGTTCACGTCAAACCAAGAAACAGCCATTTATGTTAGCTGAATAGGGACAAGCGTTGCTTCAGAAATAGAAGAACATTCACCAGACTTTCTTCAATCGCTTAGTGTCGCCTACGCGTTGTCATTGTCAAGCCTACATCAATGCCAATGGTTGACACACACGATACTGAATTTGTGAACTTACTTTAGACACCACATCTCTTCAAGAGCGTGTCACGAGACCTAGTGTCAAATCATGCATACAGATCTCGATATTATCCTGTCAACAGTTAAGGAAAACACCACAGATCATTACGAAATGGCAAAGCATCAAATAATGCACAGTTACTTCATTCCAGTAGTATATATACTCTTTTAAAAAGTAGGGAAACCTGAACTTTCAATTTGGATAGGAAATATAAGCGTTAACAAACATTTCAAAGACAGACTTCTTATAAACGAACGCACCACCATTTATATTTATCACCACCCCTAAACACAACGCCTGGAATGCACGTGCACAGCACAGTGGCCACATACACGTGCATGGGGTATCATTCCTGATTTTGACGGTTTTCAAGGACGATGGGCATTTTAGAAGTTTAGTTGATGAAGAATAATGACAATTATTATGGATATACAACTTCTTCGGGCTCAGGGAACATAAACAAACATCGAAGGTACATCAGCCCATATCCCCTTTGAGGCCAGTAAACAACTTCGAATGTACCTGTATAACATGCGGCATCATTACACAACGAGTAAAGTGCAAGAATTATATCAGTATATTGTGTGACCGACAGTACTTCTAAACACAAAAGACAACAGTGCATATATATTTACGTACATTAATCTAAACATATATCAACACGATGGAGCACAATATGACCGTACAATATGTGCTGTTACAATTTCAAGAATAGCTTTGCTCACAGGATAATACACACACACACACTCACAAACACACACACATTCTGACAACGTGCAGAGTGCATATATATTAACGTACATTAATCTAAACACATATCAAACCGATGGACCACAACATGACGATACAACATGTGCTTTTACAATTTCAAGTATATCTTTGCTCACAGGACAATGCACAAATTCTGACAATGTTCTGAGGGCTTATATATTTACGAACATTAATCTAAACATATATCAACACGATGGACCACAATGTGACGATACAATATGTGCTGTTACAATTTCAAGTATATCTTTGCTCACAGGACAATGCACAAATTCTGACAATGTTCTTAGAGCTTATATATTTACGAACATTAATCTAAACATATATCAACACAATGGACCACAATGTGACGATACAATATGTGCTTTTACAATTTCAAGTATATCTTTGCTCACAGGACAATGCACAAATTCTGACAATGTTCTGAGGGCTTATATATTTACGAACATTAATCTAAACATATATCAAACCGATGGACCACAACATGACGATACAACATGTGCTTTTACAATTTCAAGTATATCTTTGCTCACAGGACAATGCACAAATTCTGACAATGTTCTTAGAGCTTATATATTTACGAACATTAATCTAAACATATATCAACACGATGGACCACAATGTGACGATACAATATGTGCTGTTACAATTTCAAGTATATCATTGCTCACAGGACAATACACACATTCTGACAATGTGCAGGGTGCATATAGATTTACGTACATTAATCTAAATACATATAGGACTTATCACTAATTCTGGCGATATGCTACGAGGGGCGTTCAAAAAGTAGTCAGCCTCACCCAGAAAATGATACAAATGCAGCTCTTTTTATGTTTTATTTTTCTACATATTACCTGTCAACCTCAAGCAAATTGGTTTTGCTATGTTCTGCCTCACGAGCCCAATTTTGTTTGACTTAAAATGTATAAAAAATGCAATTTGAAACTACAATCGCGTGTTAAAGTAACTCCCCCCCTTCATGTTTACTGAAAGAGCTTGTGTTGGAGACACTACCCATCCCCCTTTCAGATGACGTAATCATAAGGACATAACTTATTCTAATGTTTTCACTTATTCATACATGATGTCAAGGGTTCAAACTTAATACTGAATGGTCACACAAATGTCTGCTCTCAATATATTGTAAACAGTGCCAGCTTCAATATCTGGACACAATGTTTTTGAAAGATTGAAATAGGGGTGTCCTTAAAAAACAGCCCCCGTCTAAATATATATCAAGCAATCCAAATCTTTGAATGTTGATTATGACGGGATTCATCCAATACTATACTGAACATATTTTATATGATATTATCTGAGGGCATACCGTTATCTAAGAGGTACCAAATGACAGATCGTATTTCATTTTCTGCAATTTTTAAGAAATATTATACACCAATGTGTATTGATGACTTATATCTCGTTAACCACATTACCCACAATTGTGAAATTTTGGATATGGCTTTGCTAATGATTCCTTCAAAATAGAAGTTTTTCAAACATTGGACATGGATAATATAGTTAGGCTGACTCCTTTTTGAACGCCCACGTAAGTGTGTCTATAATTTCGTACATGTGCATTAATCTAAACATGTAGTATCACACTTAGAAATACAGCTAACATAGGAACAAACCACACGCACTTCTTTAATACAATATGTACTTAAATCATTACATCTGTCAGAAGACACATGTTGGAAACATAGACTGATCACTGAGAACCCATGCTGGACAGACCCGTGAAGATCCGGGGTAGAATAGGTCTTCAGCAACCCATGTGCTTGCCATAACAAGGCGACTATCTTGTCGTAAGAGGCGACTAACGGGATCGGGTGGTCAGTTTCGCTGACTTGGTTGACAAATGTCATCGGTTCCCAATTGCGCAGATCGATGCTCATGCTGTTGATCCCTGGATTGTCTGGTCCAGACTCGATTATTTACAGACCGCCGCCATATAGCTGGAATATTGCTGAGTGCGGCGTAAAACTAAACTCACTCACTCACTCACCCATGCTGGACATAGACGGATCACAGTGAGCATATGCTGTACATAGACAGATCACAGTGAGCACATGTTGGACATAGACGGGTCAAAGTGAGCACATGTTGGACATAGACGGATCACAGTGAGCATATTTTGGACATAGACGGATCACAGTGAGCATATATTTGACACAGACCTATCACAGTGAGCATATGCTGTACATAGACAGATCACAGTGAGCACATGTTGGACATAGACGGGTCAAAGCGAGCACATGTTGGACATAGACGGATCACAGTGAGCATATTTTGGACATAGACGGATCACATTGAGCATATATTTGACACAGACCTATCACAGTGAGCATATGCTGTACATAGACAGATCACAGTGAGCATATGTTGGACATAGACAGATCACAGTGAACATATGTTGGACACAGACGGATCACAGTGAACATATGTTGGACACAGACCTATCACAGTGATCATATGTTGTACATAGACAGATCACAGTGAGCACATGTTGGACATAGACGGTTCACAGTGAACATATGTAGGACATAGACGGATCACAGTGAGCACATGTTGGACATAGACGGATCACAGTGAGCATATGTTGGACATAGACGGATCACAGTGAGCACATGTTGGACATAGACAGATCACAGTGAGCACATGTTGGACATAGACGGATCACAGTGAGCACATGTTGGACATAGACAGATCACAGTGAGCACATGTTGAACATAGACGGATCACAGTGAGCATATGTTGGACACGTAGAAGTATCGCACGAAGGTTGTGTTTGACGCATAGGAAGTCACAGTGAGTAACTGCATGTACATCAGACAGAGCACCTGGTACCTGCTTGACAAACAGACGGACCATAAAGCGAGATATCACACTAAGCAAATATTTGACAAATAGATGGGTGCTTGTCAGAACAGTGTTCATCATCCAAACTCCAGGCATCAAATTTCAGACAGTTTTGACTGCCGGATTTCGAAAATCCTTGGACAGGTTCACCATCCAACCAGAACCATTTGTCATTTTCATCAGTATCACGAGCACCAAGGTAAACGTCGATATTTTTCTTTCCTATTATATCTGGAACATAAAGTAAACTTGATATGAATACATCCCTGCTTGACGTATAAAGCATACCCTCCATTTTCAACGCATTTCTTGCAGTGACAGTGGACACTCCTGAAGACTAGACGGATGACAGTATCATTGGACGGACAAAAGCCACCCGAACAAAAGCCACCCGAACAAAAGCCACCCGGACAAAAACCACCCGGACAAATGCCACCCAAAAAAAACCACCAACACAATATCATGTTTCCCAGATGTATTTGCATGATAATTCATTTTCATTTACACACCAAAAAACATTCATTTTGCTTTCAATTTAAACATTAACAATAGACACTAGATATTTTTATATGCAACATTGGCACTAGTCGCACTATTTAGCACTAAATACGTTATAAAATAATGTATAAAAGATGTTGTATGTTTCCAACATGAGCACTATTTCATCGCAATATACTTCAATATATCATCCCAGTTCAGTGCAATACAATTTCACATTCAAAATATGATGTTATGAGCTGTGTTATAGATATATAAAGTCAACATTACCATGAAATCCATATTTTACTTCAAAATCAATATTTTATCAAAGTGAACATTTTTTTAAGGAAACCAAGTTATTCATCAAAGTAAACATAATTTTACAACAAAATCAACATTTTTATGAAAGTCAACCTTTTTAACAAAAACAAATTCTTCTTAAATTAAACCCTTTATAAAATTTCCATAAAAAATCATTAAAGTCAATAAGGGTGGTAATTGTCCTCTCCGCAATGTTAAAATAACTGGGTGGCTTTTGTCCTAGGTGGCATTTGCCCAAGGTGGCTTTTGTCCAGGTGGCTTTTATCCGAGTGGCATTTGTCCGAGTGGTTTTTGTCCGGGTGCCATTTGTGCTGCTCCCCATTTTGTGTCATAACATTTGAGGATTTTCGCAGTTTAATTTATTTGCAGGGTATAATTGTGAAATAGAAAACAATATGTCTTTAAAATGGGATGACGTTGTTTTGACCGGGTTGGTAGAAAATAGCGCTATTTGTCTGTAAGATATATGTGTGCACAATGTTACTGTGATAGCCAAATTAATAACTGTCGTATTTTGGGTTTTTAATAATTAGGGTGTTTTTAAACTTGAAAATGATCGAAGTACGAGAAAAAGCTAATTGATATATGAAGATGATAATAGAAGAAAGGAGAGGAATTCGAAATAATCAAATGAGGAAAAGTAAATGAAGTAATAATTGCAAAATGTTTATGCTGTCAATGTTAGGCTTAGTATACATTTGAACTGTGGGCAAGATACAACACAGGCCCATGTTTGAAGGTGACTAAACACGAAACAAACAACAAAGTGTTTCTAGTGTCGGGGAACATGTAATAACCGCTGTGTGATTCTGTAATTAAGCGTTACATAAAGAGTTGGGTATTTTCAGTTTGCCAAATCCGTCACAGATATAATATCGAGCAAGTTTGGAAGGTGGGGTGCGTTTGGGTTTTTTTATTTTGGAGTTTTATTAAATTCGATATGGTTGCTTTTTGGATCTCGGGGGTTGAACGGAAACGTTTAAAACATGTTGCTTATAAAACGGCAACAAACCATTTTCAGCTAAAAGTGTAGGTACCGTGTGCTACAGGTAGAGCGGGAAATGCTTACATTTTTGGCCAACACTTATGTCATCACATATTTTCAGGCATCCATTTGAGGGCATTTTTACACATTTTACGAATCAGTTCAACGGAGACTGGCTTGTGCCAGTTTTATACGTTCTATATTGAATTCAGTGGCTGAATTTAAATCAAGTTTATTGGTATTTCACCTGATCCAGCTCGGAAGATCGAAGTGATGCAGATCTCGGATTATTAAACCACGAGTAAGGTGAGTGCGTGATTTGCTTGGCTTTTACGCCGCTTTTAGCAATATCACGGTTTGGATCCGAGGAAACTGGCTTGATACATTGTACCCATGTGGGGACTCGAACCCGGGTCTTCGGCGTGTCGAGCCAACGCGTTTGCTATACATGTATGTCGATGTTTGGGGGTCAAACTTGCTCCTTCATCTTCTAGAACAGTATCGACTAAGCCAACATAGCAAAGACACTACCGGAGCCTGTGAGTGAATTTAGTTTTACGCCACTTTTAGCAATATTCCAGCAATATCACGGCGGGGGACACCAGAAATGGACTTCACGTAATGTGCCTACGTTGGGAATCGAACCCAAGTTTTTGGCGTGACGAGCGAACTCATCAGGGTCATGCTTGGTCCTTCATTAGGGGTAGGTTTGCTCCTTTATCAGGGTATGCTTGCTTCTTTGTAAGGGGTCTGCTTGCTTCTTAATCAGAGGTATGCTTGTCCTTTCATCAGGGGTATGCTTGCTCCTTCATCAGGGGTAGGTTTGCTCCTTTATCAGGGGTAGGCTTGCTCCTTTATCAGGGGTAGGCTTACTCCTTTATCAGGGTAAGCTTGCTCCTTTATCAGGTATGCTTCCTTCTTTGTCAGGGGTGTGCTCGCTCCTTCATCAGAGGTATGCTTGCTCTTTCATCAGGGGTATGCGTGCTCCTTCATCAGGGGTGTGCTTGCTCTTTCATCAGGGGTATGCTTGCTCCTTCATCAGGGGTGTGCTTGCTCTTTCATCGGGGTATGCTTGCTCCTTCATCAGGGGTGTGCTTGCTCCTTCATCAGAGGTGTGCTTGCTCCTTCGTCAGCGGTATGCTTGCTCTTTCATCAGGGGTGTGCTTGCTCATTCATCAGAGGTATGCTTGCTCCTTCATCAGAGGTGTGCTTGCTCCTTCATCAGAGGTATGCTTGCTCTTTCATCAGGGTGTGCTTGCTCCTTTATCAGGTATGCTTCCTTATTTGTCAGGGGTGTGCTTGCTCCTTCATCAGAGGTATGCTTGCTCTTTCATCAGGGGTGTGCTTGCTCCTTCATCAGGGGTAGGCTTGCTCCTTTATCAGGGGTAGGTTTGCTCCTTTATCAGGGGTAGGCTTGCTCTTTTATCAGGTATGCTTCTTTCTCTGTCAGGGGTGTGCTTGCTCCTTCATCAGGGATAGGCTTGCTCCTTTATCAGGGGTAGGCTTGCTCTTTTATCAGGTATGCTTCTTTCTTTGTCAGGGGTGTGCTTGCTCCTTCATCAGGGGTAGGCTTGCTCCTTTATCAGGGTATGCTTGCTCCTTTATCAGGTATGCTTCCTTCTTTGTCAGGGGTGTGCTTGCCCTTTCATCAGAGGTATGCTTACTGCTCATCAGAGATATGCTTGCTCCTTCATCAGGGGTAGGCTTACTCCTCATCAGGGGTAGGCTTACTCCTCATCAAGGATATGCTTACTCCTAATCAGGGATATGCTTGCTCCTCATCAGGGGCATGCTTGCTCCTCATCAGGGTATGCTTGCTTCTTCATCAGAGGTATGCTTGCTCCTTCATCGGGGGTAGGCTTGCTCCTCATCAGGGTACGCTTGCTTCTTCATCAGGGGTGTGCTTGCTCCTTCATTAGGGGTAGGCTTACTCCTCATCAGGGATATGCTTGCTCCTTGATCAGGGTATGCTTGCTTCTTCATCAGGGTAATGCTTGCTCCTTTATTAGGGTATGCTTGCTTCTTTGTCAGGGGTATGCCTGCTCCTTCATCAGAGGTATGCTTGCTCCTTCATCAGGTGAAGGATTAAGCATACACTGAGAAACGTCGTGTTATTCATACCAAAGAAGCTGGCATCCCTAAATCTGTGCTTTTCCTATAATCACTGATGTTCTTGTCATCACCACCTGTATTGTATCCTACCATTGTAATTGTATTTAATATCTGTTGTGTACAGAAGGTATATATGTCATTAATGGATGCCTAAATGGACTTGATATTTCGAGGTTGTGCATAAATATTTCAAACTTACCTCGAATGACATCCTCAAAGAATTTGTGCATGGCATCCGTCTTGTATATGACTAGGTCTGCACCTTTGCCCTCACAATGTTTCTGAGCGTCCTCCCATTTCCTCTCCTTAGATTCATACTTATAGCACATGTTATGGGCCTCCACCTTCGTGAACCCGCCGGGACACTCGACTGAAATACACAGCGTGGGAGTTTACAACACTCTAACAGTGTGAGTGCGTGTGTGCGTGAGTATGTGCGTGCGTGCGTTTGCAATACAGTGACATGTGCGGGCGCTCGGGCGCTCGGGCGCGTTTACAACAGTGACAGTGTGAGTGTGTGAGCGCGCGTTTACAACACTGTGTTTGTGTGTGCTATTTTACAAAACTGAGAAAGTGTGTGTGCGTGTGCGTTTACAACACTGTGACAGTGTGTGTGTATGTGTGTGCATGCGCGTTCACACCAATGTGACAGAGTGTGTGTATGTGTGTCCAACCGCGATTACAACACTGTGACAGTGTGTTTGCATGTGTGTGTACATGCGCGTTTACAACACTGTGACAGAGGGTGTGTATGTCTGTGAGCGTGCGTTTACAACACTGTGACAGAGTGTATGTATGTGTGTGCATGCGCGTTTACAACACTGTGACAGTGTGTGTGTGTGTGTGTGTGCGTGCGTGTGTGTGACAGAGCGTGTGTATGTGTGTGTGCATGTGCGTTTAAAAAACAGTGACAGTATGTGTATGTGTGTGTGCGTACGTTTACAACACTGTGACAGTGTGTGTGTGCATCTGTGTGTGCATGCGCATTCACAACAATTTGATAGAGTGTGTGTATGTGTGTGTCCATCCGCGTTTGCCACACTGTGAACGTGTGTATGTGTGTGCATGTGCGTTTACAACACTGTGACAGAGTGTGTGTATGTGTGTGTACATGTGCGTTTAAAAAACAGTGACAGTATGTGTATGTGTGTGTGCGTACGTTTACAACACTGTGACAGAGTGTATGTGTGTGTGTGCATGCGCGTTTACAACACTGTGACAGAGTGTGTATGTGTGAGTGCATGCGCGTTTAAAAAACAGTGACAGTATGTGTATGTGTGTGTGCGTACGTTTACAGCACTGTGACAGAGTGTGTGTGCATGTGTGTGTGCATGCGCATTCACAACAATTTGATAGAGTGTGTGTATGTGTATGTGTCCATCCGCGTTTGCCACACTGTGAACGTGTGTATGTGTGTGCATGTGCGTTTACAACACTGTGACAGAGTGTGTGTATGTGTGTGCATGTGCGTTTACAACACTGTGACAGAGTGTGTGTATGTGTGTACATGCGCGTTTACAACACTGTGTCAGAGTGTGTGTATGTATGTGTGCATGTGCATTTACCACACTGTGATAGGGCGTGTGTATGTGTGTGTGCGAACGTTTACAGCACTGTGACAGTGTGTGTGTATGTGTGTGTACATGCGCGTTCACAACAATGTGATAGAGTGTGTGTATGTGTGTGTCTATCCGCGTTTACAACACCGTGACAGTGTGTGTATGTGTGTTTGCATGCGCGTATAAACACAGTGAACGTGTGTATGTGTGTGCATGCGTGTTTACAACATTATGACAGAGTGTGTGTATGTTTGGGAGCGTGCGCTTACAACACTGTGACAGAGTGTATGTATGTGTGTGCATGCGCGTTTACAACACTGTCACAGAGTGTGTATGTGTGAGTGCATGCGCGTTTAAAAACCGTGACAGTATGTGTATGTGTGTGTGCGTACGTTTACAGCACTGTGACAGTGTGTGTGTGCATGTGTGTGTGCATGTGCATTCACAACAATTTGATAGTGTGTGTATGTGTGTGTGTCCATCCGCGTTTGCCACACTGTGACAGAGTGTGTGTATGTGTGTACATGCGCGTTTACAACACTGTGACAGTGTGTATATGTGTATACAACACTGTGACAGTTACATGCGCGTTAAACACTGTGACAGAGTGTGTATATGTGTGTATGCGCGTTTACAACACTGTGACAGAGTGTGTATATGTGTGTGCATGCGCGTTTACAACACTGTGACAGAGTGTGTATATGTGTGTGCATGCGCGTTTACAACACTGTGACAGAGTGTGTATATGTGTGTACATGCGCGTTTACAACACTGTGACAGAGTGTGTGTGTGTGCATGTGCGTTTACAACACTGTGACTGTGTGTATGTGTGTGTACATGCGCGTTTACAACACTGTGACTGTATGTATGTGTGTGTCCATTCGCGTTTACAACACTGTGACTGTGTGTATGTGTGTGTACATGTGCGTTTACAACACTGTGACAGAGGGTGTGTATGTGTGTGTGCATGTGCGTTTACAACACTGTGACAGAGTGTGTGTGTGTGTGCATGCATGACGCGTTGTGTATGTGTGTGCATGCGCGTTTACAACACTGTGACAGAGTGTGTGTATGTGTGTACATGTGCGTTTACAACACTATGACAGAGTGTGTGTATGTGTGTGCATGCGCGTTTACAACACTGTGTCAGAGTGTGTGTATGTGTGTGTACATGTGCGTTTACAACACTGTGACAGAGTGTGTGTATGTGTGTGCATGTACGTTTACAACACTGTGACAGAGTGTGTGTATGTAGGTGTGCATGTGCGTTCATAACAATGTGGTAGAGTGTGTGTATGTGTGTGTCTATCCGCGTTTACAACACTGTGATAGTGTGTGTATGTGTGTTTGCATGTGCGTATAAACACAGTGACAGTGTGTGTATGTGTGTGCATGCGCGTTTACAACACTATGACAGAGTATGTGTATGTGTGTGTGCGTGCATTTACAGCACTGTGACGAAATGTTTGTATGTGTGTGTGCATGCGCGTTTACACCACCCACAGAGTGTGTGCATCTGTGTGTGCGCGTGCGTTACAGCACTGTGACAGTGTGCGTGTATGTGTGTGTGAATGCGCGTTACAGCACTGTGATGGAGTGTGTGTATGTGTGTGTGCATGCGCGTTTACAGCACTGTGATAGTGTGTGTGTATGTGTGCATGCGCTTTAAAACACAATGACACAGTGTATGTATGTGTGTGTTCATGCGCGATTACAACACTATGCCATTGTGTGTGTATAAGTGTGTGCATGCGCGTTTATAACACAGTGACAGAGTTTGTATATGTGTGTGTCCATTCGCGTTTACAACACTGTGACAGTGTGTATGTGTGTCTGCATTCGCGTTTACAGCACTGTAACGGAGTGTGTGTATGTGTGTGTGCATGCGCGTTTACAAGCACTGTGACAGAGTGTGCGCATGTGTGTGTGCGCGTGCGTTACAACACTGTGGCAGTGTGTGTGTGTGTGTGCGCGCGTTTACAACACTGTGATAGAGTGTGTGTATGTGTGTTGGTGTACGTGTTAAACTCTGTGACAATGTGTGTTTGAAATACTAGTGTCGTTTCAACACTAATAGTGCAAGTGTGTGTTCTGTGATGGGGTGTGCTGTTTTAACACTGGGTCAGTGTTTGAATGCGTGTGTGGCAGTGTGTGTGTATGTGTGTGTGTTTTAAACATTGAGTCAGAGCGTATGCTTTTCAATGTGTGTCTGTTTGGCATACTGTGACATTGGCTGTGTGTGTCTTAACACTGTAACATAGGCTGTGTGTGTTTTAACACTGTGACATAGGCTGTGTGTTTTAACACTGTCATAGGCCATGTGTGTTTTAACACTGTGACATAGGCCATGTATGTTTTAACACTGTAACATAGTCTCTGTGTGTTTTAACACTGTAACATAGGATGTGTGTGTTTAACACTGTGACATAGGCTGTGTGTGTTTTAACACTGTCATAGGCCATGTGTGTTTGAACACTGTGACATCCAGGGTACTTGTGGAGATTTATCCAAACGTATTCCCTGGAGATTGTCAATGATGATGGCACAAATTATTATGCATGAATGGATTCCCGGGAACATTACTACCTTACCCGTTGCGTATACAAACACACACGTCCACTCACAAACACACGACACACACACACACACACGAACTCACACACACAAACCGAAACATGAGTCTCATTAACCTATTCAGACAATGACCTACTTTTCAGCCTATCCGAATTTTCTCGTGTGAAAGTGAAAAATAGACGTCACAAACAACTATGGTTACACTGAATTCCAATTCCTTGTTTCATGAGAAAATGGTATTTACAACTGAATTTTAATTTCAAACTTTAATAACATCGTATTTCTATATTTTATGGCGAGGTGTAGGCAGCATGACCTTAACTGAGACGTAACATACTGCAGCAGTTTGATGAGGTCGTAAAATGATTCACAATGCATCTGGCTCACTGGTTACACCTGTTATGTGTGTTCTGCGCTTATTCAGTGTAGTTCTGTAACGCACAATGTGATTGATATAATACCAAGTCCGTACCAGACCGCCAAACTTTTCTAGCGGCAGAACCTCGTTTTGAGATTTCCACGATTTCCAGGTTTCTGTTTGTCAGTGCTCGCTGTACGACAGAGCACGCTGCACGACATGTTTGCAAGGATTATAAGGAGCGTAGTGTTGCAATATACAAGTGCTTAGATGTACCGATTAATACTGATTAATAATAAGGTATCCAGTTAAATGAATTGGTCTAAAATATCTGGACTGGTTATTGTACTAAGTTGCGTAATAGGACGGAACCCAGTCAACAGGAAACGAGACTGTTGTGTAATCAATGTTTTGACTTGAAACACACGACGCACATATTCACAAACACACATACAGACACGACCAGACACATGAACCCAAGCACACAAACACACGACGCATACACGGACACACAGACACACAAACACCATGCACGCACGCACGTGCACACACACACACAAACGCACACCCCACCCAACCCCGCAAATAACGACCTCGACATACGTGGACATTCGTCAGTGTTGCAATCTGTCGTCTCCTGCTTGGTGCTCTGTCCGCTGCACTGGGCACCCCCATGTCTTGGGGTGGGGTTGGTACACGTGCGGGTGTACTCGACCGTCTGTGACCCCCCTCCACACGTCTTGGTACAGGCCTGGCGATCGTCCTCCACCCATGCAGACCACCCCCCGTCCACTGAAAAAATAAAACATACACAACGGTTTTGTATGGAATCCTAGAAAGGGCATTGTCGCAAAATTAACCAAGGTACGACAATGCGACAATACCACAACGCGACATTTGGCACATTGTCGCGCTTTGAATAATATATTTTATTCCACCAAAGGGCGACAATGCGACATAGCGACAGTTTTCAATGTCAAAATATGTCGTGTGTCGCATTGTCGTACTATCTAAGATGTGTAAAGAAAGCGTTAAAATGTTCGACAACGAGACGTATATATTTTCGACAAAACAGCAGATTAGAACTTGTCTTCAGCAACCATGCTTGTCGTAAGAGGCGACTAACGGGATCGGATGGTAAGAAACGCTGACTTGGCTAACACATGACATCGTATTCCTATTGCATAGATCGCTGGTCATGCTGTTGAATACTGGATTGTCTGGTCCGTCTGGTCCAGACTCGATTATTTACAGATCGCCGCCATATAGCTGGAATATTGCTAAGTGCGGCGCTATAAAAACAACAAAAACAATTACCTGGGCATGACCCATCGTTACAGGCACCTGTCTGGGTGTTGATTCCCACACTTGAGCATGTCGCTCCGCCGTTCGACGGGAGAGGGTTGTTGCAAGTCCTCTGTCTGTTAATGCTCTGTGTCCCGTCCCCACAGGTCACGGAGCAGATCCCCCTACTGATCTCTCGCCAGCTGCTCCACCCACCGTCAACTGGGAGTGAGTGAGTGAATTTCATGGTAAAGTTAATGTTTTCAACCAAAACTACCTTTCACAAGAGAAATTGCATTTCACATTATATTCGGGTCATTGCGTTACCATTGCTGGGATTATTTCAGATATATTCTGTTCTTGAAAAACCTATTTGTCATCAAGTGTATAGTACCAAACACATTCTCCACCCACCGTCAATTGGTAGTGAGTAAGTGAGTGAGTGAATTTCATGGTAAGTTACTGTTTTCAACCAAAACTACCTTTCACAAGAGAAATTGCATTTCACATTATATTCGGGTCATTGCGTTACCATTGCTGGGATTATTTCAGATATATTCTGTTCTTGAAAAACCTATTTGTCATCAAGTGTATAGTACCAAACACATTCTCCACCCACCGTCAATTGGTAGTGAGTAAGTGAGTGAGTGAATTTCATGGTAAGTTACTGTTTTCAACCAAAACTACCTTTCACAAGAGAAATTGCATTTCACATTATATTCGGGTCATTGCGTTACCATTGCTGGGATTATTTCAGATATATTCTGTTCTTGAAAACCTATTTGTCATCAAGTGTATAGTACCAAACACATTCTCCACCCACCGTCAATTGGTAGTGAGTAAGTGAGTGAGTGAATTTCATGGTAAGTTACTGTTTTCAACCAAAACTACCTTTCACAAGAGAAATTGCATTTCACATTATATTCGGGTCATTGCGTTACCATTGCTGGGATTATTTCAGATATATTCTGTTCTTGAAAAACCTATTTGTCATCAAGTGTATAGTACCAAACACATTCTCCACCCACCGTCAATTGGTAGTGAGTAAGTGAGTGAGTGAATTTCATGGTAAGTTACTGTTTTCAACCAAAACTACCTTTCACAAGAGAAATTGCATTTCACATTATATTCGGGTCATTGCGTTACCATTGCTGGGATTATTTCAGATATATTCTGTTCTTGAAAAACCTATTTGTCATCAAGTGTATAGTACCAAACACATTCTCCACCCACCGTCAATTGGTAGTGAGTAAGTGAGTGAGTGAATTTCATGGTAAGTTACTGTTTTCAACCAAAACTACCTTTCACAAGAGAAATTGCATTTCACATTATATTCGGGTCATTGCGTTACCATTGCTGGGATTATTTCAGATATATTCTGTTCTTGAAAACCCTATTTGTCATCAAGTGTATAGTACCAAACACATTCTCCACCCACCGTCAATTGGTAGTGAGTAAGTGTGAGTGAATTTCATGGTAAGTTACTGTTTTCAACCAAAACTACCTTTCACAAGAGAAATTGCATTTCACATTATATTCGGGTCATTGCGTTACCATTGCTGGGATTATTTCAGATATATTCTGTTCTTGAAAAACCTATTTGTCATCAAGTGTATAGTACCAAACACATTCTCCACCCACCGTCAATTGGTAGTGAGTAAGTGAGTGAGTGAATTTCATGGTAAGTTACTGTTTTCAACCAAAACTACCTTTCACAAGAGAAATTGCATTTCACATTATATTCGGGTCATTGCGTTACCATTGCTGGGATTATTTCAGATATATTCTGTTCTTGAAAAACCTATTTGTCATCAAGTGTATAGTACCACATTCTCCAACCGTTATAATGTTGGTAGTAACAACAATCCAAAGGCGAGAATTTATGGATGACAACTTCTATATTTGGGGAATAAGACGTTTCGGAGTATATTCTTACTCCTTCCGTTGTTGTTCCAGATATACATATATAGTTATCTGTTTCCTAGTCTTTCATTCACCCGATGAAGGCGTGCAACGTTGCATTAATTCTTTAGAACTTTTTAACTTATTATTGTTATCTAAATACGTATTCTTTTATTATTATTTTTAATAAATTGTATGGTAGCTTCTCTGTGGGCTGATAGCTTTATTACTGAAAGAAATGCATTTTGTTATTTATTAGAGAAGCATGGTGTGACATTGTGCCTTTAAGGTGTACGTTTAAACTACGCTCTAGCCACATCTGCATGGATATTTAGTGTCTTTAGGGACCAATGTTGTTCTTAAGAGACGACATGATGGATCGGTTGATAAGGCGACATGGTCAGTTGCATGCCATTATATCCTGATGTCATGGGTTAGAATAAGTCTTCTCCAGACCATGCTTGTCGTAAGAGGCGACTAACGGGATCGGGTGGTCAGGCTCGCTGACTTGGTTGACACATGTCATCGTATCCCAATTTAGTAGATTGATGCTAATGGTGTTGATCACTGGATTGTCTGGTCCAGACTCGATTATTTACAGACCGTCACCATATAGCTGGAATATTGCTGAGCGCGGCGTTAAACAACAAAAAAGACAAACGCATTAACTGATCACGATTCCATTATTCACAGGAACACAACAATGCCGTTAAAACACACAAAAAACAAATATTACCAGGACAGACTTGTTCGTTACATCTATTATTCTCCGTGGAGGTTCGAGACCCGGAACATGTATCGCCGCCGTTTGCTGGTGCGGGGTCGGTGCACGACCTCGTCGAAGTCACGGTCTCCTCCCTTCCCCCACATGTCGCCGTACACTGCGACGTGGAGTCGACCACCCAAGGACTCCAGTTGCCGTTTACTGGCACTGAAAGAGTGAAGTGTCAGTCATCGAGAGAGTGAGGTTAGTTTTATTTAAAGGTTACGAGAAGCAGCTATTTTAAAGGGTTTGAGAATAGACATGACACGTGTTTTGTTAGGACCTCCAGCCTTTAGATATGGCTCCATGGCTACCTTTAACAAAGTTCCAACAGCAGTCCCAGCTACCACACAAGGTTTTGGCAACGTTGTTGGAAGGTTGTAGAATGGTAACGTCATGACACAACGTTGTCACAACGTTAGTATTACGTCATTTTATAACGTTATGTCACAACGTTGTCACAACGTTAGTATTACGTCATTTTATAACACTATGGCACAACGTTAGTATTACGTCATTTTATAACGCTATGTCACAACGTAATAACAACGTTGCTAATTGACGTTGAGGAAATGTTATACTTTGGGCTCACAACGTTATGACAACGTTTGTTATAACTTGGTGTCATGACAGTTTTCTGTAAAACTTTTCACTTTGTGATTATTTTTACTATTCAGCCACAGTTTCAGAAAACACACGACCAAAAACAGCATCCAAACTGACGCATAAACATTGACGTGAATTTCTGCTTTGTTACTTATGTAGTGTTCAATACTGGGAAAACTATTCAACTATATACATTTGTATTTATATAGTAACGTTAAATAGAACGTTAGGACAACGTAAACTACGTTAGCATCAAATAACTTTAACCTTGTGGCGACGTAAAACTGACGTATCACAACGTCAGGCAAAACATTGTGACAACGTAAAAGGGAGTCCACAGAATAACGTCGTAACAACGAAAGCATAACTTTGCGACGACGTGAAATTGTTAGGGGGCTTCAGAGAGAGAGAGAGAGAGAGAGAGAGGGGGAGAGGGAGAAGTTTATTCAGTAGTATTTGGGCCATAAGGCCTATGATACAGTTGGGGGCGGTGGGGTAGCCTAGTGGTTAAAGCGTTGGCTCGTCACGCCGAAGACCCGGGTTCGATTCCCCACATGGGCACAATGTCTTAAGCCCATTTCTGGTGTCCCCCGCCGTGATATTGCTGGATTATTGCTAAAAGAGGCGTAAAACTAAACTCAGTCAGTCAGTCAGTATGATACAGTTGACAAATACAATTTAAATTACACGTGATCATAAACATTTGAATTTCATATTGATCTTATTTTGAATATCTCATTGAGATAGATAGCTGTTAGATGGTGTACATTACTATTTTGTGACATGAAAATTGCCTGAATGGTTAGTGGGCCTCTGTAGACTGATTGTAGCTTCTGTATATATAGAGTTCTGGCTTGATTATGGGCTGTTAGGGGTTTCAGTCACATCATGAAGAGTCAGTTTGATAGAAGAAAGCCGGAAACAGGGCCAGCAGTACTTGTAACTGATTTCTGTTACTAACACTACAATTTGATTCGTTGATGCAGACCACCTCCGTGGTAAAGTGGTTAGAGCGTCCGCCCGGAGAGCGGAAGGTCGCGGGTTCGATCCCCGGCCGCGTCATACCAAAAGACGTTAAAACATGGTACTTGTTGGTCCCTGCCTGGCGTTCGGCATTAATGGATACAACAATGACTGGTCGGCTCGGAGACAGAATAATGTGTCTGAGTGGGGTATTCATGCTTCACTCTGGCATGGTATCTCAGTGGGCTAGCACTATAAAACCAGCTTCAGTCTGGGCTAGTACAAGCAGCCGCACATACACATACGCATGCACGTCGTCATATGAGCGAAATATTCTCAAGCACGACGTTAAACCCAATTTCACCTCACCTCGTTGATGCAAATACGTAACGCTAAGACACGAAAATACTGTTTGTATCATCGCATTGTATAGTAACGATTTGCATCTCCTCTTTGCATCATTGTAGCCCCGCTTTCACGTCACGCCTTTGTATAATTTCCACCCCATCTTCATATCACCTCAACTCACATCACGTCTTTGTATCATTGTAAACCAATTCTTCACATCAAGTCGTTCTATTATTGCAACCCCCTACCTCACGTCACGTTTGATACCATTGCAACCCTTTCTTCTAGTCACGTCTTTGCATCACATCAAACCTTCCTCATAGCACATCTTTGTATCACTGCAAACCTTCCTTACATCACATCTTGTATCACTGCAAACCTTCCTCATATCACATCTTCGTATCACTGCAAACCTTCCTTACATCACATCTTTGTATCACATCAAACCTTCCTTACATCACATCTTTGTATCACATCAAACCTTCCTCATATCACAGCTTTGTATCACTGCAAACCTTCCTTACATCACATCTTTGTATTACATCAAACCTTCCTCATAGCACATCTTTGTATCACTGCAAACCTTCCTTACATCACATCTTTGTATCACTGCAAACCTTCCTCATATCACATCTTTGTATCACTGCAAACCTTCCTTACATCACATCTTTGTATCATATCAAACCTTCCTCATATCACATCTTTGTATCACTGCAAACCTTCCTTACATCACATCTTTGTATCACATCAAACCTTCCTCATATCACATCTTTGTATCACTGCAAACCTTCCTTACATCACATCTTTGTATCACATCAAACCTTCCTCATAGCACATCTTTCTATCACTGCAAACCTTCCTTACATCACATCTTTGTATCACATCAAACCTTCCTCATATCACATCTTTGTATCACTGCAAACCTTCCTTACATCACATCTTTGTATCACATCAAACCTTCCTCATATCACATCTTTGTATCACTGCAAACCTTCCTTACATCACATCTTTGTATCAAATCAAACCTTCCTATCACAAACCTCATCTTTGTATCACTGCAAACCTTCCTTACATCACATCTTTGTATCACATCAAACCTTCCTCATATCACATCTTTGTATCACTGCAAACCTTCCTTACATCACATCTTTGTATCACATCAAACCTTCCTCATAGCACATCTTTTTGTATCACTGCAAACCTTCCTTACATCATCTTTGTATCACATCAAACCTTCCTCATATCACATCTTTGTATCACTGCAAACCTTCCTTACATCACATCTTTGTATCATATCAAACCTTCCTCATATCACATCTTTGTATCACTGCAAACCTTCCTTACATCACATCTTTGTATCACATCAAACCTTCCTCATATCACATCTTTGTATCACTGCAAACCTTCCTTACATCACATCTTTGTATCACATCAAACCTTCCTCATAGCACATCTTTTTCTATCACTGCAAACCTTCCTTACATCACATCTTTGTATCACATCAAACCTTCCTCATATCACATCTTTGTATCACTGCAAACCTTCCTTACATCACATCTTTTGTATCACATCAAACCTTTCCTCATATCACATCTTTTGTATCACTGCAAACCTTCCTTACATCACATCTTTGTATCACTGCAAACCTTCCTCATATCACATCTTTGTATCACTGCAAACCTTCCTTACATCACATCTTTGTATCACTGCAAACCTTCCTCATATCACACCTTTGTATCATTGCAAACCTTCCTTACATCACATCTTTGTATCACATCAAACCTTCCTCATATCACATCTTTGTATCACTGCAAACCTTCCTCATATCACATCTTTGTATCACATCAAACCTTCCTCATATCACATCTTTGTATCACTGCAAACCTTCCTCATATCACATCTTTGTATCACTGCAAACCTTCCTTACATCACATCTTTGTATCACATCAAACCTTCCTTACATCACATCTTTGTATCACTGCAAACCTTCCTTATATCACATCTTTGTATCACATCAAACCTTCCGCATATCACATCTTTGTATCACTGCAAACCTTCCTTACATCACATCTTTGTATCACATCAAACCTTCCTCATAGCACATCTTCGTATCACTGCAAACCTTCCTTACATCACATCTTTGTATCACATCAAACCTTCCTCATATCACATCTTTGTATCACTGAAAACCTTCCTTACATCACATCTTTGTATCACATCAAACCTTCCTCATATCACATCTTTGTATCACTGCAAACCTTCCTTACATCACATCTTTGTATCACATCAAACCTTCCTCATATCACAGCTTTGTATTATTCCAACTTTCCTTACATCACATCTTTGTATCACATCAAACCTTCCTCATAGCACATCTTTGTATCACTGCAAACCTTCCTTACATCACATCTTTGTATCATTGCAACCCTTCCTTTGTATCGTTGCAACCACCTTTTCATGTCTTGCCTTTGTATCATTGCAACCCTTCCTCGCGTAACGTATTTGTTTCATTGTAACCCACTCTTCACGTCACGTATTGTATCACTGCAACCCACTCTCACGTCACACACTGTATCATTGCAAAACACTCTTCACGTCACGTACTGTATCATTGCAACCCACTCTTCACTTTACGTGTTTGTTTCATTGCAACCCACTCTTCACGTCGCGTATTTGTATCATTGCAACACCACATATTTGTAACGTATTTGTTTCATTGCAACCCACTCTTCACGTCACGTATTGTATCATTGCAACCCACTCTTCACGTAACGTATTGCACCATTGCAACCCACTCCTCACGTCACGTATTGTATCATTGCAAAACACTCTTCACGCCACGTATTGTGTCATTGCAACCCACTCTTCACGTCACTTATTTGTATCATTGCAACCCACTCTTCACGTCGCGTCTTTGTATCATTGCAACCCACTCTTCACGTCACGTATTGTATCATTGCAACACCTCTTGACGTCACATCTTTGTATCATTGCAACCCACTCTGCACGTCCCGCCTTTGTATCACTTTAACAGTTCCTTACATCACGTCTTTTGTATCATTGCAACCCTTCCTTGCTTTACATTTTGCATCACTGCAACCCCTTCTCGTCACGCTTTTGTATCACTGTAAATCCTTCTTTACATCACGTCTTGTAACCCCCTCCTTGCGTCGCGTCACGTCTTCAAATCAAGTCATCGGAAACCATTCCGTCATCCCTTCGTCGCTTTCTATTGCATCACCGTTTCATGACATCACATCCTCTTCATTTGATTGCATCACGGGCGGTGGAGTAGAATAGTGGTTAAAGCGTTCCATCGTCACGCCGAAGACCCGGTTTCGACTCCACACTCAGGTACAAAATGTGATGCCCATTTCTGGTGTTCCCCTCCGTGATATTGCTGGAATATTGCTAAAAACGGCCTAAAACCATTCTCACTCACTGTTTGCCTCACGGCTTTGCACCCTAACTTCGTTATCGTATTTCTAACGTAATACAATACTGGCGACATTCATCTGACAGCACTTAACTGACAGCATTCACCTGACGACATTCACATAACGACATTCACCTGACGTCATTCACCTGACGACATTCACCTGACATCATTCACCTGACGGCATTCACCTGACGGCATTCACCAGGCGTATTTCACCTGACATCATTCACCTGACGACATTCACCTGACAGCATTCACCGTATGTAATTCGCCTGACGGCAGTCACCTGACAACATTCACCTGACAGCATTCACCTGACAACATTCACCTGACGGCATTCACCTGACGACATTCACCTGACGACATTCACCTGACAGCATTCACCTGACAACATTCACCTGACGGCATTCACCTGACGACATTCACCTGACGACATTCACCTGACAGCATTCAACTGACAGCATTCACCTGACGGCATTCACCAGATGTCATTCACCTGACGACATTCACCTGACATTCCCCTGACGGCTTTCACCAGACGGCATTCACCTGACATCATTCACCTGACGGCATTTACCTGATATCATTCACCTGACATCATTCGCCTGACGACATTCACCTGACGGCATTCACCTGACAACATTCACCTGACACCATTCACCTGACGTCATTCACCTGACGGCATTCACCTGACACCATTCACCTGACGTCATTCGCATAACGACATTCACCTGACGGCATTCACCTGACGACATTCACCTGACACCATTCACCTGACGGCATTCACCTGACGGCATTCGCCTGACGACATTCACATGACGTCATTCACCTGACAGTATTCACCTGACGAAGGGGCAAGGGAAAGCCCAGAAACTCTGTGTATAGAATAAAGAAGAAGTTAACATACAATATATTCTGTCTCATAAAAGATTTACAGATTTCGTATTATGTTTTTGATAAAATGGGTTTATACTTACTTGTGCATGAGATGCGGTTGCAGAAATCCATGCTGGATTTGGCGGTGCCGTAAACAAGGTTAGAACAAACACTTCCCCCATAAGCAGGCGCTGGGTTGGTACAGGATCTTATGTATGTATTTGTGCGTAGTCCCGTAATTCCGCAGGTGACGGTACAGGCCCCTTGTGTGTTCACAGCCCACTCGGACCAGTCTCCGTCGACTACACAAAGAAATATGTTACAAATTACAAATATTTGTAAACTCCTCAGGGAGTGGAAAATGCACATTTAATGGGGTAGCCTTGTGGTTCAAGCGTTCGTTCGTCACGCCGAAGACCCGCGTTCGATTCCCAACATGGGTACTATGTGTGGAGCACAGTGATATTGCTCGAATATTGCTTAAAGAGGCGTAGAATAAAACTCACTCACTCTTGCTGAAGAATGCATTACTTTGCAATATACCAGAGGATTACATGTACTAGTATCTGAGGTGATGTGTGGTCCTGTGTTAAGAGCCCAGGCCACAAATCATTTGAAGCTAAGCGACGTTGGTCACAGTGAGACCTTGGATGGGTGACCGTAGCATCTTGATCCCTGAGAGTTTCCAGGACTTCAGTCCTGGCCACAAGAAGGCAAACGTGACACACGTGGTCTCACCCTAGGCAAGTGAGTTTGTTCATAAATTGCCTCTATTCACCCAGCAGTGGATGGGTACCCGGTGGGATAAGTGATGTGACTGTAAACTTTCTAGCCCCTCACAGGCAGCTCAGGTTATCCGGGTAATGATGTGTTAGCGCACTTGAGCACGCCTGCGTGGAAACAGCAGCTATATAACTAGCCAAATAGCCATTATTATCTGCCACCTGTCAAAATGAAAAAAGAACAAAACAAATATGTTGATGTGAAATGGTGATACTATACCTGGGCAGTTGTCAGGGTTACAGGCCATGTCTTCTGATTTGGAAGTGGCCCCGGGGCAGGTCGCCCCAGTACCGACGGGGGAGGGATTATTACATAACCTGGTGTAGTGTTGCTTGTGGGTTCCACCTCCACAGGAAACAGAGCAGGCGTCGGTGGTCGTCGCCGTCCACGTTCCCCATTGCCCGTCAACTGGACCAATAGAAGAGTCAATGAGTGGATCAGCGAGTTTGAATGTAGAGTGGATACTTCATGTGAGAGATCGTCTAGAGATCATCACTTTCATGAAATCGCTAAACTCGGGACTAAAACGGGTTGTTAATGACGCTGAGTGAATTTCATTCTGACGCATCAAGGCCACGTGTCCTTTACGGACTTCCAGTCTTTAAATGTGCCTCGATGACTATCTTTACCACTGCTTGTTGCTGATGCTGATGTGTGCAGCGGGTGAATTTCTAGCATCTGTTATATTTGGGATTACACTTTCTCAGCAAAGTACATCTCCTAGTGCATAACCTTCCTGCCCTTAATTGTATCTCGCTGACTATTATTAACACCTTTCACACCTTGGACACCTTTTACACCATGGACACCTTGGACACCTTGGACTCATAAGCTGCCGTGAGATGATTTGCCGACGGAAACAATTGAGCGTGACATGAGACTGTACTACGAAGACCTTGAGACGATGTTTATACACATATACGCAGCCACGCAAAGGGCGTCAATTCGTTTCTTCAATCTAACCAAGCAGATAAAACGAACGGTGAATGGCCATCAGATGCCGTTATGTGGAAACATTCCTGCTGATTCCAGCCCGATTATAACAAATTCTTTCATTGGCATTTTTGAAGTTGCGGAGTACAATCTTGACACACTTAATGGATTACTTGTTGTTACGTGACGTTTCGACTCAGAATCTGGTATCTTTGTCAAACAGGAATGTGACAGGAGAGGGACGTTGCACGCCGAAGACCAGGGTTCGATTCCCCACATCGGTACAGAGTGTGAAGCCCATTTCTGGTGTGGCATTGCTGGAATATTGCTTAAGGTGGCGTGAAACCAAACTGACGACATATACGGTCTTGTGACTGTCTTGTGGGCTTGCTTTGGAGATTTTACGTGCACTTGCCGACATTTTCATGTACTGTAATTGTATACAGCTACGAGTTGGTTGACGCATGTCATCGTGTCCCTATTGCGTAGATCGATGCTTATTTTGTTGTGCACTAGATTGTGTGGTCCAGACTTGATTATTTACAGACCGCCGCCATAGAGCTGGAATATTGCTGAGTGCGACGTAAAACTTAACTCACTCACACACCCTTAAGTGTGACTCGATAACGACCTTAAACGCGGCCATTATTAATTATTTCAGTGGATTCAAGCCGTGTCAACTGAATGTTGGAAAAATGTCCACCGCTTTGATAAAAGATAACACAGGACGACGTGATAATCCTGACAAACAACATAATCAGGGTGATTCTGGTGTTTGAACCTACGATAGTAGGGTTCTTGTACGCCAAGGGTACGCAACTCTTGACGTCATTAACCGTCGTAGACACACATGAGAAGAAGAGGGTGTCATAGGCTTGAATCAAGATGTAATCTTATTAGTAAGTGCCATTTGGCTCTGATAAAGGTGTTTCGCTTTGATCTTTGGACTTTAAGTGTACAGTTAAAATACATTTCTTTATAAAAAAAAGAGTTATTTGCATAATACCATGTTCGTAACTGCTATTTGGCTCCGATAAAGATGTTCAGCTTTGATCTTTGGACTTTAAGTGTACAGACAAAAAAAAATACGTTTTTTTAATCTAAAAATTGGTGTTTGCATAGAATACCATGTTCTTTTTTTAAAAGACAAAAACATAATGAGTTTGGAAATTCTCAAACCCACATACCCGGGCAGTTCTGATTATTACAGGCCAAGTCCTGTACATCTCTTGGGGAACCACTGCACAAAGCACCACCAACGCCTGGGGCAGGGTTGCTGCACGTTCTCGTCCGTGTCGACGTCATGGTGCCTCCGCCACACGTCACAGAGCAGTCGTCGTTGCTAGGGTTACCCCAGTTGCTCCAGTTTCCGTCAACTGAAACAGGGCATCATGAACAATATATGGAACCTGTGAAGATCCGGGTTAGAATTGGTCTTCACCAACTCAAGAGGCGACGAACGGCATCTGGTGGTCAGACTCGCTGACTTGGTTGACACATGTCATTGAATCCACATTGTGTATATAGATACGCATGACACATACACAAACGCGCACGCACATACACACACGCGCGTACGCACACTATAAAGCGTATTTTAGTATATTATGTTTTAGAATCCCCACCTGGGATAGTATGGTAGCCTTGTGGTTAAACCGTTAGCCCGGGTTCGATTCCCCACTTGAGTACAATGTTTGAAGCCCATATCTGGTGTCCACCGCCGTGATATTGCTACAACATTGCTAAAAGCGGCGTAAAACTAAACTCACTCCTTCACTAGAAGCTGCAATACCTGGACACACCCCATCGTTGCAGTTTTCCGGGTCGGTGTCTGTGTCCGAGCCTGGGCAAGTGTTCCCGCCATTAGCAGGCGCTGGGTTCGAACACGTTCTCTTCCGAGCTCTGTTCCGTGTCCCGGACCCACAGGTCACCGAACATGACGGTATAACGTCCGCCTGTTCCCATGGTGCCCACCCACCGTTAATTTGAGCTAAAAAATGAAAAACATGGATGGATGATGATGTGGGAATGATTTCAGCAATGTTGGTTGGTTGGTTGGTTTTTCACGCCGCACTCAGCAATATTCCAGCTGTATGGCGGCGGTCTGTAAATAATCGAGTCTGGACCAGACAATCCAGTGATCAACATCATGAACATCAATCTGCTCAATTGGGAAACGCTGACATGTGTCAGCCAAGTCAGGGAGCCTGACTACCCGATCCCGTTCATTGGGAAGATTGCTGAAGTGCGGCGGAAAACTAAACCAACTCACTCACTCACTCACTCTAACGAAATACAACACAGGAAACGATTCTTTATTAACATGTTATAGAACATACGAAACTACTGACCTGAACAATCATGTGTATTGCACGTTTTAGTTTCGTATTTGACCGTTGACCCCACGCAGTTGGAACCTCCATAGACAGGGGCGGGATCTGTGCAGCCTCGTTCTAAAATCTCCTCGCGGTCACCTCCACCGCAGCTGATGCTGCATGATCCGTGCGACGTCTCGACCCAGGCGGCCCAAACTCCGTTTACTATTTTATACAGAACATTTAAGCATTAAACTGCATGAAGAAACGAAACAAAAAGTTTCTTTGGGGTTTATTTATTTATTCATTTATCTATTTATCAATCATCCCCATCCCCAACAACGACAAACAGCCAAAATAACTAAAATAATAAATTAATAAATAAATAAATAAATAAATAAATAAATAAATAAATAAATAAATAAACGATCATTCAATCAATAAAAAAACGATCAATCAATAAATAAATAAATGATCGATCAATCAATCATTGTCTTACCTGGACAGCCCTGCTGATTGCACGGTACTTCCTCCGTCTTGTATTGGGAACCCGAACAGTAAGCGCCACCGTAGGACCGTCGTGGGTTGTTGCACCAGCGGTAGCTGTTCTGGCGCTTCGTCCCTCCCCCACACGTGGCAGAACATCGACCGGTCCACCTGACATACCACTGGCTCCAGCCTCCGTCCACTGTGTGTCGGGAGGGGTCGATTTCAGACAGGGAAAAGTGGAAGAAGAAAAACAATCAGGGCCTCCTCTCACAAAGCACTAAGGTGATCGAAATGTTAAAGAATGGGAGCTGAGTTTAACCTCAGTAAAGGTTGCTTCGTGAAAGGAACCCCAGATCTTAGAATTGGGTAATAAATTCAACTGACTTATCTCATGCTACTGGGTGATTCGATTTTACCATTATGTCCTTGCAAACGCCAACGGCGGATAGGGGTGCCGGGGTAGTCTACTGGTTAAAGCGTTCGCTCGTCACGCTGAAGAGCCGGGTTCGATTCCCACATGCGTACAATTTGTGAAGCCTATTTCTGGTGTCCCACGCCGTGATATTGCAAAAAGCGGTGCAAAACTAAACATCATACACTCACTCACTCAAGGAGGGAAGAAAAATCTTTGCCGGTTCTGTTTCGAGCTCGATAATAAGAAATATGCGTAATTCGGGTGAAGACAGTTTCAGACTTAGAGTCTTACCTGGGCAGGTGAAGCTATTGCAGTTGTACGTGTAGTCTGAAGTGGCACTTCCTGGACAAGTGGCTCCACCGTTGGCCGGTTCTGGATTGTCACAAGTTCTCTCCCTTGTCCGCGTGATTGTCCCATAACCACATGTTTTGGAGCAGGTGCTTGTTCGCCACACCCAACGACTCCAGGCGCCATTAACGGGATCAGCTGAAGGACAGCATACGAGGTGTTTCAACGAATGCATTGCGGTTTAACCGCAACGTGTTTGGGGCGTTAGGGTAGCAGAATGGTTAAGAGTTGGCTCGTCATGTCCAGTGAAAGGTTTGATTTTTTACATGGGTATAATATGTGAAGCTTATTCCTTATGTAACCCGCGGTGATATTGATGGACTATTGTTCAAAGCGGCGTCAAACCCAACTCACTCACTCATTCACTCGAAGACTTGCTGTTGTTGCGGAATCTAAGCCGAAGTTGTCTCTGAGAATCAACAGATTCTAATGCTGATATAAACGCTGCTTTGAATTACATTCACTCACTCACTCACTTGACCAGTGGAGATCTGGGTTAGAATTGGTCTTCATCACCCTTAAATTGTCGTAAGACACACCTAATCGGATCGGGTTGTTAGGCTCGCTGACTTGGTTGATACATGACATCGTATCCCAATTGCGCAGATCGATGCTCATGATGTCAATCACTGGAATGCGTGGACCCGATTCGATCATTTACATACCGCTGTCATATAGCTGGAATACTACTGAGTGCGGCGTAAACAACAAACAAACACACTAGCAAACACACTCAAACAAACAAACAAACACTGACTTACGTGAACATTCGTGGGTGTTGCATGCCTCTCTGACAGTCTCAGACTGGTCGCCTTCGCAAGATTCACCGCCGAAAGCGGGTTCCGGATCACTGCATGACCTTTCGGACACGACTTTCCTTTGACCTTCCCCACAAGACTTTGAACATCTACTGACCGATGTAACTGTCCAGTTTGTCCACCCACCGTCCACTGCAAGAAAACAATAAGGTCAGGAACAAAATACGTTAAAACACATATTGATCCGTAAGATTTAGGGCTGGCTATCGATTTAGATCACTAAGATTGATAATCGTTAGCTAAATATCGATCGATTATCACAAATATCAATCAACCCTACACCCTGACAAGTCTAAACCTGCAGCATACCAGCATATGAGTCCCTTATGTTAGATCTGCAATCAACCCTACACCCTGACAAGTCTAAACCTGCAGCATACCAGTCCCTTATGTTAGATCTGCAATCAACCCTACACCCTGACAAGTCTAAACCTGCAGCATACCAGCATATGAGTCCCTTATGTTAGATCTGCAATCAACCCTACACCCTGACAAGTCTAAACCTGCAGCATACCAGTCCCTTATGTTAGATCTGCAATCAACCCTACACCCTGACAAGTCTAAACCTGCAGCATATCAGTCCCTTATATTAGATTTTTAATCAACCTTACACCCTGACAAGTTTAAAGCTGCTTCATATCAGCCCCTTATGTTAGATCTTTAATCAACCTAGCACCCTGACAAGTCTACACCTGCAGCATACCAGTCCCTTATGTTAGATCTGCAATCAACCCTACACCCTGACAAGTCTAAACCTGCAGCATACCAGTCCCTTATGTTAGATCTGCAATTAACCCTACACCCTGACAAGTCTAAACCTGCAGCATACCAGTCCCTTATGTTAGATCTTTAATCAACCCTACACGCTGACAAGTTTAAAGCTGCTTCATATCAGCCCCTTATGTTAGATCTTTAATCAACCTAGCATCCAGACAAGTCTACACCTGCAGCATACCAGTTCCTTATGTTAGATCTGCAATCAACCCTACACCCTGACAAGTCTAAACCTGCAGCATACCAGTCCCTTATGTTAGATCTGCAATCAACCCTACACCCTGACAAGTCTAAACCTCCAGCATACCAGTCCCTTATGTTAGATCTGCAGTCAACCCTTCACCCTGACAAGTCTAAACCTGCAGCATACCAGTACCTTATGTTAGATCTGCAATCAACCTAGCACCCTGACAAGTCTAAACCTGCAGCATATGAGTCCCTTATGTTAGATCTGCAATCGACCCTACACCCTGACAAGTTTAAAGCTGCTTCATATCAGCCCCTTATGTAAGATCTTTAATCACCCCTACACCCTGACAAGTCTAAACCTGCAGCATATCAGTCCCTTATGATAGATCTTTAATGAACCCTACACGCTGACAAGTTATAATTTACAGCATACCAGTCCTTTATGTTAGATCTTTAATCAACCCTACAAGCTGAAAAGTTTAAATCTACAGCATACCAGCTCAGTATGTTAGATCTTTAATGAACCCTACACGCTGAGAAGTCTAAATCTACAGCATACCAGTCCCTTATGTTAGACCTTTAATCAATCCTACACCCTGACAAGTTATAATATACAGCATACCAGTCCCTTATGTTAGATCTTCTATCAACCCTACACCCTGACAAGTCTAAATTTACAGCCTACCAGCCCCATGTTAGATTTTTAATCAACCCTACACCCTGACATGTTTAAATCTACAGCATACCAGCCCTGTTTGTTAGATCTTTAATCAACCCTACACCATGACATGTTTAAATCTGCACCATACCAGTCCCATATGTTAGATCTTTAATCAACCCTACACCCTGACAAGTTTAAATCTACAGCATACCAGTCCCTTATGTTAGAACTTTAATCAATCCTACACGCTGACAAGTTCTAATTTACAGCATACCAGTCCCTTATCTTAGATCTTTAATCAACCCTACACCATGACATGTTTAAATCTACAGCATACCAGCCCCGTATGTTAGATCTTTAATCAACCCTACACTCTGACAAGTCTAAATCTACAGCATACCAGTCCCATATGTTAGATCTTTACTCAACCCTACACGCTGACAAGTCTAAATCTACAGCATACCAGTCCCATATGTTTGATCTTTAATCAACCCTACACCCTCACAAGTTTAAATTTACAGCATACCAGTCCCTTATGTTAGATCTTTAATCAACCCTACACCCTGACAAGTATAAAGCTACAGCATACCAGCCCCTGTATGTTAGATTTTTAATCAACCCTACACCCTGACAAGTCTCAATCTACAGCATACCAGTCCCTTATGTTAGATCTTTGATCAACCCTACACGATGACAAGTTTAAAGCTGCTTCATATCAGCCCCGTATGTTAGATCTTTAATCATCCCTACACCCTGACAAGTCTAAACCTGCAGCATATCAGTCCCTTATGTTAGATCTGCAATCAACCCTACACGATGACAAGTTTTAATTTACAGCATACCAGTCCCTTATGTTAGATCTTTAATCAACCCTACATGCTGAAAAGTTTAAATCTACAGCATACCAACCCCGTATGTTAAATCTTTAATCAACCCTACACCCTGACAAGTTTAAATCTACAGCATACCAGTCCCTTATGTTAGATCTTTAATCGACCCTACACGCTGAACAGTTTAAATCTACAGCATACCAGCTCCGTATATTAGATCTTTAATCAACCCTACACCCTGACAAGTTTAAATCTACAGCATACCAGTCCCATATGTTAGATCTTTAGTCAACCCTACACCCTGACAAATTTAAATCTACAGCATATCAGCCCCTTATGTTAGATCTTTAATCAACCCTACACGCTGACAAGTATAAAGCTGCAGCATACCAGCCCCGTATGTTAGATTTTTAATCAACCCTATACCCTGACAAGTCTCAATCTACAGCATACCAGTCCCTTATGTTAGATCTTTAATCAACCCTACACCCTGACAAGTTTAAAGCTGCTTCATATCAGCCCCGTATGTTAGATTTTTAATCAACCCTACACCCTGACAAGTTTAAATCTACAGCATACCAGTCCCTTATGTTAGATCTTTAATCGACCCTACACGCTGAACAGTTTAAATCTACAGCATACCAGCTCCGTATATTAGATCTTTAATCAACCCTACACCCTGACAAGTTTAAATCTACAGCATACCAGTCCCATATGTTAGATCTTTAGTCAACCCTACACCCTGACAAATTTAAATCTACAGCATATCAGCCCCTTATGTTAGATCTTTAATCAACCCTACACCCTGACAAGTTTAAATCTACAGCATACCAGTCCCTTATCTTAGATCATTAATCAACCCTACACCCTGACAAGTCTAAATCTACAGCATACTAGCCCCTTATGTTAGATCTTTAATCAACCCTACACCCTGACAAGTTTAAATCTACAGCATATCAGCCCCTTATGTTAGATCTTTAATCATCCCTACACCCTGACAAGTTTAAATCTACAGCATAACAGTCCCTTATCTTAGATCTTTAATCGACCCTACACCCTGACAAGTCTAAATCTACAGCATACCAGACCCTTATGTTAGATCTTTAATCAACCCTACACCCTGACAAGTTTAAATCTACAGCATACCAGTCCCTTATCTTGGATCTTTAATCAACCCTACACCCTGACAAGTCTCAATCTACAGCATACCAGTCCTTTATGCTATATCTTTAATCAACCCTACACCCTGACAAGTTTAAATCTACAGCATACCAGCCCCGTATGTTAGATCTTTAATCATCCCTACACCCTGACAAGTCTAAACCTGCAGCATATCAGTCCCTTATGTTAGATCTGCAATCAACCCTACACGATGACAAGTTTTAATTTACAGCATACCAGTCCCTTATGTTAGATCTTTAATCAACCCTACATGCTGAAAAGTTTAAATCTACAGCATACCAACCCCGTATGTTAAATCTTTAATCAACCCTACACCCTGACAAGTCTCAATCTACAGCATACCAGTCCCTTATGTTAGATCTTTAATCGACTCTTCACGCTGAAAAGTTTAAATCTACAGCATACCAGCTCCGTATGTTAGATCTTTAATCAACCCTACACCCTGACAAGTTTAAATCTACAGCATACCAGTCCCATATGTCAGATCTTTAATCAACCCTACACCCTGACAAATTTAAATCTACAGCATATCAGCCCCTTATGTTAGATCTTTAATCAACCCTACACCCTGAAAAGTTTAAATCTACAGCATACCAGTCCCTTATGTTAGATCTTTAATCAACCCTACACCCTGACAAGTTTAAATCTACAGCATACCAGTCCCTTATGTTAGATCTTTAATCAACCCTGCACGATGACAATTTTAAATCTACAGCATACCAGCCCTGTTTGTTAGATCTTTAATCAACCCTACACCCCGACATGTTTAAATCTGCACCATACCAGTCCCATATGTTAGATCTTTAATCAACCCTACACCCTGACAAGTTTAAATCTACAGCCTACCAGTCCCATATGTTAGATCTTTAATCAACCCTACACCCTGACAAGTTTAAATCTACAGCATACCAGTCCCATATGTTAGATCTGTAATCAACCCTACACCCTGACAAGTGTAAATCTACAGCATACCAGTCCCTTATGTTAGATCTGCAATCAACCCTACACGATGAAAAGTTTAAATCTACAGCATACCAGCCCTGTATGTTAGATCTTTAATCAACCCTACACCCTGACAAGTGTAAATCTACAGCATACCAGTCCCTTATGTTAGATCTGTAATCAACTCTACACCCTGACAAGTTTAAATCTACAGCATACCAGTCCCTTATGTTAGATCTTTAATCGACCCTTCACGCTGAAAAGTTTAAATCTACAGCATACCAGCCCTGTTTGCTAGATCTTTAATCAACCCTACACCCTGACATGTTTAAATCTGCTCCATACCAGTCCCATATGTTAGATCTTTAATCAACCCTACACGCTGAAAAGTTTAAATCTACAGCATACCAGCTCAGTATGTTAGATCTTTAATGAACCCTACACGCTGAGAAGTCTAAATCTACAGCATACCAGTCCCTTATGTTAGACCTTTAATCAATCCTACACCCTGACAAGTTATAATTTACAGCATACCAGTCCCTTATGTTAGATCTTCTATCAACCCTACACCCTGACAAGTCTAAATTTACAGCCTACCAGCCCCATGTTAGATTTTTAATCAACCCTACACCCTGACATGTTTAAATCTACAGCATACCAGCCCTTTTTGTTAGATCTTTAATCAACCCTACACCATGACATGTTTAAATCTGCACCATACCAGTCCCATATGTTAGATCTTTAATCAACCCTACACCCTGACAAGTTTAAATCTACAGCCTACCAGTCCCATGTTAGATCTTTAATCAACCCTACACCCTGACAAGTTTAAATCTACAGCATACCAGTCCCTTATGTTAGAACTTTAATCAATCCTACACGCTGACAAGTTCTAATTTACAGCATACCAGTCCCTTATCTTAGATCTTTAATCAACCCTACACCATGACATGTTTAAATCTACAGCATACCAGCCCCGTATGTTAGATCTTTAATCAACCCTACACTCTGACAAGTCTAAATCTACAGCATACCAGTCCCATATGTTAGATCTTTACTCAACCCTACACGCTGACAAGTCTAAATCTACAGCATACCAGTCCCATATGTTTGATCTTTAATCAACCCTACACCCTCACAAGTTTAAATTTACAGCATACCAGTCCCTTATGTTAGATCTTTAATCAACCCTACACCCTGACAAGTATAAAGCTACAGCATACCAGCCCCGTATGTTAGATTTTTAATCAACCCTACACCCTGACAAGTCTCAATCTACAGCATACCAGTCCCTTATGTTAGATCTTTGATCAACCCTACACGATGACAAGTTTAAAGCTGCTTCATATCAGCCCCGTATGTTAGATCTTTAATCATCCCTACACCCTGACAAGTCTAAACCTGCAGCATATCAGTCCCTTATGTTAGATCTGCAATCAACCCTACACGATGACAAGTTTTAATTTACAGCATACCAGTCCCTTATGTTAGATCTTTAATCAACCCTACATGCTGAAAAGTTTAAATCTACAGCATACCAACCCCGTATGTTAAATCTTTAATCAACCCTACACCCTGACAAGTTTAAATCTACAGCATACCAGTCCCTTATGTTAGATCTTTAATCGACTCTTCACGCTGAAAAGTTTAAATCTACAGCATACCAGCTCCGTATGTTAGATCTTTAATCAACCCTACACCCTGACAAGTTTAAATCTACAGCATACCAGTCCCATATGTCAGATCTTTAATCAACCCTACACCCTGACAAATTTAAATCTACAGCATACCAGCCCTGTTTGCTAGATCTTTAATCAACCCTACACCCTGACAAGTTTAAATCTACAGCCTACCAGTCCCATATGTTAGATCTTTAATCAACCCTACACCCTGACAAGTGTAAATCTACAGCATACCAGTCCCATATGTTAGATCTGTAATCAACCCTACACCCTGACAAGTGTAAATCTACAGCATACCAGTCCCTTATGTTAGATCTGCAATCAACCCTACACGATGAAAAGTTTAAATCTACAGCATACCAGCCCTGTATGTTAGATCTTTAATCAACCCTACACCCTGACAAGTGTAAATCTACAGCATACCAGTCCCTTATGTTAGATCTGTAATCAACTCTACACCCTGACAAGTTTAAATCTACAGCATACCAGTCCCTTATGTTAGATCTTTAATCGACCCTTCACGCTGAAAAGTTTAAATCTACAGCATACCAGCCCTGTTTGCTAGATCTTTAATCAACCCTACACCCTGACAAGTTTAAATCTGCTCCATACCAGTCCCATATGTTAGATCTTTAATCAACCCTACACGCTGAAAAGTTTAAATCTACAGCATACCAGCCCTGTATGTTAGATCTTTAATCAACCCTACACCCTGACAAGTTTAAATCTACAGCATACCAGTCCCATATGTTAGATCTGTAATCAACCCTACACCCTGACAAGTGTAAATCTACAGCATACCAGTCCCTTATGTTAGATCTTTGATCAACCCTACCCACTTAAAAAGTTTAAATCTACAGCATACCAGCTCCGTATGTTAGATCTTTAATCAACCCTACACCCTGACAAGTTTAAATCTACAGCATACCAGTCCCCTATGTCAGATCTTTAATCAACCCTACACCCTGACAAATTTAAATCTACAGCATATCAGCCCCTTATGTTAGATCTTTAATCAACCCTACACCCTGAAAAGTTTAAATCTACAGCATACCAGTCCCTTATGTTAGATCTGCAATCAACCCTACACCCTGACAAGTTTAAATCTACAGCATACCAGTCCCTTATGTTAGATCTTTAATCAACCCTACACCCTGACAAGTCTAAATTTACAGCCTACCAGCCCTATGTTAGATATTTAATCAACCCTACACGATGACAATTTTAAATCTACAGCATACCAGCCCTGTTTGTTAGATCTTTAATCAACCCTACACCACGACATGTTTAAATCTGCACCATACCAGTCCCATATGTTAGATCTTTAATCAACCCTACACCCTGACAAGTTTAAATCTACAGCCTACCAGCCCCATGTTAGATCTTTAATCAACCCTACACCCTGACAAGTTTAAATCTACAGCATACCAGTCCCATATGTTAGATCTGTAATCAACCCTACACCCTGACAAGTGTAAATCTACAGCATACCAGTCCCTTATGTTAGATCTGCAATCAACCCTACACGATGAAAAGTTTAAATCTACAGCATACCAGCCCTGTATGTTAGATCTTTAATCAACCCTACTCCCTGACAAGTGTAAATCTACAGCATACCAGTCCCTTATGTTAGATCTGTAATCAACTCTACACCCTGACAAGTTTAAATCTACAGCATACCAGTCCCTTATGTTAGATCTTTAATCGACCCTTCACGCTGAAAAGTTTAAATCTACAGCATACCAGCCCTGTTTGCTAGATCTTTAATCAACCCTACACCCTGACATGTTTAAATCTGCTCCATACCAGTCCCATATGTTAGATCTTTAATCAACCCTACACGCTGAAAAGTTTAAATCTACAGCATACCAGCCCTGTATGTTAGATCTTTAATCAACCCTACACCCTGACAAGTTTAAATCTACAGCATACCAGTCCCATATGTTAGATCTTTGTAATCAACCCTACACCCTGACAAGTTTAAATCTACTACAGCATACCAGCATCCCAGTCCCTGTTAGATCTTTGATCAACCCTACCCACTTAAAAAAGTTTAAATCTACAGCATACCAGCCCCATATGTTAGATCTTTAATCAACCCTACACTCTGACAAATCTAAATCTACAACATACCAGTCCCATATGTTGGATCTTTAATCAACCCTACACTCTGACAAATCTAAATCTACAACATACCAGTCCCATATGTTGGATCTTTAATCAACCCTACACGCTGAAAAGTTTAAATCAAATCTGCAGCATACCAGTCCCTTATGATAGACACTTCAGCAACATGGCAGCTTTCCGCGGCATACCATCGCTTATGTTAGCCTGTAACCAAGGCAACGCACTGGCAACAAGTCACATTGCATATTGCCCTGGAGAATTATTTACAACCGACGGCATCGGTGCCAGTTTGACGTCAGTTAGTGATTGCAGCGGTTAATCAGTGCATGTGACTGATCAATTACAGTTTGTCATTTGTAATGCACGATAAACTGCCTTTCTCTCTCACAGTTTCCGCATATCTTCAATAAGTAACAGCGTGTTGACGTGCTCGTATCTACCCGGGGGACCACCGATAGAATACGCCAACATTCGATTTTCGTGAAATCGATGCTGTCATGTGGCAACCTTCCTTGTATGCCTTGCCATTCCACGATATCAACACCTTGATTTAAAATGCAAGGTGTAGCCATCTATTCAAAAATTACTTAAGGAAAGATGTTATCTTCATTCCTAGAATAATTAATTGAGCATGTTTATCGCTCTTATGGAATAAATAATTGTGGTAAAAGGTTATCCAGTATAGATCGAATAATAATTGCAATCGTCTATACATGGCACAATGATATATGGTGGTAAACATCCGTTTACAGAATATTGTGACGGGAATTTCCATTAATATGTTTTACAGATTAAAGATAGTATGCAGCAGAGAGGGTTCGGGTGACCCTGGCACAGTCAGGCTGGTAAGGCTCATCATCAGCTCAGGGCCCTTACCCCCTCTACACGCAGCCCATACAGTGAATGGGACTTCTCCCAGGAAACTCTGCCTAGTCGAACCCAACAGGAAGCAAGAATTTTCCGGAGAATATGTAGACTCCCCAACACTGCAGCCTTCTGCATTATCCCAGAGTATCACAAGGGCTGTGCTCCCGGTTGAGAACCCGGGCACTGCCCCAAGAGATCATGAGGTACCAAACCAAGGGCACCGAGAACCATGGGGAGCCTGACGACAGTGTACTCGGGATGCAAGCAAGACATTTCATAAGTATTATTATTGTTATTGTTTGGTGAATCCACGCCCACGGCGTAACACTTGCAAGGACTGTAGTCAGTGCGAATCGTGATCATCGTGCCGAAGCTAATGTGCATTGCTTTCAATAAAAGAGCAACCTTGCCGACTGCATCGCTCTGATGCAGTCGGCTGGATTGAAAAGCGAAGCACAAAGCTCTCTGTTTGCTCCACATCTTGCGTATGACAAACGAAATATTTGCCGAAGCAAAGCCTTTTGATTATTCATGATCATCCTTAATGCCTGGGGACGGGCATGTCTGTGCATAACGCGACAAGTAAGGATCGGATGGGGAGAATGTGTGACTCAAGCTGGCCTAAAAAAGGAAACAGAAGGCTTTCTGTTTGCTGCTCAAGACCAGTCACATACTCAACGTAACGGTCAATATGTGATTTTTTTTTTTCGTCGAAATGTAAATATGAACTGTAGGTTATGTAATGGATTTAATGAGACTGTCCAACACCTTGTCAGTGGATACCCAGCGTTTACACAAACTCAATGTCTGATAATGATGATGATGATCATCATCATCATCATCATCATCATCATCAGGGTTCGGGTTCGACTAGGCTGCGCTTCCTGGGATAAGTCTCATTCGCTGTCAGGGCTGTGTTTTGAGGGGAGCTGATGATGAGTCTTATCAGCCTGACTGTGCCAGGATCACCCGAACCCTCTCTCTGGGCTGCGTGTAGAGGGGGCAAGGGCACCTGAGCTGATGATGAGGCTTATCAGCCTGACTGTGCCAGGATCACCCGAACCCTCTCTCTGGGCTGCGTGTAGGCCTGACTGTGCAGGATGTAGGGGGGCAAGGGCACCTGAGCTGATGATGAGTCTTATCAGCCTGACTGTGCCAGGATCACCCGAACCCTCCTAAATCGCACATGACGTTACACTGGAACATACCTGGACAGTCGTCTGTGTTGCAGTTCAGTTCATCTATTAGAGTTGCGTCCCCTTGACAGAACTCCCCACCATCAGAGGGCGCTGGGTTTGTACATTCTCGCTGGCGAGTCCGATTTTTAGACCCTCCCCCACAGGTGACGGAACATCCGTCAATGTCCACATCTGTCCATGCGCTCCATCCTCCGTCAACTGAGCAGAGAGAAAGAAGATAAGTTAGTACCAACGATAGCAGAGCATGCAGCTTGGGACTTTTGTAACTTTCATTGGGGTTCAGTTTTAAAGTGGGTACACTTTGCAAGAAATATTTGTGTGTGTCACCGTGGTGATAATAACATAACTACAAGAGGAAACGACCTCTTAACTTGTCAATGTTAATCGACAATACCTTTTAGAGATGGTCGATTGGTTCGCCGCACTCAGCAATATTCCAGCTAGATGGCGGCGGTCTGTAAATAATCGAGTCTGAATCAGACAATCCTGTGATCAGCCTCAGGAGCATCGATACGATGACATGTGTCAACCAAGGAAGCGAGCATGACCACCCGACCCAGTTAGTCGCCTCTTACGACAAGCATGGGTTGCTGAAGATCAATTCGAACCCGGATCTTCACGGGCCACATTTTGGAGAGTGTTCTTAGCTCGTTCGTCTATTTGTTGTTTTACGTTGGCATTATTCAAGCTATGTCATGGCGGTCTGAAAATATTCGTCTCTGGACCAGACAAATCCAGTGAATGACATCCTAAGAACGACGCAATTGGGATACGATGTCATGTTTCAACCAAGTCAACGAGCCTGACCACCTCATCGTGTTATTCGCCTCTTACGACAAGCGTGGGTTGCTGAAGACCAATTCCAACCGTATCTTCACAGGTCGTCAGAAAACTAAAAGAGGACCTCATATCAACCCATTCACCAACTAACTATGCAGATCTTACCCCCGGGGGAAGGTCGTCATACCTGGACATGGATCCGTCATGCAGGTCACAGTATCCTGCCCTGTCTCCAATAATGTACGCTGACCATCACTGAAAACAGAATAGGTTTAAGTGAACTTTACCAAAGTTAAAGGTATTAGCCAAATTCCTTTGCTTTGAATTTGCCGACCAGAACATAACTTCTGATTCCTATGCATGTGGGTGCCGTTGTACAAAGCGATCTTAGCGCTAAGGTTACCGTAACTCCCATTCATTTAACGTAGACTTAAGGTAGCCTTAGCGCTAAGGTTGTTTTGTACAACGGCACCCTGAAAGAAGGGTAGCACATCTCGTGCTCATGAGGATGCCTATTTTTTTATTAAATATCATAACCCAAAATTTCAAGTAGATTTTATCAGCGAGGACGTACAGATTTTCACATATTGTTTCCTTAGAACATTTCCGTTTGCTTTGGGTTTTCTTTGACAATTCTTTTGACATATTGTCCTAAACCTCTGAAACTAGATATGGAACAATCTGTGTGTGTTTGTATGAAAGTATGTATGTATCTATGCATCCATACATGTTTTGCAGGCGGTTGGAGGCTTTTTACGATAAATTGGTAACTGACGAAGGTTGACACTGTGAACGTTGGAGAAGGCACCTATGCTTAGGGCAGCATTTTTATTTTTTGTGTCTCTCATCGCCCGACCGACCCTTCTAATTTTATTGCCGACCCCTCAAAAAAACCTTTTTCTTTTCATTCCAACACCGTCTTCTCGAACTTAAAACGTACCGCCTCGTCATATACAATGTTTATCTATCTAAAATGTTTTAATCAATCGCTGCCTTAAGTCAAAAGAATGCGAGAAATTGTAATAAGAATTACAATAAATGAGCAGAAAGAACATCATTCGGAAAATTTTGTGTTTATAATATTTAGGGTTTTTTTTCCCCGACAAAACATGTTCGGAATTTGGTGGCAACAAAATGATGCGCTTATATGATCTACAGGTTGACAGCGGGATCGCGAGTCTCGGCAGCCCCAAGCAGTGGAAAGTACATCATGAACTACCAAGTCCATATTCTGCAACACGTTCCTTCAACTGGACAACTTGGATGAAATGGTGTTCGTACTGGAAAATTGATGGTGGTTTTCCATGATTTCAAATAGTGTGGTATTTTTATGGATATTTCTATAAACTGATATTTGTCTGTGATGTTAGTTAAATATAGGCATCAGTTTCGAATTTAGGGAAATGCAGTCTTTGCCATAGTAAGTGGAGTCTGATGGCTCGGCCAAACGTTTCAAAGCAATATCAGAACTATACGCTCAAGTCGATATTGTGGATTCTTGCTGTTTGTAGGTCCATACCTCAGCAAAATGCTTCAACCGTTCAATGACATAGACAATTAGTCTTTTTTAGATGTTGTACACTCTTTGCGGTTAGAGAAGGAGAGCCAACAAATCACCCAAATTGCTGGTATCATGCCGCCCTCCTTCTGACCACGATCTTCGCCATATAGCTGGAATATTGATTGCTGAGTGCGGCGTAAAACTAAACTCACTCACTCTGACCACGTCTTTGGAATGTCGGACACAGACTCGAAACACTGATGTCGACAGTTCCTTATCAAGAAAGACGTTTCTTGCCATTATGTACAAATATATACATCATAAAGCCATAGGTTCCCCCCCCCCAGTATCTCTGGATATTGTATAAGGGCGACTGCTATAAGCCTTTTATGCAAAAGATGAAGTGATTGTCAGAATTGGAATGTTGGTTAACATTTATGTTGATTCTCAATCTATGCTGGCTTGTTTGTGTCCGTAAATCAAGTTGTCTCTCCAACATCATTTAATCCACAATGGGGCATTCATTTAATAATATGACTGACTGACCGACTGAGTTTGGTTTTACGCCGCTTTTAGCATTATTCTAGCAACATCACGGCGGGGGACACCAGAAATTGGCTTCACACATTGTGCCCATTTGGGGATTCGAACCCGGGTCTTCGGCGTGACGAGCCAAAGCTTTAACCATTAGGCTACCCCACCGCCTCTTTAATAATATGACGCTTTGAATGTCACAAAATAGCTCTTCAAAATGAAATAAGTTTTTGAAAGTCACTGTGTAGTAAAGCCATATGTATTACGCCGTTGAGTCGTAAAAGATGGGACAGGATTTCTGTGATGGAACCGGACATTTCCCTTGACGACGGTGGGACGGGGTAGTGGATGGTTAAAGCATCTTCGTCACACTGAAGTTCCGGGTTTGATTCCCCACATTGGTGTGGGTGTGCTAAACGCGGCGTAAAACCACTCACTCACTCGTTCGCGTGACTGACTGACTGACTGAGTTTAGTTTTGCGCCGCTTTTAGCAATATTCCAGCAATATCACGGCGGGGGACACCAGAAATGGGCTTCACACATTGTGCCCATGTGGGGAATCGAACCCGGGTCTTCGTCGTGACGAGCCAACGCTTTAACCACTAGGCTACCCCACCGCCCCCGCTCGCTTGACCAGCGAACGCTTTCACAAAGTGAATCCACAGCCCATGGTTAGGGTAATGAGAAAATATGTGGATCTACCTTTGCAAACACTTCTGGCCAGTGCCCGTTGGTACTGGACTGTCACAGTAGCGTTCTTTCTTGTTGACCTGTGACCCGCCCCCGCACGTGACTGAACAGTCTCCCTCCTCCACCACTGCCCAGTCTGTCCATGAACCATCAGTATTAGCTGAAAGAGGAAAGATATCATTATTCAAAATTAAATTTCAGGCCAGAAAAGGAATTATACGTGATGGATGGATGTCCTCATGGATGCGTAACAGCAAGCTCCTCACAGCGATAGCCCATTTGCGCTTCAGCCCTTGTTTAACGCAACACTCGGGCATATGGAAGCTAAATGGCGTTGGTCTAAAAATAATCGAGTATGGACAAGATAATCCAGTGATCAGCATGTGCATCGATGTACGCAACTGGGATACGATGACATGTGTCAACCAAGTCAGCGAGTCTGACCACCCGATCCCGTTAGTTGCCTCTTACGACAAGCATGGGTAGCTAAAGATCTAACCCGGGTCTTTCTATTCTGTGCTTGGCGGTCCTATATCATGTAAGCACGTTATGTTTACAAACAAATGATGACTGTCGTGACGCCGAATACAATTCCGCCAACAAAATTGTTTTCTTTTATTTTGTCACTTTTAATAACTTGGAGCATTTCTTTGGTTTACAATCTGGAACCGGTCCGAGGAAACAAAAACAAACTTCATCTGAGACATGTAACGCATCCACCCCTGACTTGGTCGTATCCCAATTGCGTAGATAGATTCTCTTTGTTTCAGTCACTGGATTGTGTGGTTCTTTACTGGCTTCCTATCAACCTACTTAATCCTGTGTTATCAACCTATTCTATTGTATAAACAACTCATTTTCGCCTCATCCCTCATCTATTGTACAAACATCTCATGTATATATATCACCCAAAAATACTTCCCATGTACCACAACGACATTACAATCTATGTCGAAACGTCGCCTATACAGAATAAAGAAGTTGTACATCCATAAAAATAATCCTCATTCTTGTCATGTGGTTGGTATATCACAAACTGAAGAGTGATCGACCATCCAAAAATGATACATGATAATAACAATGCACTTATATTGTCTTAAATGGCAAGAATCTTTAGCTAATGTTACTTTTGATTGGAATCAGATTTTTACGTCTTAAAATAATGGTTTGAAAAGTATCAAAGTACTTGATTTCCAATACAAGTTTTTACATGGTATTATCTATACTAAAAATGAACTATTTAAAATGAAATTTGTAGACAATTCTGTTTGCTGTTGTTGTAATGAGCTGAATGAGTATATTTGTCATGTTTTATTGGGAATGTAGAGAAACACAAACATTCTGGAATGAACTTGAAGTTTGGATGAATAATCATATGGAGAACACAACTAAAATAACAAAATATCTTGTTTGGTTTGGAACATTATACACAGATAGATTATTAAACCATATTATCCTAACTGCCCAAAATAATATCCATTTATGTGGGATTAACCAACACACTCCAGAACTTCAAAAGTTCATGTTTTCAATGTGGAAAAGTTTATTGCAATTAAAAATAATAGCCTCTAAAGTCTTGACACAAAATGGAGATCTATATTCCCAACCTAACAATGAAAATAGACTCTATATTCGGTACGTTATTTTGATGTGAAAATGTGGATTTAGGTGTATTTTTTAACTCTATCTAACAAACTCAACAAAATGTGAATTGGTGTTTTAATGATGTACCCTTGGGAACAATAAAAACAGTATATATAATTAAAAAACGCACTTATATAAATAGAGAATCTCACCCAAGTGTCTTCTGATATCAATTATATCATCACGAGTTGATAAAGTTACAAATATCCGAGGCTTGCCGAGGATATTTTTACTTTATCAACGAGTGTTGATATATTTGATATCAGAAGACACGAGGGTGAGATTCTATTTATCATCAAAAATCACTCTTCATTAATTTTCAATGACAAATGTACATCTCTGAACATTGTACTGCCATTTGACTTGCAGTGCAGCGATGTCATAGCATTGTGACGTCATCAAGTACATGACGTCATAGCATTGTCAGGGCATTGTACAAAATCTACTGTCAAAACGATATCTCCTAGGAGATCACACAAGCGATATCTCCTGTGGAACACAGTTTTGGATGATAAAAGTAATTTCCAACCATTGCTGCCCATTGGCATATACGGGGCGGTGGGTAGCCTAGTGGTTAAAGTGTTCGTTCGTCACGCCGAAGATCCGGGTTCGATTCCCCACACGGGTACAATGTGTGAAGCCCATTTCTGGTGTCCCCCGCCGTGATATTGCTAGAATGTTGCTAAAAGCGGCGTAAAACTAAACTCACTCACTCACTTCATTAGCATGTACATAAACAAACAAACAAAATTTTAAAAAAACTACAAGGCAAATCTTGTTTAGTTATCCCTCCCAATAAACAAAGTTTGGTCCGACAAAGTATTCAGTTTGGCAAGGTTTGGGTCGTCATCGTGTGCTGCCGGTGTGGGACGTTCTTCATAATATCAACCGCTGGTGCACTCTCCTACCCAGAGTTCCATGCGGCAAGCCAGCATAGTACCTCTGCCACAGGCCACAAAAATGTGACGATTCGTCACATCTTGCACCGTCCATTCAATATAATGTACAGATTTCTTTTACTCTTTATTTTTGACGAGTCTACACATCTAACTAAACATCTTTAATAGAATGAATTAGTTTCACTGAGAAAATATCCAAAAACATGTAACACTATTTCGATTTGCGTAGCGATCCTTTGTTTACATAGGTTGTACGGCTCAACGTGCTGTCATCGTAGCTGACGGAGAGCAAACGATGCCGCCAGTTTGTTGAGTTTGATATCTAAATATGTACTGTCATAGACCTAACTGTCGCAGTTGTGGAAGAATATATATGTAACAATGTAAAACATTATGAAGAGAGCGCCGAAAAGCTTTCGTGAGTCCAGTCTCTTCTTGAATGAATATGCGCGTTTGGTTACAAACAAGAGAAAAGTCCGGTCACGTGATATGCAAATTAGCCTGTGGCAGTGATGTTATGTTAAGTCATCGCTGTGTCGGAGTGTGCCGCTGGTGCAGACTCGTGCACATCCGGTGTCTCACCGTGTGGTTGCTGATGAAATTTGGGGTTTAAGAAAATATAATATATACAGTACGTACGTGTACAGGCCTGGGAATTGCAGGCCTCTTCGGCAATTTCTTTAATATCTCCAGCACAATCTGTACCGTTGAACCTTGGTTTCGGCTTGTTACATCTCCGTCTCGAGGTCACAAACCGAGTACCTCCACCGCACGACCGAGTGCATGTGCCGATTGACCTCACTACCCACGGAGACCATCCGCCATTTACTGAAAATACAAGGTGCACGTGAAATAAACATAAACATCGTACCATACCACACAAACTCCACGTTAGTGGATTGAGTTTAACTTGCATTAACTCCAATATCGACCAGCTTCTTCGTGTAAACACTTGACGTTCCTCTGCATGTGTTTTTTGACGGAGTGTGTTTTCGAACGGTAAATATCGTGTGTGAGGAATAAACAGTATTGTGAGCAATCTGTGTCGAACTAAATATATAGTGCTTGATCCTAATACAGGATACATCTTGTACAGGATACCAGGGAGACTCTATAAGGGGGAGTGGTCACTCCTCGGAAAGCTCCTAAGCTATGCCTCGGCTCGTCACGTGACCAGTGCAGCCAATATGGCGACAGCGTAGTTTTTTAAGATTGAGCCCGGTTTATTTTCAACAGCTGATTACATACGCTGAGTGTTGTGACAACTGAAAACCTACATGTAGAAGATAAGTTACCTATTCTGTCACTTCATTTTAAGTCAAATACTTGTTATTAGTGTCAGTATAAGTACAGTAGCTTTGTAGTAAAGTTTCAAGTGGGCATGTTGTAGCTCACTGGCTTCAATTCTCAGTACACAGCGAAGAAAGACTAACTTATATCGCTAAAAACTTCTTTCACATATTCGTTTAATTTTTAGAAGGGAAATATACCTTTTGTTAAAAGGTGTTTGCAAGTAATAGTGATATTTTTATAACTAAAAAAAATTTGTTAGCGTGTATTTGAGGTGTGTGAAAAATATGACATATCGCCGATCTGACATTGAAATACTACAGGGCGTTGTTTGAGTGTTTCTAGTTAGTGTTCAAAAACAACTTTCACATACACTTTCAATTTTTATGAGGGGGATATACCATCAGGTGAAAGGTGTTTGCAAGTAATAGTAATAGTTTTATAATTTAAAAAAATGTTAGTGTGTATTTGAGGTGTGTGAAAAATATGACATATCGCCGATCTGCCATTGAAATACTACAGGGCGTTGTTTGAGTGTTTCTAGTTATTGTTCTAAAACATCTTTCACATACACCTTTAATTTTTATGAGGGGAATATACCATCAGGTGAAAGTTTTTGCAAGTAATAGTGATAGTTTTATTTATTTTTTGTTAGTGTGTATTTGAGGTGTGTGAAAAATATGACATATCGCCGATCTGTTCTGATACGCCATTGGTGCTTGTGATGCTTGAGTGTTATAGTTCTAAAACTTCTTTCTTTCTTGTTGATCTTAGTATTTGACAAAACTGGAAAGGTGTTTGCAAGGCTTTGTGATAGTTCTAAACTTTCTGTTCTTGAGGGGTCTTTGACAGTGTCAGTTAACATTCTGTCAATGCCCATGTCATTCCACACATGCAATAAGATATCTGAATTAGTTACTAATGTAAAAAAATGTCTCAAAGAAGACATTTTTATAAAAAGGACAGCTGATGTTAACATGTGTTCTACCGATAGTTTTGCGTTCTTTAACATGTTTGGGGAGGGATGGCCGTGGTGTATCATTTATTCTTTCATTCATTCACATATGTTCTTTTTCTTTTGTTCTTTTTCTAAATTTCTTTCATTCATTCACATAAAATTCTTGCTCTTAATTCATTCATTCATTCATTGTAAAATTCCGACCTATACAATACACTGGCTGAAGTACTGTTAAACGCAGCCGAAGTTGCGCTTGGACCGAACCAAGTCACTGTGTGCGTTGGAGCATGACGAGGCACACGTTAATTAGTACAAATGGTAAAGAAAGCAAGCGAGTGACCTATCCCTGTTGTAGAGTATCCCTGAGGATACGTAGTGTACTCATCCGGACATCGGTGTGTAGTGCAGGTGTGTGTTTTCATGTTGAGGGCGAATAGGTGCACAATAATGTACTTACCCGACAATGATGTGTATTGTAGATGTGCTATGGTGTACTTACCCCACAATGATCTGTATTGCGGGTGTATGTTTTCATGCTGAGGGGAATAGGTGTACTATTGTGTATTCACCCGACATTGGTGTGTATTCTACATGTACCATGGTGTACATAGCCGACAATGATGTGTATTGTAGATGTACTATGGTGTACATAGCCGACAATGATGTGTATTGTACATGTACTATTGTGTACATAGCCGACAATGATGTGTATTGCGGGTGTTTGTTTTCGTTGTTGAGGGGGAATAGGTGTACCATAACATACTCACCTGGACATCGATGTGTATTGTAAATGTATGTTTCCATCTTGAGAGGGCATTGGTGTCAAATAGCGTACTCACATGCTCATCGATGTGTATTGCAGGTGTATGTTTCTATGTTGAGAAGGCCGTGGTGTCAAAAAGCGTACTCACCCGGACATCGATGAGTGTTGAAGGTGTATGTTTCTATGTTGAGAGGGCCTAGGTGTCAAATACCGTACTCACCAAGACATCGATCTGTATTGCAGGTGTATGTTTCCATCTTCGGTGGGCTTTGGTGTCAAATAGCGTATTCACCCAGACATCGACGTGTATTGCAGGTGTATGTTTCCATCTTGAGAGGGCTTTGGTGTCAAATAGCGTACTCAAACGGACATCGATGAGTATTGCAGGTGTATGTTTCTATGTTGAGAGGGCCTTGGTGTCAAATAGCGTACTCAAACGGACATCGATGAGTATTACAGGTGTATGTTTCCATCTTGAGAGGGCCTGGTGTCAAATAGCGTACTCAAACGGACATCGATGTGTGATGCAGGTGTATGTTTCTAAGTTGAGTGGGCCTAGGTGTCAAATAGCGTACTAACCTGGACATCGATGTGTATTGCAGGTGTATGTTTCTATGGCGAGAGGGCCTTGGTGTCAAATAGCGTACTAACCTGGACATCGATGTGTGTTGCAGGTGTATGTTTCTATGTTGAGAGGGCCTAGGTGTCAAATAGCGTACTCACCCGGACAACGATGTGTATTGCAGTTGTATGTTTCTAAGTTGAGTGGGCCTAGGTGTCAAATAGCGTACTTACCTGGACATCGATGCGTATTGCAGGTGTATGTTTCTATGGCGAGAGGGCCTAGGTTATCAAATAGCGTACTCACCTGGACATCGATGTGTTTTGCAGGTGTATGTTTCCGTTGTTGAGAGAGGTCCGGAGCACGGCCGTCCGCCATTGTAGGGGCGAGGATCAGTACACGTTCTGTTTTAATCACCGTCAGTATACCGCCCCCGCAATCCACTGGACAAGTCCCTTCATCTGTCACTGTCCAGTTGGTCAAGCCTCCGTCAATCTTAACTGTGAAGTTTATTTGACATCAATATATAAATAATGAAATGATGCCTTCAGGATACATTCATCTGTATGTTTGCGGTGTGGTTTTTAGTGGTTGGTGCGCTGGGGTAGCCAAATGGGTAAAGTGTCCTTTCGTCACACAAAAGACCCGGGTTCGATTCCCCACATGGGTACAATGTGTGAAGTCCATTTCCGGTGTCCCCCGCCGTGATATTGCTGAAATATTGCTAAAAACAGGTAAGGCCTTCATCACTCACGCCCTAGCTGCCTAGTTCGCGTCGATCGATTCCTCACATGGGTTCAAAGAGTGTACCCAATTATGGCTGGAATATTGCAAAAAGCGGCGCAAAACCATAAACACTCACTTATCTTACTGAATTAGTGAGTGAATGAGTTTAGTTTAACGCCGCACTCAGCAATATTCAAGCTATTGCGGTTGTCTGTAAATAATCGAGTCCAGACCAGACAATCCAATGATCAACAGCATGTGCATCGATCTACGCAACTGGGATACGATGACATGTGTCAACCAAATCAGCGAGTCTGACCACCCGATCCCGTTAGTCGCCTCTAACAACAAGTATTGAATGAGTGAGTGAGATTGGTATAGAGATTAGTCTGTTAGTGCCAGTGTTAGCTCCGTGTTGTAAGAACGCCCTATGCCATCAGGCCTCACTCGTTTACTACTCTGGTGTATCCGCAAGGATGGAGATAGTATTGGAAAAATCTGGAAACATGATCACAATGAATCTGGCATTTTACATGAATATGTTTGGGGATACTTCTATTAACCTGTTCTGAATTTCCACAGGAAAGAAAAGTTGGTTATTTCGTTTGTCTGTATTTTACTATTTTTATTTAAAAAATTCAAAATGAAGCCAGATTCTGTACGAAACTGTTTTGAGAAGATTGGTGATTTCGAGATTTCTGTCTTTTATTTGCCTTCATTAAAAAATATTCGTTTTTGTTTATATCTGTATTACGTTTCTTTTAATTAAGTACTCTTCATGCAAAAAACATGTTAACTGAATTGCAGACAATTTCAACACAATTTTCCTTTCAGACGAGGCAAGTCAAATATATTTTTTGTACTTAGAGCACGTGTTTTTTTATTGATTAAACTATCTGTTTCATACACTGGTTTCAATGCACGATCTGTTTAATATTTTATTAGCAATTCATTTCTATGAACCAACACATGATTCACAACACTGACAGTTAATTTTGTGTATTTTTCAGTCGTAACGTGATTTTAATAAGCGAGAACCTCCATTCAATATTTGTATAGCAAACAGGCATTATTTTGTCAAAAAAATGTTCAGCAAACATGGCCTAGGTATTTTAAGAAATATTGCACATATGCTCAGAACCTTTTTGTGCTATGTTGACTAACATCCCTAATTAGTTGACGTGTCTCCTAGACACAGATGTTATTGAGGCTGTAATATAAACAAATAGTTAGATTCTCTTCACATGATATATACACAAGAATAAAGACCAAGGTTGCTGGTCTAACGTCGTTCAAGAGGAAGCGACTTGGCAGTGAGCGAGAACAAGAGTGAGTATAACCAGGGATACTCTACAACATATAGTCTCCCTGGTATAACTCGTCACGATCTAATTCTTGAAACCCAAAAGTCCAGAAACTTTCCCGCTTTGGCCAGTTCCTGACAAAGGATTTGACAAAATTCAACAAGCATTTATTATGAATACATGCTAAGGATGATAAAATGAAAAAATATTTTTCGAACATTCCCCGCCCATTGGCGAGAATATTTACTTTTGCTCAAAATTCATGTTTTGGAGGTAGTAATGACTGGAAGTATGTCTATATTATCATGACACAAAATTCAACTCACTTCAACTTAATTTAGCTAATTTTGAGATTTATTAAAATATATCGGCAATAATTATGGTTATTCGCTGTTTGGAATGAGAGGTTCCCGGACTAACGGGGTTTGCTGTACACAGCTCAACATGCGACATACTTACATGCTGGCAGACATATATGAGCGGTCGCCGCTCTCACAGGGATGCAGATTTCATTAGGGGCACACGGCTGACTGGCACAAGCATGTTTGGTATTCTGAAAACATAAAATATACTTAACAAGCAGAACATCAACATCAGTGACAATACATCGATCTAGATAATTATTTATCATTCAATAAACCCACTCAATACATCTACATTGCAGCCCCAACCCAAGTTTCACAGGGGACCCTTGAAGATCCGGGTTAGAATTGGTGATTTGTAACCCATGCATATCGTATGAAGCGATTAGCGGGATCGGGTGGTCAGACTCGCTGACTTGGTTGACCACATGTCATTGTGTCCCAATTGTGTAGATCGATGCTCATGATGTTGATCACATGATTTTCTAGTCCAGACTTTACTATTTACAGACCGCCACCATATAACTGGAATATTACTGAGAGTGGCGTTAAACAGCAAAGAAAACAAACCAAAAGATATCCTTAGGTTGTTGGAGTGGATGTTACAGCGAGGAGTGAGTGAGTGAGTTTAGTTTTACGCCGCACTCAGCAATATCCCAGCTATATGGCGGCGGTCTGTAAATAATCGAGTCTGGACCAGACAATCCAGTGATCAACAGCATGAGCATCGATCTGCGCAATTGGGAACCATTGACATGTGTCAACCAAGTCAGCGAAACTGACCACCCGATCCCGTTAGTCGCCTTTTACGACAAGCATAGTCGCCTTTTATGGCAAGCACATGGGTTGCTGAAGATCTATTCTACCCCGGATCTTCACGGGTCGTTACAACGAGGACGTGTAGTTGATGTATTTATGATATGTAAATGTAACGTTCTTTCAAACATATTATTACAAAATCCTTCTTGTAGTAATATTGGTGTAACTCGTCGGCAAACTTGACCTTGAATGGTTCGTTTTTTTACGGGTAGATAAATCCTGGTGCGATAGGTATCGATTTTTAAAAAAAACGTTGAGTTTTTTTGTGTAAGAAATACTTAAGTCATCCGTTTCCTATTCTAACCAGACATACTTCGGGGTTCGAACGCGGATCCCTTGCAGGATATAGGGTAAACTTTCAGATCCACGCGCAGCGTCTCGCAGCGAGGTCTTCGATTGAAAGAACAAGTCCCTCGTGAAAGGCTAAGCTTTTGATGTTTTTCATTCCACAATAACATAAATTAATGTACACTGAACAACATTAGAAACGCACCACCCATATAATACGAAGTATCCCCGTCAGACTGAAATGCACCATGATATCTGAGCATCATCGGTGCATTTTAGTGTGGTGTGTTTCTAATGTTGTTCAGTATATGTTCAATTGATTTCGACAGTCAGAATAACACCACTTCGTGCTACCTGCTGAAATTCTAAATATTTTGCATACAGTTGAATGTTACGGTTGCCTCAATGATTCCAAATACTCCAGTCCTTCACAGAACTTTATCGCTTCCGATACGGATGGTGGTGGTTTGACGGCAGGGTGTGTCTCGTCTTCATCATCAGACGAGTCGTCGTTGTGACAGGTCCTGGGACCAAGCAATGACTCGATGATGTCGGCATCAGATGAAGGGGCACATGTTTCAATGTTGTCATCGACACTTACATAGTCGGCCAAAGTCACATCACCTGGAAGTAATCTGGCTAGGGGGATGTCATCTTCATCGTCAGATTCACATGGGGCGTCGGGAGATGCGGCTTCTGTCAGAACGAATCCATCGTGGCGGTAGCAGTTGGAGATTGTTACTGGCTTTACTTTCTGCCAAGCATGTCGTAACATACGCATGGCATCAAGCACTGTGATTACACATTGTTTACTGTCGTTGATGGCTTCTATGTAACGGTCAAGAGCTGCATTCCTGTAGTGGACCTTCAGATTATTGATGACACCTTGGTCCATTGGCTGCGTTTTAGAAGTTGTGTTTGGTGGAAGGAACACAAGAGTAATGTTTGTGAGACCTTTGACTTTCGGGTGAGCAGGGCAGTTGTCTAAAATGAGAGCAATCTTCTTCTTCCGTCTAATCATTTGTTTATCTAATGATTTTACCCAATCACAAAATAAACCAGACGTCATCCAGGCAGACTTGTTGTTACAATATGAAGTCGGCAGAGATTTGACGTTCTTAAAGCAACGCGGCTTAGCAGATTTCCCTATCACTAATAAGGGCACCTTATCAGTTCCAGTTTGATTAGCACAGACAAGCACAGTTAGGCGTTCCTTTGATTGTTTACCACCGTGACATTTGACACCTCTGAACTCAAGAGTTTTGTTAGGCAAAAGACGGTAGAACATTCCTGTCTCATCAGCATTGTCAATGCAATCTGGCTCAAACTTCTGTAACACTTGTTGTAAGGATTTTGCCCAGTCATTCATAGCTTGAGAATCATTATCTACAGATTTTGATTCCCCACAAACAGCTTTGAAAAGAATGTCATTTCTCTCTTTATACCGATTCAGCCATCCGGTACTGGCAACAAAATCTGTTATACCAAGTTGCGTTGCTAGTTCTATTGCTTTTCGGCATAGACATGGACCATTAATTGGGACATTTTGGTCCCGCGCTATCTTGAACCATTTGAGTAGTGCTTCCTCAAGTTCAGGAAACTTAGCCTCCTTTAACCTACGACGTTTTGCACCTGACTGTAACATGGATTCTTTAATCTTATCTGCCATTTTCAACCAAGTAGAAAGAGTGTTAGGCGGAATTTCAAACTCTCTCGCAATTTCACTCTTGGATTTGGAACCTGCCTCCACTGCAGTGATCGCTGCAAACTTCTTGTCAATAGTGTGCACTTTTAGAATGCGCTTCCGTTTTGGAGTTGATGTTTCCGATCGGTTTATCCCCCCCAGATTGCTGGGAACATTGTAACTCCGCCATGATGTACAGATCATGAATAGTAATAACCGAATGAAAGCTGCTATATAACGCAACCGATTTGATTGAGTTAACTCAATGTCATGTGCTAATCCTTTCGCTTCCGTAAAATCACTAATCTGCCTTTTGAACTCACCCGACAATAGCGGAATGGTGCGAGCCGCGCTGGTTTGTTAATTGGATCAGTTACATGTAGTTGGATCACCAAATAACTTCTCATTGACTGACTTCGGCTTATGTATACAAAGATTACTATTGTTTGAATCTCAAGGGGACCAAATTTCCATTTCGAGTCATCGTGTGTATTTATGAGACGAATTCGTGTCACCGGAACTCAAATGATGACAAAAACAGCAGGGAATGGTCGGGACCGACAGGTACTTCGTGTTATGCATTATATTCGAGACACCGGCATTCGACTCATCGGGATTTGACTGTATGTCTTAAAGCATCATACTAAGAACCGTTGCCCATTGTTACAAGAGTTCTATACATCGCTTACACAGTAACACTAAGCGAGGATACATTATCGGAATATATTCATCAACTTGGTAGTCATTGTGTAGGAAAAAGTGCACAATCGTCCAAATACAATTGAGTGACAATGGATTGTATTTAGTAAACATTATCAGTAAAACTCGAGCTCTTACATCAACGCCGTTTAGCAAAGAAATTGACGTCCAGAGTGACTGAGCTATTTTGGTTGAAATGTCGATGCCCCATTACAGTCCGTATGGGGTCAAATGAAAACGATGAATGATTAAATAAATCGAAATAGGGATATACGTGCACTAAACATAAATAAGACATACGGTCCTGAAACGTCTGTACGCAGCAGGGTGCACGTCTGTACGCAACAGGATGCACGTATGTACGCAACAGGATGCACGTCTATACGCAACAGGGTGCACGTCTGTACGCAGCAGGGTTGTATGGTGTGAAATGATCAATCTAGGGGCCTTATATACCCGTTTCGAACAGTTTTCACGTGCATTTCATGCAAGGTGAAGTTACAAAGGGTACGTTTTGGCGTTATGCTTCCTTATACAAGGACAGAAATAGGCACAATTTTACAGTATCTAAGGGAAAACTTAGTCTTTTCTCGTTTGACGACTCTTCCTAAAACAGTCGAAAGTCATGATGATCCAAAAATTAAACCTCAAGTGGTTGGAATGTGTTTTAAAGAGACAAAAATCCAATATCAGCATTGGGTCCCTTTTTACGGTAAACAACCATTCTTTCATATTCAAAACCCAACTTCATCACTCTTTGTGAATGTGCATGCATTATCATCATAAACAATATCATGTGGACCCATTTTTAACAGTTTTTTACACTTTTGATTTGAATTTTTACATGATTGAAAATAGGACAATGGATCCCACCTAAACAAACATGTCGATATCCTAATTATCAATGACTTCCTCAGTCTGATGTTTTGACTCAATAGAGTTACATGATTGGTTGTTAAAACATACCAAACCAAAGTCTTCTATCCATTAAGCATTTTAGGATATTCTAATGTTCAGAGGTGTAACATTTTTTTGGCGTTCAGTTTATGATAAAACCCGTATTCGTTTCCATCAATATATAATATAGCCCGTATTTGTTTCCATCAATGTATAATATCATCTCTATTCGTTTCCATCAATATATGAGAAAACCCGTATTTGTTTTCATCAACATATAATATAGCCCGTCTTTGTTTCCATCAATGTATAATATCATCTCTATTCGTTTCCATCAATATATGATAAAACCCGTATTTGTTTCCATCAATATATAATATAGCCCGTCTTTGTTTCCATCAATGTATAATATCATCTCTATTCGTTTCCATCAATATATGATAAAACCCGTATTCGTTTCCATCAATATATGATAAAACCCGTATTCGTTTCCATCAATATATGATAAAACCCGTATTCGTTTCCATCAATATATAATATAGCCCGTATTTGTTTCCATCAACATATAATATAGCCGGTATTTGTTTCCATCAATATATAATATAGCCGGTATTTGTAACCATCAATATATAATATAGCCGGTATTTGTTTCCATCAATATATAATATAGCCGGTATTTGTTTCCATCAACATATAATATAGCCCGTCTTTGTTTCCATCAATGTATAATATCATCTCTATTCGTTTCCATCAATATATGATAAAACCCGTATTCGTTTCCATCAATATATGATAAAACCCGTATTCGTTTCCATCAATATATGATAAAACCCGTATTCGTTTCCATCAATATATAATATAGCCCGTATTTGTTTCCATCAACATATAATATAGCCGGTATTTGTTTCCATCAATATATAATATAGCCGGTATTTGTAACCATCAATATATAATATAGCCGGTATTTGTTTCCATCAATATATAATATAGCCGGTATTTGTTTCCATCAACATATAATATAGCCCGTCTTTTTGTTTCCATCAATATATAATATAGTATAATATTATCCCCCATCAATATATAATATAGTATTTGTTTCCATCAATAATATATAAAACATCTGTATTCGTTTCCATCAATAAATGATAAAACCCGTATTCGTTTCCATCAATATATGATAAAACCCGTATTCGTTTCCATCAATATATACTCATGGAAACGAATAAAGGAATACGTGAGAGCATTTCACCCACAGTGCAATACATACCTTGTGAAGAAACCTGGAAAAAAATAGAGAACCTGTATTTTCATGTGTTCCCTTATTCGTTTCCATGAGTATATAATATTACCCGTATTTGTTTCCATCAACATATAATAAAATATGTATTCGTTTCCATTAATATATCATATAATCCATATTTGTTTCCACCAATATAAAATAACATCTGTATTTGTTTCATCAATATATAATATAGCCCGTATTTGTTTCCATCAATGTATAATATCATCTGCATTCGTTTCCATCAATATATGATAAAACCCGTAATCGTTTCCATCAATATATGATAAAACCCGTAATCGTTTCCATCAATGTATAATATTATCTGCATTCGTTTCCATCAATATATTATAAAACCCGTATTTGTTTCCATCAATGTATAATATAGCCCGTATTTGTTTCCATCAATGTATAATATAGCCCGTATTTGTTTCCATCAATGTATAATATCATCTGTATTCGTTTCCATCAATATAATATAATCCATATCTGTTGTCACCAATATATAATGTAACCCGTATTGGTTTCTATCAATATCTGATATAGCCCGTATTTGTTTCTATTATAATAAAATCCGTATTCGTTTTCATAAGTACATAACATAACTGCATTCGTCTCCATCAGTTCATGACATACAGGGATCCCTGGCTACAAATTCATGTCAATAAAGTATGGTTAATGGATGGTTCGCTACTATGTGTATAGACTCGAGTCTAGTTTCAGACTCGGTCGTCACACAGCTTGAATATTCCTGATTGTGGCCTCAAACAACAAACAAGTCCACGGTAGATAAAGTCGACCTTAATTAATTAATTATGTCGTTTAATACACAAGAGACCAAGCAAAAAAGCAAGATACTTTATGGATAACAACTTGTTTATGATATATGATGCGACATTTCGGTATAGATTCTTATAGCGTTGTCAAACAAGAGAGACCAAAACAGGTAAAAAAGGCCTCAAATAATATAACCATTACATGTTAACGTCACTATAGTTGATTGATTGGTGTAAGTATCTTGTCAAATAATGCAACACATAAGGTAAGTAATCTGCCAAAACCATGGATCAGTACTCCAGACGTAAAACCTTAAAACCGGAAGCAACACCAATTCTTCTTTTGAAGAGAATTCTAAAGTTCCTTGAAAGTCCGCATTAAAAGCGATATATTGGTTCGTCCATCAAATACACAACACAACCTGCCTCACAGATAACCATAATCTTGAATACAATCAAATAAAACAATTTATTCATATTTACAGATAGTATTTGAGACAAGCGGAATGGATAAGTGGAAACAGACCCTAAACATCCGCTAGATTTGTCACAGTGTCAGAAAAGGCTCATTGGATTTTTTAAGACTTTGTACACCATTATCCCACACAATAAACGTACGGGAAAACTTCAGTACTTGGTCCATATGAGTTTCGTTACAAAACGTTGTGACAAATCAGGTACAAATACAGGTACAAATCTGTCTTCAGAGGTTCAGGGCAAATGGGGGCGGTGGGGTAGCCCAATGGTTAAAGCGCCCACTTGTGACGCTGAAGACCCGGGTTCGTTTCCCCACATAGGTACATTGTGTGAAGCCCATTTCTGGTGTCCCTCTCCGTGATATTACTGGAATATTGCTAGAAGCGGCGTAAAACTAAACTCACTCACACAGTACAAATTTTCAAAAATGACTGAGAAAACGTAAAATGTTGTGTGCTCTCAAGGTTCATATCTTGTTACAATTTAACAGTGGGAACCTAATTCGGTAGTAAGACATTTAGACAAAACGTTTAGTCTACGTTTATTATTCATGATTATGCAGGATGTTATTTTTAATTGCAATGAATTTTTCAACATTGATAATTTCTCTCAAAATAACCAAAAACCTTTGACGTTTTGGAGCATGTTGTTTAATCCCACATAAATGGATATATTTTTAGCAGATAAGATAATATGATTCAATGATCTGTCAATCTATAATTTTTCAAACCAAACAAGGTATTTTGTTATTTTACTTGTGTTTTCAATATGATTATACATTCAAACATCAAGTTCATTCCAGAATGTTTGTGTTTCTCTACATTCCCAATCAACATGACAAATACTCTCATTCAGCTCATTAGAGAAACTGAAACTAAACTTGTCAACTAGTTTCATTTTATATAGTTCTTTTTTAGTATAGATAATACCATGGAAATACTTTCAAAACATTTCTGTAAGTCATAAAAATCCTATTCCAATCAAAAGCAACATTAGTAAAAGATGCTTGCCAATGAAGACACACTTTAGATAAAACTTGTTGTTAACGTTGATATTCACGCCGAAGACCCGGGTTCGATTCCCCACATGGGCACAATGTGTTAAGCCCATTTCTGGTGTCCCCCGCCGTGATATTGCTGGAAAACTGCTAAAAGCGGCGTAAAACTAAACTCAGTCAGTCAGTCAGTTAACGTTGATATATTTCTTTGTGGATGTGAATCACAAAGTCGACTTGAGTAAGGTAAGGTCAGCAGACTCAGTTATGTACAGACTGCCTCCATATAGCTTGAATATTGCTGAGTGCGGCGTAAAACTAAACTCACTCACTCACTCACTCTGGCATATCTCCTACTCTTCTGTATAAATGTTTGTTACTTAACCCTACGACTTTGTGTAGTGTGTGTCGATTATGATGAAGAATTGCGTAGTGTGATGAAGGGAGATACAAAGCAACTCTAATCAGACGCCAACGCTTACAAGTTCTTAATCCATTCCCAGTGCTGCGATGGTGGAATTGTATTGAAACTCAATCTAGATAACAGAAAGAAATTACCAGTGTGTGTATGTCTGTAATTAGATACTAGAATGGTGTCACGCAAGGTTTGCTTCTGAGTCGACCTGTTTAACAAAGTCCCGTTTTGTGTATGACGAGAAACACGTTTACGAACAAATTGGTGAACGGGTTTTCTGTAATGGTTTAGTTACAAGCTGGCTCGTATTGAATATAAAACTGATTAACGGGAGAATATATGGCCCAAACGAGATTGTATTCATGAATACAGTCCTTTCCTTTCTTTCGTAAATGAAATATCACACAAATAATGTATTACTTTATTATATTACTGCCTGTTCGATACTGACAGGCAGTCAGGCATGACCAAAGACTATGCTCTTTTTGAAAACCAGACTGACTGACTGACTGACTGCGCCGCTTCGCAATATTGACACGGCGGGGGACACCAGAAATGGGCTTCACACATTGTGCCCATGTGGGGAATCGAACCCGGGTCTTCGGCGTGACGAGACAACGCTTTAACCACTAGGCTACCCCACCGCCCCTTGAAAACCAGAGGTCAGCATTATATGGAAAATATATCAAGTACTATTTATTTGTAATGTCTGTGATAAACTTAGATCTAAATATATAACCAATTTCACTAAAGAACCACATACTTATTACTCGTTTGTAAATCCTTTGCAAAACAAAAATGATGATGTTATATACAGTGTTGGCCTATACTTATATCATGTGCAGAAATAGATAAACTCCAGGATGTAGAGGTGCAAAGTTGTTTTGAGCACCTACTAAACACAATGTCAGTCTGATTGTGTTATGGGCGAGGGCCTCTTTACTGAATAAATACTGTCTGTCTGTTTGGTACGTGTTTACGTGTTGACCCCCCAACTTAACCAGGAAAAGAATTCGGAGTGAAACCAACAAACTAGATGGGATGCATTTAACAATAAATTCTAAAATTGACTAAGTTTACAAGTAAAAACAAGTCACTTCAAGGGTATAGCAGGGACAGCACAACACAGATTTGTGCAAATGTAAAGGCAGTAAGATACCAAAGCAATGTTTATAGTGATTATAGCAATGATGATAATTATGGTAATAGTCACCTCAATGTAACAAGTCAATGGACGGGAGAATAGACCCGGATGGGACGCCACAAAAGTATTAGAATCTGTACCTTACTGAGAAAGTGTCATCCGAAAAATAACGTGCGTTACATTTGACCACTTTCTAAATGACGTTGTGTATTCATAGCTTTCGGCCGTTCGAGCGGTGCCAATATACTAGTATGTCAACATGAAAATTCTCTGCAATACCCACCCTAGTATTTAACGTATTTATGTGTACATTGATGGACAGTTCTCAGATTCAGTACATCTAAACTGCGGTGTGCCTCAAGGTTCAGTATTGGGCCCGATATTATTCACTCTTTATACCAAGGAATTGGGTCAAGTCATCGACCAGCACAAGCTGCCAAGTCTGAGATGCGTATCATCTACGCTGATGATACGCAGCTCATGAAAATATTTCGACCAATAGCATCCATAACAGAAGCAGCCTCTGCCGATGTTACCAACTGCTGTACACAGATAAAAGAATGGATGAACATCAATAAACTCAAGCTTAACGACGACAAGACGGAGTGCATGCTAATAGGCCCATCTGCAAGATGTACTCAGTCAGGTCTCACCGTAGTTCAGATCGGAAGCTCAAGTATTGATGTCATTCGTTCTGTGAAGAACTTGGGTGTTGTTTTGGACTCAGAACTGTCCATGAAGCAACATGTCAGCCAAATCTCCCGAGTTTGCTCTTTCCAGCTGAGGAATATCAGCAAGATCAGAAAGTACCTGACCAAAGAATCTCTTATCATCCTGATTCTCACCCTGGTAACATCTAGGATTGATTACTGTAACATCCTCCTTGCCGGTGCACCCAAGTCTGTTACCAACAAACTACAGCACATCCAGAATACAGCTGCTCGGATAGTCTCCAGCTGCAGGAAGTACGACAATATCATCCCCATCTTACATGACCTACACTGACTGCCCATCCGACAGAGAATCAGCTATAAGATCTTGTGTCATGTGTATCGATGCCTGTCTGAAGATGCTCCACAATATCTGTGTGATTTGATCACAGAGTAAAAACCAGCTCGATCACTGCGGTCAGAAAACAAGCTCCTGTTGCAAGTTCATCTGTCAAATCTGTGAACTATGGAAAACGTTCCTTTGCTTTCAGTGGAGCAAAGGAATGGAACGATCTCCCAGTCAATCTCAGACAGTCTTCATCTCTTGCCTCCTTCCAATCTGAGCTAAAGACCTACTTATTTAATAGTGCCTTTCTAGAATGACTCTTAATACCCACATATATGTGCGCTTAGAGCATGCATTGAGCATGGATTAATGCGCTATATAAATTCACTATTATTATTATTATTATTACATAAGTCGATTAAGCTTGAACATAGATGAAGGAGATTCGGCATAGAGGTGAACATGTGTATTGTGAACATATGTGGACACAAGGGGGAGTTCAGGGCCTGGATGTTCGAAGCTCTCTTAGCGCTAAGATAGTCGTAAGTGCCATACATTAAAGATCACATATACTCTAGGGGGTTACAAAGACATAATTCACTAAATGGCATCGTTATAAATGAACACCCGTCATTAAAAATACTCATTTCGATCTTTAATTGACTTAAATCGACCTTTTGGACAACAGTGCACAATTCTCACCCGCGAACGAAATTTCAACCAATCAGAGCGGCGCGTCTCTGTGACGTCATTTGAGGAATAGCTATGAGGGCCGATGCAGAATTCATCTACATTTTAGGGGGTAAATTATCTTGTTTACAGGTTTGTATAAACCTGAAATCGTGACAACTGTTGTGAAAAATGAAAGCTATATGTTCTCACAATCTACTGTCATTTATTTTTGTCTCCTGCTTTGCCTAGTTTCCGAGTTACAACTTGTTTTCATAGACGCACTTATTCGTTCGAGCCAGACGCAAGTGATAGCGAAAACGGTGATCAGCCTCGCTCATCACGGGTACGGTTAATTTCTTCAACCTAAACAGTGCGACATTAAGAAGGGTGGATGCCCATCAGATGCAGTTATTTGAAAATATCCCCGGTAGTTCTTGTCTGATTGTAATAAAGTATCAAAGCAGTGTGGGCTTTTTCAGGCTTTATAATGCCTGGATGGTATAATGACTGATCCAAATTGATCCCATTTCTGTGTTTTTTTACCTCGATATGTAATCATGTCATGTAAAAATATGTATATATGCCGTCTATTACGTATGATATTAAAAATTGACATTTGATTTATTTGAATCCGTAAACTAAACAACCCTACTTTGCCATTGCTAGAAGAATCTGAAAATTTACTTAGGTAAATAGGTACGTACAGTTTTAGCACACAGCAAATGCTTCTAGTAATCTCATTTCGTTTTCTTTTAGCAGGTTGACTCGCCATGTTTGCAGACAGGTGTCAATCAAACTCTAAATGTACAGCTTCAGTCGGGAGCTTTTATGTGTAATTAAAACAACAACCGTTAACTGGCATGTCTCAAAAGTTAACAAGAGTTCATCTTGTCAACTCCATGACACCGAGTGTATATTGTTTGAGGCCAGTTAAGTAAACATCGCCGGGAAGTGTTGTTACAGTTCGTGAACACGAATTAACAGCGTCCGGACGGTGAAGCAATTTACTGTTTATTTTACTGATTGGTGACAGCTACTTACCGTCCGGTTCCGGAAACCGAATTTCCGGATTATCGAGGCAAATTATATAGGCATAGATTGGTAACAAGCTGAAATCGTCCGGGAGGCGAGACTTCCGGATTATCGGAGTCCGGACTAACGGGGCTTCACTGTATGTATTTCTTATGCAACAATGAAGTTCTGTTCGGTGTCGCCCATAAGTTTTCGCAATTAAAATTGCATGCAATACAGCAATTAATACTCCCTTGCTGTAACCCGTGTTAGGTGGTATAAACCTACACATGTTATTTGTCATCATTCACTTGATGGTCAGTTAATGAATTTAAAACAGGTATAATTAGTGGTAACACACTTAGATTACCCCACAAAGGTTCCCATTTGGCATTTCTTGTGTCTGGAGTAAATACTCAACATTATAAACATCGATCAAAGGATTAACCGATAACACGCTGACTGATTAATTACTTTTATCTTGCACAGCGGATTAGTCAAAAGGTAGTGTTTATGTATGTAGATTTACTAATCTATACTGAATACACTCTGTCGTGTCTGTGTCTGCGTAAAAACAACGTCCTTCTTTCAAAGGATTAACCGCCAATACATTGATTGATTGATCATTAATGGCTAACTAAATTACATTTTTTAAATAATGGCGGACATTCTGCAATTAGTTGCCAGGTGTGCTATCTTGGGTAACCAATGTTACTATACACCAATGTGAAATACCTGAAACGATATATCACTTTTTCGTATATTAGACTGTTAAAAGACACATCACTTGGAAGAGCTGCAGGTGAATGGCATATCACTCGTTTTTGTGGATATTGATGGATACATTCCTCGAACAAGGTAATAGCCTGACATTGCTCCTATAACTTTAATCTGTTTTTAATTTTAATATTTGCGTTTTGTTTTTATTCATTTGTCGTAGCATTCAACAGAATCATTGTTTTCGCCGTGAGGTGTAATGAAACAGACAACATACACTAGGGCGTGTGTGGGAATTATGAATCACATTGGCAAATTGGCAAACAAGACTACAAAATTAGGAAACTCCTAGAAGCCATAAACATCCAACGCCACAACCCCACCATGAATCGAGATCAAGGTTATTTCATCTCGTCAGCCTATCACCACCTAATCAAACACCACCACCAGTAATCCTTCCCTACCTCCGTTGTCCATCTGGCTTCCATGCTCCCTCCTTTGTGCTTGTAATCACAACCCTTGTACGTCAACTCATCAATTGTATAAACTCAACTCTAATTACAATCAATCACTCTGTCTAGCACCTCCTCTGCTGTAATCACTTATCAAATATCCAATGTACATCAACCTTGTTAATTGTATATACTCACTATACAGCTATGTATATATTCTCCTTGCTTCAGTTGTTGTATCACTTGCTTGATAACGGTGTTAGTACCTACACCGAAACGTCGCACTCATTGCAATAAAGAAGTTGTCTATCCATACAAATCAGTTTTCCTTCATCTTCACAACTTCTAAAATGCCTCTCAAAGAAATTACTTTCTACTGGTAGTAAATTATGTATTGGATTGATGGCCAATAGGATTTTGCATGACATAGCGTATAACATAACAATTTCTCTCGTGGAAGCGAGGTGGGTGTCAATGTAATACTACTTACAGTATTATTGTATCTTCGACCACAACCTCGCTTCCGAGGAAGAAATCGTTATGTTACAAGTTGTGTCGTGGAATATCTTTATGGTCATCAATCATATACATATTTTACTACAACTTGTAAGTAGTTTAGATTCTTTAACTTCCGTGAAGCGATCTGAACACAAGTAAGATATCGTTTCAGGCTTCCACAACGCTCGCTCACTCACAAACATAACCCATTTAGCACGAACTGCGGGGTCCTGTGGAAATCTGTGCATGGGGACACCATCGCCCGACCCCTAGGAGCAATTGACGACAACGCAACGATTCGGCATGTCGTCGTTAATGTGGCGAGAAATCATCAAAATGATGAGCGTGCTACACACTTTATATACAACTAACTGAAAATCGTTCCTCATATGACGTCACTGCAGTGCTCTGGCGACAAAGTTACGTAACCTGTCTGTGGTTTCGTTGGCGGGCGAGAGTGAAGCAGGCGACTTTTTGGCAACTTTTGATCGCTCGGTATTAATTAACCACACGTTTTTTAAGAACGAATTTGGTGTTCCGCATAAGACTAACCACAAATCTTTCATATGTAATGGTTAAAAGAGTAAAAAAAAAAGCAAAGTTTATTTGTTCTTTAACATTAACTTACGACTATCTTAGCGCTAAGAGAGCTTCGAAAATCTAGGCCCAGGTCAGTACCTGGTGACACCACCCCTTGCAGCCGTCACTGCTCGACATCGCTTTGAAAGGGATTGCATAAGATGGATTTTTGCTTGGGGAATTCTTCGCCATACCTCCTGCAACGCGTTGGCATCTTCGGCAAGTGTCTGAGGACGATGGTGATGTTTACGGACGCGTCGATCACGTTCGTCCCTTAGATGCTCGAACGGGATCTGATCAGCCGATTTGGAAGACCAGGGATGGACATTGACGTTTGCATTAGCGAGAGAGGCACCTGTTACACGAGCGGTGTGGAGTAGCGTTGTCGTGTTGAAACAGCTCCCTCTGGTGGTTAAAAAGTGGAAGGAGGTGAGGTCGCACGATTTGCTGTAAGATTGCCTTGAAACACCACCAGCTCTGATCTACCCGTGTAGGACAAAACTCCCCACACCATGACGCTTCTACACCAAATCTGTCCGCCTGTCGAACGCAGATCGGCGAAAATCGTTCGTGTCGACGTCGATAGACACGATGTCTCCCATCACGTCGTTGCAGGAGGAAACGCGATTCATCGCTGAACCAAACGCGTCGCCAGTTCCCCGGGTTCCGTGCCTGTACTCTGTTGCACCATTGGACACGTCGATCACGTGTAGTCGTGTCAGGACAGGTCCAACTTTTGGTTGAAATGCTCTAATCTCTTCTCTCAGATGATTTCTGACGGTTTTGTCGGAGGAGTCCATGTCTGTACTCTGTTGCACCATTGGACACGTCGATCACGTGTAGTCGTGTCAGGACAGGTCCAACTTTGGGTTGAAATGCTCTAATCTCTTCTCTCAGATGATTTCTGACGGTTTTGTTGGAAATTCTTCGAAGACCAATAGGGGTGAGTATTGCAGAGAATTTTCATATTGCGATATATTGCGATGCGAAAGCATGTATTGAGATATGTATTGCAATATATTGCATGAAGTATTTTTAAACCAAAAACTACTTATAATCGAGTTACTTCTTGATTTATAGAGCAAAAACACAACAAACTCACTAGGCCTGATTAAGCTTTAATAACAACTTTTAATCATGATAAAATAAAAATGTGAATAATATTTGGCACAAATGAAACAAGGACATATCCGAACATTTCCGAGTGTTTCGAAGTTTTCCGAATGCAAGTCAAAATACCGGTTTTCGATCAGCGTATCGCAATACGTATCGTTTTCATGTCTGAACTGGTAAATACCGGTAAACCGGTTATATTGCGCAGCCCTAAAGACCAAGCACATGCAGTGTCTGTTGCTCTAACAAATCGGTCACGTAGGTGAAACACCCGGATGAATCGGTGCTGAGCAGGAGTGGTCACTCTTGATCTTCCACTGTTCGGACGATATTGGGTATATCATGCCATAATCGATAATCATGCCATAATCGAGATATGGTGCTGGGGTGGACGTTGAAGTCTCTTGCAAAGGCAGACTGGGACTTCCCCGCTTCCAAACGTCCAATGGCGGTGTGTCAGTCAGTAGCATCTAATCTTGGCATGTTTTAGTTCCGTTTTTGTCGTAAATTTCGTAATGAAATGATAAATTTGGTCTGACCTTTTATAGTCGATGTCTCTACTCATGTTTCCGACACATTGCACTTGCATTACGTGGAAAACGTTTTCTGCATGCACGATTCACGTATCAATTTCATTATTTATGACAAAACCTTACAAACACATTTTGGGATGCTTTTGCGCTCAATACGCAACAACCCCACATGATTAACGGCAGTCAAACATTGGAATTGTCTTAACTCATTAAGCCCGAGAGCCCCATCACTACTCAACACCTGGAACACCAAATTCTCTCTCTTATATCATTGTGTGAGGTTTAAATTTACAAAACATCTATGACAATGACATACTGTAAAGAAGAATTTACTTTCATATTTCATAATCTTCGACGAAAATAGCGGTTTTGCCGATACATTTCTAGTGTTTACGAATTATCTTAATGAAAGTACTATAACGCTAGTCTGTGACTAGCACAAAGCACATTCATAGCATTGCACTTTATTTCATACAGATTTAATGCAGAAAACATACGTGACCATACAAACATACATATACAAAATGTATACTACATATTCCTTGCATAGACATAAAACAAAGAGTCACGTGATAGGGCGTCAACAAATTTCCCGAATAGAACGTTCGGTATCTCAACTGTTCAATGTAGTGGCTGGTCATATGTTATCTGCGACCAATCGTATCATGAGATACCTGTCACAGAGGAAAGGACAGGTGATGGGGCGTGGGCGAAATTTCTGAAGAGCACTTTGGTCACTCAGCAGCTTGGATAGAGGTTATTGGCTATATCCTTGACCAGTCGATATGCTGGGTTTCGGCTTTATCAACTCAAGCTATCATGTAACAGTTTGTGTATTGTAAACATACACACTGTTATCTCAACTGTTCAGTATAGTGGCTGGTCATGTGTTATCTGCGACCAATCGTATCATGAGATACCTGTCACAGAGGAAAGGACAGGTGACGGGGCGTGGGCGAAATTTCTGAAGAGCATCTTTGGTCACTCAGCAGCTTGGATAGAGATTGGTTATTGGCTATATCCTTGACCAGTCGATATGCTGGGTATCGGCTTTATCAACTCAAGCTATCATGTAACAGTTTGTGTATTGTAAAATACACACTGGTAACGATGTATGAAATATACACATAAGACAAATAGGAGTAGATAGTCACTTTGGCGAGTTTATTTGTCCTCATTTTAGTGTTTTTCGATAAGTAAAACAAAGCGATTGAAATCCAACCACTGAGTAGAGGTAGTATTTATTTTCATATACATTTTATGCACACAACTTGTAAATAAAACATAATGGTTTGCTTTACATGTAAATATAATCTTCACCTTGATACGAATGACTATCCAAACTAGAGTACACGCATTACAGAATTCACGAGGTGACACTATACTGAATTATTATAGTGTATAAACTTGCAGTTGACACCCCCACCCCCAATATTTATGAAGGTGGGCGTGCCTATATCTTTACTGAATGCAAACGAGGTTCATAAGATTACAGATGTGCATGCATGTATAAACATCACAGAGAAGGGCGTGACTCCATAAAGCAAGATGTCCAATGATATAACAGCGCATCTGTTTATGTTACACTTGTCACGGGACAAACCTTTCAACAAGGACGTAACTACATATGCATTCTACTGGAGGCTGTTATTTCAAGGTCGAAAGAGGCGTTCAATTATCTCATTACTGTAATCTGCTTGAATGATTATACGCATGTGTATCGATGGTTCGATACCGTAACTGATATAATATCCAGCTTTTATTGACGATGGATCAATAGAGACTGAGTTGATTGATACACGTGATAATTGCACCGGATTTGATAATTACACAGATCAAATACAAACGTTTTACAAAATGCTCTCGGCCTTAATGGAGACGCATATATGGGGCAAATTAAACAGCTCCTCACAACGAGTGACGTGTTTATGGGGCAGGTAATTAGCAGTTTCTCACAGCGAGAGCCCCATACAGTCGTCAACAGAAAGCTCCTCTTATTCAGCGAGAGACGCACATGTGTGTTGTACTTTTAAAAATCGCACTGTACCTATTATTTCAACCAATTTAGCAGTACTGAGCAAATGTTAGCTTTTCTTACGAGAGATCCCACCTTTAGTATCAATCAGAAGAAGTATTTAAAGTGTTTTGATAACAATTGCTAATCATTCAAAAATATATAAATGAACTGCTGAAAACGCCTGTGAGGTTCTGTTTTGGGTCTTTTTCATAGTGTATGTGATCCAGCCTACCAGTCGTCCGACTTTCATTTTTGTGGAAGCAGCGAAGTCTGGGTGGGTTAGATGGCTGACTTTGTGTGCTTTCGATTTAGTGCCTGGCTTTGAAACTGTGGGTTCGAATAGTACTAGATATGTAATCCCAAATGCATTAATGCATGTAACAATAGTCAAGTTTCCAAAATTAGGCCAAGACTGATTATCCAGGGTCTTTATTTTTCATCTACCCGTGAAGGTCCGATTCAAGACTCGATTATTTACAGACCGCCGACATATAGCTGTATTATTGCTGACTGCGGGGTAAAACTAAACTCACTCACTTTATTGTTCATCGTCTATTCCTGTCGAACATTATAACTAAGTATTCTTCCATTATATTCCAGGGTCCCGTTTCACAAAGCTCTCGTAAGCCTAAGATGTCGTAACATTTCTCGTAGCATTCGTACCTCCTATGTTACAGTATAGGAGGTGCGAATGCTACGAGAAAAGTTACGAGATCTTAGGCTTACGAGAGCTTTGTGAAACAGAGACCTGGGCTCCGTTCATCAAAGCGATCGTAGCGCAAAGTTGATCGTAACTCCCATACTTTAACACAGACTTACGACTGTTGTAGCGCTACGATCGCTTTGAGGAACGGGTCCCTGGTCCCTATCAGAGTATTGGATGTTTATTGAGAAGAATGTGTTGTTTTGCTTTTGTTGTTTTTGTTGTTTGTTTAACGCCGAACTTAGCAATATTCCAGCAACAGGACCGTAGTTTGTAACTAACCGAGTCTTAATCAGACAATCCAGTGATTAACATCATGAGCATCAATCTACCCCATTGGGATACAATGATATGTCTCAGCCAAGTCAGCGAGCCTGACCACCTTATCCCGTTAGTCGCCTCTTACGCCAGCATGGGTTGCTGAAGGTGAATATTAACCCGACCGCCGGTTTAAGGATATTGGAATTTGATGAAAGAAAATTGGAAATTGACAGAGAAATTAAGCAAGCAATGAGGCAGGGAGAAGGAACTTCTCTTTTTGTATTTTCCGAGTACAAATGGGATGAGAATGACTTCAAACGCCTTAATAACCAACTGCTTGAATCTGATCAAACCACTCATTACCATTTTTAATTGAGCAAGGTGTTATCATGTTATCAATCATGATAATAAATGACTAGATTCATCCTCTATTTTCCCGCTATATGACAACGATCTGTAAAAGATCGATTTTGGACCAGCGAACCCAACACGTGAACATCGATCTATGTAATCATGGAAACAAATGTCTTCTATTCTGAAACCGTTCATCAATAACACAACCAAATAACACTGGCGCCAATACGCATCTTATCAAATGACTGCGAACGTCTTCTTTAAATAATTTATGGCGCACAATTAGCATTCGTCAACAAAAGGACAAGCCAGTTTGCAAAAACTTACAAGTTCACAGAACAACTCTGCTTTTGATGTATAAACCGACTTGAGAAGACGTTTTAAATGTTTAATCCTTTTCTTCGTCACTAATCCACTGGCTCTCTGGGGACTGTTCTCACAAGAAAACCAACAAACATACTTGTCACCTGTCAGGTCGCATCCATCGTCTAGGGAGGCCTGAAATGTTGATGCGTTGTGGTCTCCGATTCTAGTCTCGCGAGAATAGACGAGACAAGACAGAATCCTTAACAAATTACCATGGACAAAACACCTGTTCACAGTTGTCCGACCAGATCTCAAGACCTGGGATAAAAAAATAGAAAACATCATGGGTGGGTGAGTAAGTTGGAATTACTGAATGTTTTATGGTCCAACATTGCCTTGAGGCACTCCTGAACGATTAGAGCATAAGGTTGAAATGTTAAAATGAAAGCAGAATGAATGAATGCTGGTTAACGCCGAACTCTGCATTATACATTTGCTCTGCATGGGAAAACTAACGGGATCGTGTGGTCGGGCTTGCTGGCTTGATTGACACGTCATCGGTTCCCAATTGCGCAGGTCGATGCTCATTCTGTTGATCACTGGATTGTCTGGTCCAGACTCGATTATTTACAGACCACCGCCATATAGCTGGAATATTGCTGAGTGTGGCGTGAGGCTAGACTCACTCACTCACTCACTGCTTCTAATATCATGGATATTACATTTGTCTCCATGCGACTGAAAGCACTAAAATAAAATTCCATTTATATGAGTGCAATAATAAATAGACAAAGGAAGTAACAATCGATTGACCAGAAGAATGACGCCTGTATGAAAGTACGAATTGATTAGCTGGAGAGTAACAGCGTCTTTGCCTAAGTATGACACTATTCTCAAACTCAGCTTCAGTACATTAAAAGCATTTGTTTTATCAAGGATTAATTATCTCCCGAACGACAGTGGGGGTAGGACGACGGCGGAAATTTGTATGCATGAATATTTGAAAATTAAAAATGACACCAAGGACCAACACGTCCTGCTCAAACGGAAGCAGCGTAGGACGACGACGAAAAACTCTTATGCATGGATGTCTGAAAATTAAAAATGACACCAAGGACCAACACGTCCTGCTCAAGCAGAAGCAGCGTAGGACGACGACGAAAAACTCTTATGCATGGATGTCTGAAAATTAAAAATGACACCAAGGACCAACACGTCCTGCTCAAACGGAAGCAGCGTAGGACGACGACGAAAAACTCTTATGCATGAATGTCTGAAAATTAAACATGACACCAAGGACCAACACGTCCTGCTCAAACGGAAGCAGCGAAGGGCGACGATGAAATTTCTTATGCATGGATATTTGAAAATTAAAAATGACACCAAGGACCAACACGTCCTGCTCAAACAGAAGCAGCATAGGACGACGATGAAATTTCTTATGCATGAATATTTGAAAATTAAAAATGACACCAAGGACCAACACGTCCTGCTCCAACGGAAGCAGCGAAGGACGACGATGAAATTTCTTATGCATGGATATTTGAAAATTAAAAATGACACCAAGGACCAACACGTCCTGCTCAAACGGAAGAAGCAGCGAAGGACGACGATGAAATTTCTTATGCATGGATATTTGAAAATTAAAATGACACCAAGGGCGAGCGCGTCCTGCTCAAACGGAAGCACCCGCCAATCGCACAACGCGGACCAGAAAATGTGTCGTTGTGGTCACCGCTGTAGAAGTACTCCTAAATTTCGACGACATCTGTACACAACAAACCAGACAATCTAGTAACACTTTAGTGTGTTTACTGATTCCGCTGGAACAAAAAAGCTAAGCTAACACTGTTGCATTAATTTCAACATTCATATCGAGATACCATCATGCTTAGAAATATGTTATTGATTATGAACGATGGTTCTTTCTCGTTGATATGGCACAAAATACTCGAAGGAACATTGTGAAAAAAATGTCCGTGGTGACATCCATTAGTGCACTGTTTGGAATCTGCTTCGTTAAAATCAGAGGATTTGAGAGAAGTTATTGAATATCATGAGTGTATTTGGAGCGTGCTGAATCAACAATGGATGTGTATTTGTTTCACAGAAATCTGTTTGAATTCCTGAGTGTTGTATAGATTAGCAATGGTGTTTTTTGTGTTTGAGGGGTTATGGGTGTATGTAGCACTATTATATTGTGTTTAACAGCACGAAGATGTGTAGCAGAAATGTTTTATTGTGTTTAGCAACATTAGATGTGTAACAGAAATGTGTTATTGTGTTTAGCAACATTAGATGTGTAACAGAAATGTTTTATTGTGTTTAGCAACATTAGATGTGTAACAGAAATGTTTTATTGTGTTTAGCAACATTAGATGTGTAACAGAAATGTGTTATTGTGTTTAGCAACATTAGATGTGTAACAGAAATGTTTTATTGTGTTTACCAACATTAGATGTGTAACAGAAATGTTTTATTGTGTTTAGCAACATTAGATGTGTAACAGAAATGTGTTATTGTGTTTAGCAACATTAGATGTGTAACAGAAATGTGTTATTGTGTTTAGCAACATTAGATGTGTAACAGAAATGTTTTATTGTGTTTAGCAACATTAGATGTGTAACAGAAATGTGTTATTGTGTTTAGCAACATTAGATGTGTCACAGAAATGTGTTATTGTGTTTAGCAACATTAGATGTGTAACAGAAATATTGTTTGTGTTTAGCAGCATGAAAAGGTAACAAAACTGTGCCATTGTGTTGAACAACGTGAAGATGTGTCACAGAAATGTGTTATTGTGTTTACAACATGAAGATGTTTAACACAGGACATTACTGTGTGTCATGGTTATGGGTGTATGTGACACTATTTTATAGTATTTGATAAATGAAAATGTGTCACAGAACTATTTTAAAGTGTTTAACAACACCCCCAATGTGTCACAGAAGTGTCTTGTATTTTGCAACCTAAAAATATGTAACAGAACATTTCTGTGAGCCAGAGTATGGGTGTATGTTACACCATTTCATTGTATTCAACAACATGAACAAAACATTGCCTTGTGTGTCAGAGCATGGCTTTGTGGAGTGGGTGAGTGAGTGAGTGAGTTATAACGCCATGTCCTCTAATTTAGACATATAGCTACTGGCTGTGTGCAACACTCGCTGTGTCAGAGCAGCGAAGCTGTAATACTATTTTACAGATCATGAAAATGTGTAACAGATACCGAAAACATAGTTTTCTAACAAAGCTGACTCTAACAGAACATATACGTCTACACAAAGATCTGCACCTAATTGGTAGGGCAGAGATACCGAACACAACATAGTTTTCTGACACAGCTGACTCTAACAGAACATATACGTGTACACAAAGATCTGCACATTACTGAGAGGGCTGAGATACCGAACACAACATAGTTTTCTGAAAGAGCTGATTCTAACAGAACATTTACGTCTACACAAAGATCTTCACCTTACTGAGAGGGCTGAGATACCGAACACGACATAGTTTTCTAAAAGAGCTGACTCTAAAAGAACATATACGTGTATAGACAGATCACCTACCTGGCATGGAACAGATTCAACATCTGCTCGCAAACTTCTCATCCTGGGCCGAACATTTGCCGGGGAGGTGTCGCCAGTCTCCGTCTTCATGTCGCACCTGTGGGTGCCGATGTCCATGTTGACGGACCTGCAGTTCCGTAAGTACCAACACATATGGGAGCACCTGTACACGGAGGACACCACTCCGGACTTTATGGACTTCATGTCCAGCTTTTCACTCTTGTGTTGATTGACATTACACTGGGCTTGCAGAGTCGCCGGCAGCATGCCCGCCAACAAACACAACACACCGGACAAAAACATCGTACTTCTTCGCCAAACAGCGGTATAGCGCACACACGTCCAACTCGAAGTAACTTCTCGTGTAACGAATGCCGCGTACAAGATGTGGTCCTTAATGCTCGCTATTCATGAAGATTATTGATCCTGCGAGTTATCCCAAGATGAACTTTCCTGGCGCTGACAAAACGGCGTCGTTCTTGGATACCCATCAATACCTATATGGTTGCTGGTCATCTGGTTAATTATACATAGTAATTATAAGTCTCTAACCTTGCGATAGTACAATTACCTATACTAGGGCTATTGGCAGTCATGCCTGTCGATTGTTCTCTTTAATACTCAAGTGGTGTGAAAAGGTGAATGTTGGCTATGGCCGCCTGATGTTGGACGTCTTTTACGATTGAGTTTGGTTTTACTCACTTTTAGCAATACCTTAGCAATATCACGATATGGGACACCGGAATCGTGCAGGGTTGCATTGCATGTTTAATGGAGTGACGGATGACAGCTCTCCTATGATCTACAAAAGCTCAGGGTGGTGGGGTAGCCCAGTGGTTAAAGCGTTCAACCGTCACACCGAAGACCCGGGTTCGATTCCCCTCATGTGTACAATATGTGAAGCCCATTTCTGGTGTAACATGCCGCGATATTTCTGGAATGTGGCGTAAAGCCATTGTCCCTCTTTCACACTACGGTGCGGTGGGGTAGCCTTGAGGTTAAAACGTTAGCTCTTCACGCCGAAGACCCGGGTTCGAATCCCCACATGGGTACAATGCGTGAAGCCCATTTCTGGTGTCCCCCGAAGTGATATTGCTGGAATATTGCTAAAAGCGGCGTAAAACTACTCACTCACTCACTCACACTTTCACTCTATAAAAGCTCAGTTGATTTCTGTCCGTACGAAGACATTGATGTGTGAGGTTTTTTTGGTTTAACGTTGATTTGAAAACTGTTACAATCATCACAGAGCGTCAGTTTTCTGTAAGTTGTCCGGACCAAACAATCAAATGATCAACAGCATGAGCATCGATCTATTCAATTGAGATACGATGGCATGCGTCAACCAAGTCAATGAGCCTGATCGCCCGATCTCGTTTGTCACGCATGGGTTCTAAATTCTAAACCCTCACGGGTCTCCGTTATTCTCCGGCCGACGTCATTAACTAGGTGAGGTGAGGTGAGGTGAAATATGGTGTCCTATAATTGCCATCGCGTGGCGCGTAAAAAGAACTACCATATTTTAACGTCTTTTGGTATGACGCGGTCGGCGACGTCGCCCACGACGTCGCATAAAATTTGTAGACTGACGTCGCCCACGACGTCGTGTAAGACGTCGTCCACGACGACGTCGCGCAGAAATACACAAGAGAGATCTACGACAAAATACAAAATCGACGTCGTCCACGACGTCGAAGGCGACGTCGCCCACGACGTCGAGGTCGACGTCGCCTACGACGTCGCGGGCGACGTCGTGTTTAGAAATTGTTATATTGGAAAATCGGGGAATAACCTTTTGTGGTGCAGTTATACTGCTATTGATCTCTAATCACTGATTTCATGTTCAACATTACTACTTATTTAAGTAAACCAATCAAGGGGTAAGCGCCAGAACACCTTAAGTAAAAAATTCTGTCAAATTTAGTTGATGCTTGATGTTGTGAAAACGGTGTTGTTTTAAAGGATCAAAACACTGGTTTTCTACAAAATGTAAAATGTCTCCACTCAGGAAACGAAATATGACTTTTGTACCAGCGGGTTGACATGTGAACCAGCGGGTTTAGTGAGTGAGTTTAGTTCACTCAGTTCATTAGTAGTGAGTTATTCAATTTCTTACATAAACGTGCAAGCTATAAGAATGTTGGAATTGACAGTTTTCATCATCATTTCCACAAATTCAGTTATGGAAAATGCACAATAGGTTTCTTTATACTTCTCGTGGTGGAACATACATATATGTAAATGGTTATATGTTTATTGTGAACAAGAAGAAAAGGGGAAAATGGATCTCGTGGAGATGCATTCAGAACGACTGCATATCAGTCTTAACAGTGAACGACATAATTTCCCAAGTACCTGGAGACCACAACCACGGACCTGTACACAGCGAAGTCAAAGTGAATCTTTTCGACTGTACCAAAAATACTGACGGCCCCCGCACAAACAACAACCTCCGGGTTGCAATTGGCATGGCTGTCTCATGAAGGTTGTGGTAAAACAACATCCCACCCTATTCGAGATGGCCAAGTTCCTGGAAGATGAACAAGGACTGAACGAGGCAAAGATGCTTCAGTACAATGCCGGCCAAAGACTGACCCCAAATAGAAGTACAGAGATTTGAGGAACGACTAGATACCTTGAAGTTCAGGCTTGCAAATAACCACCCGACATTGATGGAGTACCTGGACAATGACAGATAGACACACAGACAGTCACACAGGCTTTATTCAGTAGTTAAGGCCCAGTGGCCCAGAGTACAATTGAAGTTACTCAATTACAACTATTGGTCACGTGACATTAAATTATGATTTTACATGTGATTTACGGATGGACATCAAATGTTTCATGAAAATGGCAACAGATTTAATAATATCAGCATTATTAGAATTAAGTACATTGAATATCGTTTGTGGGGCATCATTAGTGCATTTTAAATACTTCTTTCGGCAGGCAGAGAAAGTCTTACAGACTAATAATAAGTGACGTTCGTCTTCAGTTTTACCAGAAGAACAATAAGAACATGATAAATCTTCCAATATATTATTATCTTTTCTAAAACGTTGTATTTTTAAGGCATGAAGAGAGATTTTAAATTTACAAAATAATTCTTAAAAGGGACTTATCATTAAGAACACTGACATATTTTGCAGGTCCGAACATCGATTTACATTGTGAATAATGACTAAGAAAAAACTCGATGAATTGACTGATGCGTACCAACTGTGAATATATATCTTTTATTCGTTGTTTAAATGTTGATAAAACATTTTTATATCACCAACATTTTGCTTAAATCAAACATGAGAAAACTCGCTTGAAAATAACATATTTCTCACATCTGAAGCCCATGAATACTTTCCACATTTATCCAGTGATAACAATATTTGACAGCTTTGATAGGGTAGCGATAATCAGGCATTCTTATAAGTTTAATCCAGTATCTAATAACTCTCATTTGACTCTCAATATGCATGTTATAGCATCCTGTTTCGCCAAGTATGGCTTTATTGGAAGCAAATATACCTTCTGTAAGAAATCTTTTAAAATAAGATGCATGGACATTTTCAATGGCTTCGAAATAATTTGCTCCCCATGTTATATGGGAAATTATGACATGATTATATATGTTAAAAGAAATATACTAAATCACAACCTTTTGTAATATGTTATAAAGGATCAAAGAAAGTATACATTTACACAAACACACATTCTTATGTGTTTTCATTGTATTCTAAACCGTAAACAACACCAGCCCAAATCCGATAGCCAGCGCGTATGCATATGCTTAAATTTGCTAGTACACATGAAAGGCAAAATGGTATTATATCTACTAGTACCTAAATACTTCTTTATAGAGTCTCAAAGCGTAGTATTTTAAGCAAACACGTTGCTCGAAGTGCAGCCTTCATTTCTATATATTCTGAACAAACACACTGTGTCACAAGCGTTCGGTCCGGCTTGGCTCGAGTCGTCTAAAGCACCTAACACCTCAAAGGTGTATCTTTAATTGTGCTTAAATCCATAGATTAGTATTATATCTACCTACATATCACATTGAAATGTTACAAAATGCCACATGTAAAGGTAACTGCTCCGTTAAAGTGAAGCCCTTGTTCTGCCAACCTCAAAATAGCCTCAATCAAAGTGTTCAGTCTGTTCGGCCCGATTTGGCTGGTTAAACAGTAACTTAAACCTCACACATGTATCTTGAAATGTGTTTAAATCCATAGATCAGTATTATATCTACCTAAATGCTACATTGTGATGTTACAAAGAAAACTGGGTCTATAAAGTGGTATTTAGATAGATATAACTATATTCATTGGATGTAAACAGAATCTAGGATTCATCTGTGAGACTTCAAGATACATGTGCGAGGTTTAAGTTGCTTTTGACAGCTCCGGCCAAGTGGGGCCAACAGAAACTTAACACTTTGATTGAGGCTATGTTGAAAATAGAGAGTGAGTGAGTGAGTGAGTTTAGTTTTACGCCGCACTCAGCAATATTCCAGCTATATGGCGGCTGTCTGTAAATAATCGAGTATGAACCAGACAATCCAGTGATCAACAGCATGAACATCGATCTGCGCATTTCGGAACCGATGACATATGTCAACCAAGTCAGCGAGTCTGACCACCCGCCCCCGTTACGACAAGCATGGGTTACTGAAGGCACTTTCTAATCCGGACCTTTACGGGTGAAAATGGAGAGAAAGGGCTGGAAAAGTGATATATAGGTAGATGTAATACTAATCTGTGAATTAAAACGCAATTCAAGATACATGTGTGAGGTTTAAGCTGCTTTTGACGGCCCGAGGTATGCCGGACCGAACAATAGTGGCGGTGATTATGTTTAGAGTGTGGGGAAGAGATCGTTTCATTTGCAGATGGGTATGCCTTACATACAATGAACAGTGGCCTTCTAGGGTGGTATTTGATTGGATATAGGTGTAAAAACATTTTCGGGTCGACAGAAATGTTTATCGGGAGTGACTGAAGCATTTTTTGCGTTTTAAATCCTGTTTCGTTTAACGATTCTTCTTTTAGACGTAACCTTGGTCAGCCACGTTCAGAGGCCGATAACCACTCGATATAGTCGCCCACGACGTCGCCCATGACGTCGCCCACGACGTCGTTCACGACGTCGCCCACGACGTCGCCCGTTATTTTTGTAGCCAAAATATATTTTACAAAGCGCGACGTCGTCTTTTTTATGCGACGTCGTCGACGTCGTTCTTTTTTTACGCGCCACGCGATGGCAATTATAGGACACCATAAGAAAGTGATCAAATGTAGCATATGTTATACATGTATTTGGATAACACTTTCGTAGTAAAGCACATGGCGGTGGGGTAGCCTAATGGTTAAAGCGTTCGCTCGCCACGCCGAAGACTTGGGTTCGATTCCCCACATAGGTACAAAGCGGCGTAGTTAGACCACGCTCGCTCACTCACTGACTCACTCACTCATTCATTTCAAGCGACAGTGAATGTCAGTTTGCCGACAGTAGCCAACAATTTACCGAAGACGTTGTGTTGTATTAGCAGGGAGACTATATAACGTGGTATTAGACGCCCACAGCAGCACCACGACGTCGTTACAACGTTAACACAAACGAAGTTGGTACAACACGATAATGTGTAATGCATCATTGAATTTCGACAGTTGCAATTCAAGCGGGACTACAACATTACTGCTAATAACTCTTTAATAGGCTTTTTGTCCTGGGTGCAGAACATCTGCTTTGAAATCTGCTGTCGCTATTTATCATTAATATATTTTTTTCACTTTTGACAAACTAAGTGGATGGGTTCTACATCACCGGCTTTTTCTCTCCACTGATTGCGTGATTGTTGACTTTATCACTTGTTAAGCGACTCCTGCCTTTCCACGCAAATTGTAATGATAATCATTAATTAATAATGAGTGAGTGAGTGAGTTTAGTGTTACGCCGCTTTTAGCAATATTCCAGCAATATCAAGGCGGGGACACCATAAATGGGCTTCACACATTGTACCCACGTGGGGAATCGAACCCGGGTCTTCGGCGTGACGAGCCAACGCTTTAACCACAAGGCTACCCCACCGCCCCTAATTAATAATTAGTGTAATAGTTATCGTACACTATTACTCAGTAACTTAACGACCGCCTCCGTGGTGTAGTGGTTAGAGCGTCCGCCCTGCGTGCGGAAGGTCGCGGGTTCGATCCCCGACCGCGTCATACCAAAAGACGTTAAAATATGGTACTTGTTGGTCCCTGCCTGGCGCTCGGCATTAATAGGTACAACAAGGACTGGTCGGCTCGGAGTCAGTATAATTTGTCTGAGTGGGGTATTCATGCTTCACTGCGGCATGGTATCTCAGTGGGCTAGCACTATAAAACCAGCTTCAGTCTAGGCTAGTACAAGCAGCTGCACATACACATACACACGCATCCACGTCGTCATATGAGCGAAATATTCTCATGAAAGACGTTAGACCCAATTTCACCTCACCTCACCTCACAGTAACTTAACATAGCGGCAATCCCTTGCGGTACGTAGGGGAGCGGACCAGTCCATTCATGAATTAGGGGTGACCAGCATGGCCCAATTAAATAGTGTGCAAATTTTATCTGCGTTTAGGGAGTTCTGCATTTTGGGAGGTCTGCGTTGTGGGAGTAAACTTAAAGCGACACCTGCTATTTCATCCAAATTGTTGGGCAGGACTTGCGAGGACTTGTCGCCAACACCTGGTGTCATCGCTGAGCAGTCCATGCCGTTTTTGCTCTGTTTTTCGTGACGTTGAAAGTTCTGAGTTACTGTGGAGAACTGTCACATATATTTACTTGAGTTACTCTGCTATTTACCTGCTTAAATTGAAGCTGATGTTATCTTTAAATCTGTTGTTTATAGTGTACCAAACCATAAGATGATATAGTTATGTATTACTGAAACGTTCATGGGATCGGGTGATCAGACTCAGTAACTTGGTCAACACATAGCACCATAACCCATTTACGTAGATCGTGCGTAGATCATGTTGTTGATCACTGGATTGTCTGGTCCAGACTCAATTATTTACAGACAGACGGCATATGGCTGTAATATTGCTGGGTGCTGCATTAAACACACACAATTAAAAGATAATAGCTATCCCATATCCTATATGACTTATGGAGCTGGAAATTGACCATCCTGGAATGCTAAGTGTCAAGAAATATTCATATTTTAAAAAACGATTAGAATACTCCACAGTACGTTTTAGTATAAAATAGAAATCGTGGTTAATTTTATTTAAACAAACGGTGAAAACAAATAGCTCAAACCAAAAGCGAGACAACCATGGGGGTGGGGGGTGAGGGGTTGTTAGCCTAATGGTTAAAGTGTTTGCTCGTCACTCTGATGACCCGGGTTCGGTTATCTCCCAATTGACAGACACCCATTTGACAGACACCCAACTGACAGTCACTGAACTAGAAGGTTAATTAGGGTAAGACCTACGGGTATAAGGGAACACTCCACTGTCTAGTGAGTAGAGCAGGGTGAGCCTGAAACAGGTTCGTTACGGAGAAGTTTGATTGTGGGTAAATAGAACTTTGTTGTGATTAAATGATAAATGATTTCTCTTCTCAAAACTGATTTTACTATCAATTACTATCGAATATAAAAACAGGTTTGTCACTGAGAGGTTTGATTGTGTTTATTGATAGAAAAGCCCCCTCCCAATAACAGTATATGTACAACAGAAGTTAACTGAGAAAACGTTTTGTTGGAGAGATATAGATATGTACATATTTGAAAACATTCTGATTTGCAGTAAATGAGACACCTGTATTGCCATGTAGGTTACGATTAATACCAATCAGTTTTCTAATTTTAACAATACTTTCTAACGTTTGTAACAGTTTATGTCTTTGAGTAGTATACAATGGACATTCAAGGAAGTAATGAAAAACATTCTCACATCCAAGGCCACATTGACATGATGCGTCATATTTTAAATATTTATTCTAAATCAATCGTAATTAAGTGCACTCGTCATATATCTTAATATTGTGTTCAAAACATATAACTTTTGTATTCCATGTGATTAATATTTAGGTTCACATTTGTCTTTATTTGATTTATATGATACAACAGTGTCGCAATTTCTAATAGCTAAGCTAATGTTTTCAATATGATGATGCCGACTCCCGTTAGACTAGAAGGTTAAACCGAAATATTTATGAAAATAAACTGTTTTTATATTGCAGCAATAAAAATTCAAACTACTGTCTTTTAGTCCATCTTTCAAAATAAAAAATATAGCTTCAGTTTATTATTAATTGGACTACATTATAATGTGGAGGTAACAGGTAGTAGATAATCTGTTCACTGAACCGTAAATGTTGTTTTAAGGTGTCTGCGAACTGGCTGTCCGCGTAATGGTTTCGATTGCCCACAGGGATACAACATGCTTCTGGTGTCCCCCGCCGTGATGTTGCCGGAGTATTGCTAAAAGCGGCGTAAAACTCACTCATTTACTAGAATTAACGCACTTTTACCAAAACGTTTATATAACTTACCTTATATACGCACACCTATTTAGAGAGAAACAAATAATTTGTGAAACAGGTTAGCAATCTCTTCTTACAGAGCCTTTCTCATTTAAATAAATAATTTAAAATATTATTTAATTATCTTACAATCTTATCAGATATTACACAGAATGTTGACATTTAGATGATTGATATATCATTAATAATTAGAGTCTATTACTGCTAATTTAGAAGTTTAGTTTAATGGCCATTTTTAATGGGGATATCAAATGACAGTTCTTGGCGGTTTTCCTTGAACGAAACTCGCTAATGATACATGAATAATATATAGTGAGTGAGTTGTTTTGGGGGTTTGGGGGGTTTTTTTTATTGGTTCCCAGGATTACAATGTCATATGTAGAACAGTGATATACAGACAGATGGATGATGTACAGGTACTATGTCAATATTGTGTTAATACACATATAAACTGAGGGGCAAAAGAAACGTCCCCAAAGTAAAATTGTAAAAAACATTTCTTCTGTTTTCGTTATGACGGAAATTTATTTAGGAACACATCTCCCGAACGCATCCCCACGTCTCACAGAACGGAAATCCACGTGGAGTTTTTTGTAAGCATGAAAATTGCTTTTATTCACGTTTTTTGCATGCTTCTGTGGAAACATACCCGTATGAAAGTACAGTATAAAAATTATGCTCGACTGTTCGAATTCATCACTTCAATACGTTGGACACAAAGAACATGCCTCGACTCACTGCAGAACAGAGAGAACGAGCTATTGGGATGTTGCAGCTGGGTGCTTCTCACAGTCACGTTGCAAGAATCATGGGTTGCAGCAAGAAAACTATCACCAGACTGATGACACGCTTCAGAACAACAGGTCGGACTGCAGACAGGCCTAGGACAGGGAGACCACCCGTAACCACCCCTCAGGAAGACCGCCATTTACGGGTGCTTCACTTGCGCAACAGATTCCTGACTGTGACGTCATCAGCAACAACCAGCCTTACCCATCCAGTCAGTAGAAGGACCATATCCAGACGACTCCGCCGATTCGGTATCAGAGCCTACAGACCATTCCGGGGCGTGACGTTAACGCGTGAACATCGACGTCGTCGATTGGCTTGGGCACGTAGAGTTCGGCAGTGGCAGCCGCGGAACTGGCGCCGGGTACTCTTCAGTGACGAGAGCCGCTTCCAGTTGAACAAAGCAGATGGTCGGGTACGAGTCTACAGACGTCGGAACGAACGCACAGCACGTTGTTGCGTTCAGGAAGTTGAGACGTTTGGCGGCTGACTTGTTGGTGATAGAGGGAAACCTGAATGCCCGTCGATACATTGATGTTGTTTTACGACCTGTCGTGTTACCCTTCCTCCAGCAGAATCGAGGCGTGTTGTTTCAGCAGGATAACGCTACTCCCCACACTGCTGTTGTTACCCGGAACTTCCTGAACAACAACAACGTAAACGTCATTCCTTGGCCAGCAAGATCCCCCGATTTATCACCTATTGAGCACCTATGGGATCATCTCGGCCGTCAGGTTAAGCAACGTCAACATCCCCCCACAGACAAGAAATGCTTTGGCTCAAGCTCTACAGGAAGAATGGCGTCGCATCCCACATCACGTGATCAGACGTCTTGTGCACTCTGCACGACGTCGTGTGGCAGCATGTATCGCTGCAAGAGGTGGACACACTCGCTACTGAGGAGTTGGACACTCAAAGCCACTCTGTCAGTACTGATGTGCATGTGTTGTCATGATCGAAAACCGGACATTTGAACCTCCTGTGAAAAACGTCACAAAAACTCTACTTACAGCAAATTGTTTCAATTGTTCTGTAATGACAGTCTGCATAATATGTTCAAAAATTATATCAAACATTTCAACATTGAATTGCACGTGTTTGTATCATTTTATGATACAAAAATGATCGGGGACGTTTCTTTTGCCCCTCAGTTTATAAGTCAATAAAAGAGAAATATGACCTCAGGTAAATTGGATACATTTTAAATTCATCAAAGTACTGGGAAGAGAAGACCCCATTTATGATTGAAATCTTCTATTTTATTATTTCTTTTGCATATATGGTTTTCCACAAAGAATATTTCTTTCAAATTTTTATAAATAGAGTTATGTTTGGATGCGTAATTTTAATACTGCATACGTAAATGTGTCTTTTTTGATGCAATAATGATGTGATTTAGTAATATATTATGATGTACCAAACCAAACCATATGTTTTGATAATAGCAATGCGTGAGGGTATAAATTGTTAAGACAAATTTGTAGGTTTTTCCAAAAGTTTGTGTCTCCTGACATTCCCAGTACACATGACAAACACTTTCATTTAGATCATTGCAGAAACAACATAGACTGCTATCAACCTTTTTCATTTTAAGCAATTCTCCTTTTGTATAAATAACACCTTGTAGAAATCTATATTGAAAATCTAAAAGTTGTGTGTCTTGCAATCCTTTTCTGTATGCTGTAAATAAGTCTATTTCAGGAAATAGCAGCTGCCATTTATTAAACATATTTGGGTGTATATCGTTGGAAATAAGTTTATCATAAAAAGTCCTGCAGCCTTTAGATGTTTTTACTAGATATATCTGGAATTGGTTAATATTTAAATCCCTGACTGGTATTAAATGACAGTGGTTAAGAGTATTTTTCCAAGAGTCAGGTAATACATGTAGTAAATATTTATAATCTAAAAAGGTGCCTTTGATACCATATATTTCTTTTAAAGATTCTATTGACAATAATCCAGTTTCATCACAAATATCCCTAATATTTATAATTCCTTTATCTGCCCCGTTCTTTATGAAGTTTAATGAATTTTTAAAATTATGATTAAACCATAACGGTTGGGATAGAATTTCATTAATGTTATTTGGGTCAATACAATGTTTTTAGTGGAATAGTTGCCATGCTTTTAGCACATCACGCCAAAAAGGATTTTCAATCTTAAAGTAAGTTTCAGAATTTGCTCCAAAATTAAATAAGTCTTTAAACGGTATATTGCATGGATTATCCTTATCACCTCTTTTGAAATACTGTCTTAAAGTAGATAATTTCAAAGCGTCTATAAATGTTTTTGCATCAATCATTCTCAAACCTGCTTCTTCATAGTTGTTTTTAATTACAATCCTTTTTATTTATCATTCTTGTCATTCCAAATAAATTTATAAAACATTTTGTCAAGGGACGTGATAAATTCTGCTGGTGGGTTGGGCAAGGAATTGAAAATATGGACCAATTTTGAGATTGCTAGAGTTTTTATTACTGTTATTTTACCAATAAGTGTTAAATTTCTTTTTCTCCAAGATGCTAAGAGTCTATTAATTCCCTCCAGTCTCTTTCCTGTGTTGATTACCCATAAGTCTTTAAGATCTGGTGTAAATTTAATACCTAGTACATCAAATTCACCAATTACCCATTCAAGTTTCAGATCATTACATATTTTATCCATTGATTTAGCTTTGGATCCAATCCAGATTGCTTTTGATTTGTCTAAATTAATTTTCAAGCCTGACATTTTGTAAAACTTATTAATTGTGTCAATAGCAGAGTACAAACTCTCTTCAGTTCCATCAAGAAATAGTTCAGTATCATCGGCATATTGATCCAGTTTATATTCATTATCATTGATGACAATACCTTTGATGTTTTCATTATTTCTTATCATGCAACCAAGAATTTCAGCCACAAAAAGGAAAAGATATGGGGATAGTGGGTCTCCCTGTCTACATCCCCTTTCATTTGCAAAGAGTGAGTGAGTTTAGTTTTGCGCCGTACTCAGCAATATCCCAGCTATATGGTGACGGTCTGTGTATATGCGAGTCTGGACCATCTATGCTCATGATCTCAATCACTGGATTGACTCGATTATTTACAGATCGCCGCCAAATTGCTGGAATATTGCCGAGTGCGGTGTTAAACAACGAACAAACATCATTTCATCTTCATCAACAGGGGCGGTGGGATAGCCTAGTGGTTAAAGCGTCTGTTCGTCACGCCGAAGACCCGGGTTCGGTCCCCACATGGGTACAATACAATGGCCCATTTCTAGTGTCCCTTGTCGTGATATTTCTGGAATATTGCTAAAGTAGGCGTAAACTCACTCACTGTTCAACATGAATAGGATCCGATACAATACAGGGGCGGATACAGCTTTTGAGAAGGGGCGGAGGTGCACACTATTGAGAAAAGGAGGGTGAACACTTTTTCACCCGAGTTTCAATGGTCATTTAACAAACTTTCAGCATAAAGGGGGAGGGGGGCAGACTTTATAAGCAATTCAAGGCATAGGCAGGAGAGTTTAGGGCCTTTGTCAACATTGCTCATAATATCACTCACTGGGTTTTGGCACCAGTCTCGACTTTACACAGACCTTCTTCTAACAGCTCTGTCCCGTGAGGGGGCGCTGGGGTAGCCTAGTGGTTAATGCGTTGGCTCGTCACGCCGAAGTCCCAGGTTCGATTCCCCACATGGGTACAAAGTGTGAAGCCCATTTCTGGTGTCCCCCGCCTTGATATTGCTGGAATATTGCTAAAAGCGGCGTAAAACCATATTCACTCACTCACTCACTGTCCCGTGAGCTTCGGTAACCCATGTTCGTCGTAAGAGGCGACTAACGGGGTCGGGTGGTCAGGCACTTGGTTGACACGTCATTGTATCCCAATTGCGTAGATCGATGCTCATGATGTTGATCACTGGATTGTCTGGTCCAGACTCGATTGTTTACAGACGGCTGCCATATAGCTGGAATATTGCCGAGTGCGGCGTAAAACTAAACTCACTTTAATAGCTCTATTGAGCGTGGCGTATAATATACACGGAACAAATACAATGGGTCCCACGTTTGCAATAACCACGAAAGGCATATTGTTGCTAATTAAATTAAAATTGTTTGTAATTTAATATACGATCAAAGAATGAAAAATATCTATATGAGCAACAGCGGGGACATCGTATACGAGTATGGCACAAACATGATATTATTCATTGTGTGTAACTCTAGAGACACGCATCACAAATAGTGTCCATTTCAAATATGCCACAATTCAATTAAAGAATGTGATATGAAATACGTTTCACAACGTACATCGATCTTGTGCACAGGCTGGAGGATACACGAGTTATCTCCCTTATATCAATCCCCGACCGTCTCAAAACAGCGTGTGTGCTACTTTCGCTTCGTTTAGCAGAGAAAGAAATCACTGTAAGGAGCTCGGACGGAAACCGTACTAGTTTCTGTCTACTGATAATTTTGCGCAAATCAATTCATCGACCAGTTATATGTTCCAGAGTCCAAACGACAGCCCTTGATCAGCTGCTTAACAGGTGGGTGTGTTCAGGTGAATCTTGCTGTAGTATTTATGAGAAGTACTTTGCCTGTCTCTATATTTATGACACTCTGTGATTATATATGACTTAGTGTCTTACGACCTCAAATGGGCGATATGTTGTGTGGCGTGTCAAAACCCAATTGCAAGACCGATCCTGTTAAGGGACTCGGTGTTGGGGTACAATTGGTACCAATTAACCTTATACACGGGTCTAATTATCAAAGGCTTCGTGCATACTGATAGGTAAGTAGAGTACTAGACTAACGTTTAGTTTCTGAATCTATATAAAGTTGACTTAAACAAATGATTCCATTTAAATTGAAAAGGAGCCCCAGTGAGACGGGAGATTCAAACCTGAGGAAATCTAGACTTGCTACATTGACCGTCTTACATTGCAGAAAGGGCTGGACGGAAGGGAAAGTAATGTGTTTAGAGAAATGAATAAAATTAACACTGTCGAATATGCTTGTCATGCGAGCTAGCCTGCTCATCTATGAATCCAGAAAATACCATGCATGTATCAAATTGTTCACTCATAAACTTGCCAGCCCACAGACTAATGCTTAGTCTCTGTATTATATGATTTGATAGAAAAATTAATTCCATTTAAATTTGAAAAGAGCCTCAGTGAGATGGGAGATTCTGAACTGAGGTAATGTAGACTTGCTTCAATTACAGCTTTACCATTGCAGAAAGGGCTGGAATATATAATCGTTCAGGGACTGTGAGACTGCCTAGCCCACAGACAGTATACTGTGTGATTGGGTTAAAATGCATCTTAGTGTCTCAACTGGCTAGCACAATAAAGCCAGGATGTGTCTTGACTACTACAAGCAGTTACACACATGTATGCATTAGTGGTGGTCCAATTAATTGAAATAATCGAAGATTGGTCGCAATGACTAAACGACCAAGCAATCGATCATGTTTTGTCATAATCGAACACAAGCAATTTTGGAACACTTGTTTGCATTAACAGTATTTATCTCAAGGGGTTGGTTTTGAATGTTACGTTTCATAAGCACTACAAGCTCGTTCCAAGTCGTGATGAAATTTATCTTGAAACTCCAGGAAATTTATGTTCCTAACATACTAGTCATCCTTTAAAGACGTGAAATTTGCAAAAAAAATCCCCAAAGAACTGCATGTTTTTTCATTATTTTATGTGCATTAACAAACAGCCAGGACAATTTAATAAATGACGCTAGCCAATTATTTTCGATGATTGATCGGTTGTAATGGACCAATCATCAATTATGATATTTTAACCAATTCCCAACACTAGTATGCATTTACATGTTGCCCTATTTAAATGCTGTTATCTGGAATGTAATGTTAAACCCTAATTCATCTCATTTAAACCCGCTTCATCCCATTTAAACCCATTAAAACCTATTTCACCTCTGTTCACCTATTTCACCCCTCCTCACCCTCCTTGTGGATACACTGGAACTTAATTCAGAAGCAGCCAATGAATAAAGACCTAAGTTTGTTTTTGGTATGAGTATATTAAAATTTTATTTCATCAGTTTTTGTACGATGTTATTGATGACACAATTTTAATGTCAATAATCATTATTATCTTTTTAAACAATATTCCTGAATATAAATCTTTTTAGCCAGCTCTAATGAAACATTTATCCTCATTAGAAAATCTCAGTGGAAACTCTACTATCAGGATCTCTATAAATAGGTTGAGTTTTGATTAATGCAATCTTTGAATGACATTCATAAATGATACATATGGTGAATGATGAAAGAGAAGGAATATACTCCGAAACATTGTGTTTCTCAAAATATAGAAGTCCATAAATATCCCCCCTTTATAGTCCGTTTGGCTCAAAAGCGGACCGATGAATTGCAATCTAACTCGAAAACTAATAAACATAACATACTCAATGAAACGCTGATCATAATCAAAACATCATACCCACTCTGTGAGGTTTTTGCAGAATTTTTGTCCTAAAAATAAAAAAGTTGTTTAACAATCTATCATTAAAATATTGACACAGTTCACTATTTGTTACGAGGGAGGGGTGCAGAGAAAGGGACAGCCAGGTGTTCGAGAAGCATGTTCACATACAAAGTTATTTATTCATTAACCTGTGCTGTGCCGTCTCCATCTGTCCGCTTTTGAGCCAAACGGACTATAACTTCCTTATCTCTTCAAAAAGTCCTGCTGGTTGGAGATTGTAGTTCAACATGACAATATGTCTTCTATGTATTCCCCATAAGAGTTTTGCAGAGAGGTAAGCATGTAATTTGAGCAGTCTTGAAGACATTCTTTCAGCTGTAGCGAGTAAGTTAGTCAAGTTTTATGCAGTTTTTAGCAATATCACAGCAGGGGACACCAGAAATGGGTTTCACACAATGTACCCATGTAGGGAATCGAACCCGGTCTTCGGCCTGACCTCAATGTTATTTCTGAAGTCAATGTTAGAAACTGTTTCCAATGCTGATAGTAATGTTTGTTTGTTTGTTATTCAACGCCACACGATGTCCAGGCTGTTGCTCATGTAGATATTTTCCATTCTTTGATCATATATTAAATTACCAATAATTTTAATTTAATGAGCAGTAATATGCCATTCACGGTATTGCAAACCTGGGATCCATTGCTTTTGTTTTTCGTATGTTATACGAGTGAGTTAAGTTATACGCCGCACTCAGCAATATTTCAGCTATATGGCAGCGGTCTGTACATAATCTAATCTGGACTAGACAATCCAGTGATCAACATCATGAGCACTGATCAACACAATTGGGATACAATGACATGTGTTGACAAAGTCGGAGACTGACTGCCTGAGTATGGTTTTACGCCGCTTTTAGCAATATTCCAGCAATATCACGGCGGGGGACACCAGAAATGGGCTTCACTCATTGTACCCATGTGGGGATTCGAACCCGGGTCTTCAGCGTGACGAGTCAACGCTTTAACCACTAGGCTACCCCACCGCCCCAACCAAGTCGGAAAACCTGACATTAGTTCTCTCTTATGGGTTACTGAAGACCAATTCTAACCCGGATCTTCATGGGTTCTGATAGTAATGACATTGATGGAATACTCCATAAGTGGCATAAAACAGTATTCATATGCTCACATAAAATTTGTATTTTATCTTGACAGTTAAAATATATTAGCTTTTCTTGATAAGAACAAATGTTTTTGTTTGTGTTTTTTCTGTAAATTGGTATAATTAATAATTGCTGTATTTCCAAGCAAGTCATCAATCATATTGTGTCTGTTTTGACAATATATGACTTGATCAAGTCACAATGTGGGTGAAATACTGCCGATGTCACTCACTCACTCACTCACTCACTCACTCACTCACTCACTCACTCACTCAGTCATTGCACTCACTGTTCATTCAATATTTTGCTTGAATCTCTGGAATAACTCTTAATCCTTTAGATTTATGTGAATTCTGATGCCAAAAATGAAATCAGGGGTATCCAATTACCCCATGTACTAAATTTTGTGTAATACCCCCAAAAACAGCAATGTTGTGGCAAAATTAAGATATTTTCAGCGAAAACACTGGTCCGCAAGTTTCAAGTATTACATGTACAAAATCAATCCAAACCTGGACCCAAAATCTTTACACTTTATTTGCCTCTAAAATATTTATTTATGGTCCGATTTTCAAAAGGAAAAGTGATCTGAAATCAGTAGAGTGCAAGCTATCACATAATGTTATTTATAATCAGTTATATGTATTATGAAAAAATCATGTGGTATAGCTACACTCAATCACTCACTCACTCTGAAGATCAGGGGTCACTCCTGACGTCCGACCAGTGAAGATGAGTAGAAAAATCTTAAAGTGTCAGTCAGTCTGTCCAATGTTAAACATGTTTTATTTAATAATCAACGCAAATTGCTTTTATAGTGAATCATTTCAGTTGAATTAAATGTTACAATCTGTCATTTATCAGCTGATCGTAGAAAAATGGACTGAACAGAATTTTTTGGGACTAAAGCTTCCTGTGGAGTAGTGTTGGGCTGATCGTATTGGACTGAAATCTCACAACTGATGATTGGTAACAATGCCAAGTAGTGTTGGATCATCGAAAAAATTGATGATTGGTTAATGCGTCATTTTTGGTTAGATTTTCCTATTCAGGTTGTAGTTGCAGATAAGTATAAAGAAAAAACATTTGGTTCTCTGTTGTTGTTTTTTGTTTTATTTAGAAACTGCACAAATTACATTTGCAAATTTCACATCCAGTGTAAAATGATTCAGTTCCAGTGTAACATAAACTTCCCAGATTTTTCAAGAAATATTCAGTCATGATTTTCAGAAAGTGAAGTGAGTTTTCTAAGAATTAAACATGTTTTCCGGCCCTGACAACGTCCTAGATATGTTCAATCATCAAGTATTTCAAACTCTATTACAGCGGTTCCAAAATCGTTTGTGTTCGATTATGAGAAAATGTGATCGATTGCTTGGTCGTTTGGTCACTGCGACCAATCTTCGATTATCTCAATTAATCAGACCACCACTACTGTGGAGTCAATGTTATAATACTAATGTAATAAAATTAGGATTTAGGCCTGTTTTGTGTTTGTGTTTTGTTTAAAGCCTCACACAGCAATATTCCAGCTTTATGGCAGCAGATTGTATACATCAAGTCCAGACAGAAGAAACCAGTGGTTGATATTGTGAGCATCAAGCTGTGCAGGTACAATGACATGCAATCGAGCAACCTACCAAGCTGACCAACTAAATAATATATAAAATAAAATTAGTCTGCCAGATTTTAACTGTTCTTCTTAAAATGTTGTGTGATCATTTTTTGTTTTATATGGAGGCAGTATCATGGATCCACTGGTAACACTACCAATTACAAAGCTTCAGTGTACTTCATTTAAAAATGACTGGTCTTGACTAGTATTTTCCAGCATTTGTCTAGTGGACCAGCACGTTTGTCAAACAAACTGTGGGGCAGTGGGGTAGCTAAGTGGTTAAAGCTTTCACTCATCATTCCGAAGACCCAGGTTCTATTCCCCACATTTGTACAATGTGTGAAGCCCATTTCTGGTGTCCCCTGCCATGATATTGCTGGAATATTGCTAAAACTCAACTCACTCACTCACTCAAACTGTACAGCTGTAACCTGAGTTTGGGAGTTCCACCACTGTCTTTTTGTTTACCATTTATTTCCTTGGATGATTTGTCCGCTCAGAGAGCGGAAGGTCGCGGTTCGATCCCCGATCGCGTCATACCAAAAGACGTTAAAAATGGTACTTGTTGGTCCCTGCCTGGCACTCGGCATTAATGGGTACAACTAGGTCTGGTCGGCTCGGAGTCAGTATAATGTGTCTGAGTGGGGTATTCATGCTTCACTGCGGCATGGTATCTCAGTGGGCTAGCACTATAACAAAAACAGCTTCAGTCTGGGCTAGTACAAGCAGCCGCACATACACATACACACACAAGCACGTCGTCATATGAGCAAAATATTCTCAATCACAACGTTAAACCCAATTTCACCTCACCTCACCTCCTTGAATGATTTAAAACATTAAATTACAGGTAGGATTACAGTCTACTTATTGGAGAATAGGTATTGCCTGGTGTACAATGTAAAGTGTTTAAAGGCTATACCTGTCAAATGAAACTATAATTTGAAGTCCAAGATGTTCCTTGGATACAGAAAACTATCAAACAAATCCTGATAAGCTAGACCTGTGAAGATCCGGGTTAGAATTGATCTTCAGTAACCCATGCTTGTCATAAGAGGCGAATAACGGGATTGGGTGGTCAGGCTCGGTGACTTGGTTGACACATCATCCTATCCCAGTTGTGTAGATCAATGCTCATGCTGTTGATCACTGGATTGTCTGGTCCAGACTCGATTATTTACAGACCGCCGTCATATAGCTGGTATATTGCTGAGTGTGGCGTAAAACTAAACTCACTCACTCCTGATAACCTAATGTCAAAAGCTTGATGCATGTGTATAATAAACTTTTCTTGAGATGGTGATTGTTTAGTCAACATGTTTGAGAATAGGAATTTCCTGCTGTAGAGTTAAGAGTTTGAAGGCTATACCTGTTAAATGAAACTTTAGTGTGAGTGAGTTTAGTTTTACTCCAACCCGTGAAGGTCCGGGTTAGAATATTGACCTTCAGTAACCCATGCTTGTCGTAAAAGGCGACTAACGGGATCGGGTGGTCAGGCTCGCTGACTTGGTTGACACATGTCATCAGTTCCCAATTGCGCAGATTGATGCTCATGCTGTTGATCACTGGATTGTCTGGTCCAGACTCGATTATTTACAGACCGCCGCCATATAACTGGAATATTGCTGAGTGCAAAACTAAACTCACTCACTCACTAGTTTTACGCCACTTTTAGCAATATTCCAGCAATATCACAGCAGGGGACACCAGAAATGGGCTTCATAATTGTACCCATGTGGGAAATCGAACCCAGGTCTTCGGTGTGACGAGTTAGCACTTTAACCACAAGACTACCCACCGCCACCTTTAATTTGAAGGGGTTGTTTACGTATCCAGGTGATTAGTGAAGACATGATGCTATCAGCCACGTTATTACATTATGACTGAATTTGCCATGAATATCTGCAAAATTGCTGATCCAATGTTAAGAAATATTCATTCACTCACTTATTTCCTCACTCACTTATTTCCGCCTTGTATTTCAGGGTCAGGGCAAGAACATATGACACACAACACAGCACTTGAAAGGATTACAAATCCTGGGCAGCACATGAGCATTCAGAAGAACATACCCAAAATGGACCAGAAGGACATCCGATGCCAGGGTGACGTGAGTCCACAAGACCCACCAAATAGTGACTGTACTGTCATCTTAGATAAACTTCCTGGAAGTAACTCAGAGAGTAAGTCCTACTTGCACCTGGAAAGCTCGACCTTAGATGAGAGTTGCTTGAGGAAAAGGAAAAGGATTCTTTTGTCTTGTCATAAACAAATCTTGGCAAAGGTCAGGGAGCAAAGATTGGTGTCAAAGAATCTTTGTCAGATGTTCAGTCAGAGGTCTCCAACTCCCATACCTAATGATGAGCAATTCCAAAATGGTACAGATTCCAGTCATCTAATTGTTTCGGTGAGACCAATATCACAAACTGCCGCTGGAAGCATGAAGTTGTCCTATACTATAAAAGATGGTTTCCTGTCAACATCTCTTCAGGAGGCTGGACAAAGTATTGGGATCCTTGAAGATGGCACAAGCATTCCTGCTGGAACAAATCTTCAGGATGCAGGGCCTGAATGTCTTCAACAGATGAAGATAGCAGAATACCCTAAAGATGACACAAGCATTCCTGCTGGAACAAATCTTCAGGAGGCAGGGCCTGAATGTCTTGAACAGATGAAGATAACAGCATACCCTAAAGATGACACAAGCATTTCTGCTGGAACAAATCTTCAGGAGGCAGGGCCTGAATGTCTTGAACAGATGAAGATAACAGAGTACCCTAAAGATGACACAAGCATTCCTGCTGGAACAAATCTTCAGGAGTCAGGGCCTTTTTGTCTTGACCAGATAAGGATACCAGAAATCTTTGAAGATGACCCATGCATTCCTGTTGGAACAATTCTTCAGGACGTATGGGCTGAACATCTTGGACAGATAGGGATTCCAGTGTGTTTTCATGGTAACCAAAAGGTAATGGTTCCTGCTGAAACCGTTCTTCAGTTGGCAGGTGTTGAATGTCTTGAACAATTTAACAAACCAGACAGTTTTCAGGATGACCCCAATGGTCTTGGAAGAACAGTTGGTGAAATCCAGAACTGCAGTTCAAGTCTGGAGAATCTGGAGTGGGTCAGATCTCTTGGATCTGAACACAACATAACTGTGTTGTATGCAAGTCCCAGTGTGGACAATGGCATCAATAATAGACATTACAATGAAGTAATTGAGGAACAGTATCAGCAGCCAGTGAAGAAGAGAAAGGTGAAGAAGTGACTGCTGCCATTTAGCCCATTGAAATAGAATGGGATAATTACACCTGACTTCCACCCTACAGCAGAGTCAAGGTAGGCAGGGAATTCCCAGGACGGATTAGGATGTGGATGGAAAACCAAGGAATAGATCTCAAAATTGTTGATGGTTTCTGAGAGTGATGTTTGTGTCTATTGCCCTGTGTTTGTTTCAGCATGTCCACCCCACATGGGCACAATGTGTGAAGCCCATTCTGGTGTCTCCCGCCATGATATTGCTGGAATATTGCTAAAAGCGGCGTAAAACCATACTCACTCACTCAGCATGTCCATCTCTACAGCCATGGAGGAATGTGTGGGGAAAGCAACATCCATGAAATGTGTAACACAGGGAGAAGATCTCAGGAGGTGTTGAGGCAGTGGATACCCTTGAGGACTCCAAACAATGTCCCCCCAGAGATGTCAGTTAAAGAAGAGGAAGATCTCAAGTGAGGAAGGTGGTAGAGAGCTTCTGTACATGGAAATAAACTTGGTCATGGTCATCAGCTTATATGAAAGAAAACTTTGAAGATCTCCAGTGACCTACCTGTGTGAGGAAAACTTTGAAGATCTGCATTAACATGTGATTATGGAACAAGAAAGTCAAAGATCTAAACAGTCATTAAAAAATATTTGAGAACTTCCTGTGAGCTACAGAGAATGACTGCATTGAAGGTTCTGCAAATGTTGCAGAAGTCAAGATTTTAACATCAGCAGTGAGGAAAGGTTTGAATACCTCTAGTCATTCATGAAATTAAAGGACCTATACAAAGAAAAGAATGGTGTGAAAGGTAAGGAAGGATCATAGCCGAGGAGGAGGTTTTGATCCAACTTATGAACCGACCGAAGATATACTTTAGATACAATTTTTAATATTTGGTATTTACTGTTGAAATCAACTGGGATTCGACTGGCAGTGGATACCTTGCCTTGCATGTGCTACCCGTGTCCTGCGCTGCTCGCACTATACCCATGAACACATGGTTCATGCTGACAAACATTCTTCACAGTGAAGCCTAGTGGACAAGACCGCCAAGCTAGTAAGCAAAGTGTTGAAGGTTCGAAACCAGGCATCGACACAATGTATTGGAAGTTTTCAATAATGTGATATTTTACGATCATATTCAGTAATAGCATGACAAAGTTATGGATGTCACAAGACCTCTGAATGGGGGATTTTCATCAAAAACAGTAAAGCCAGGAAAACAGTTAAGAACAAGAGCAAAAATCTATGGTTTTTGCTATTTTGCCAAAAGTGAAAAAATGGCAAAATGTGTCTCTTGTATAAAACTGTATGGGCTTCTTTTGTCCATGATATTTGTCTTCCTTACATCATGTATTCTTCTCAAAATAAGTTAGGAACACTTAAAAGACTTGTTTCCTGTTGTTCGTTACCCTGTGTGAGTCTTGGCATTGAGTCAGTAAACAAGGACTGGTTGCATCGAATCAGTGTTTTTTTTGCATCCATGAAGATCCGGGTTAGAATTGATCTTGAGCTACCCATGCTTGTCTCCTTCATGAAGATCCGGGTTCAAATTGATCTTCAGCGACCCATGCTTGTTTCCCTCGTGAAGATCCTGGTTAAAATTGATCTTCAGCAACCCATGCTTGTCTCCCTCATGAAGATCCGGGTTAGAATTGATCTTCGGCAACCCATGCTTGTCTCCCTCGTGAAGATCCGGGTTAGAATTGATCTTCAGTAACCCATGCTTGTCTCCCTCATGAAGATCCGGGTTAGAATTGATCTTCAGTAACCCATGCTTGTCTCCCTCATGAAGATCTGGGTTAGAATTGATCTTCAGTAACCCATGCTTGTCGTGGGAGGCGACTAACGGGATCGGGTGGTCAGCCTCGCTGACTTGGTTGACACATGTCATTGTATGCCAATTGCATAGATCGATGCTTATGCTGTTGATCACTGGATTGTCTGGTCCAGACTTGATTATTTACAGACTGATGCCATATAGCTAGAATATTGCTGAGTGTAGCCTAAACCTAACCTCACTCACTGAGTACGGTTTCCATGTTAAACTGTGTGATAACTCATGCATATGAAACTGAGACAACTCTGGTGAACATGTACACCATGCTTGAATATAAGCAACTTAGGTGAATATTGGCACCATGAAGCATGTCATATGAACATATACGTTGGAGTGAGTGAGTATGATTTTACGCCGCTTTTAGCAATATTCCACCAATATCAGGGCGGAGGACACCAGAAATGGGCTTCACACATTGTACCCATGTATGGATTCGAACTCGGGTCTTCGGCATGACGAACGCTTTAACCACTTGGCTACCCCACCGCCCCCATATATGTTGGTAATCCAGTGATCAACATCATCAACACCATGGGCATTTCATGGCATCGAGCGTTCTGCCCTGCATCATCCATATTATTAGTACCACTAAACAGGGTTTGGCATCCCACGAACAAAAGGAGTTGACATCAGCAGACACAGCAATGAGAGGTAAGATAAATAAGTGGGAGAAATGAGTCTCATATTTATATGTACATTCATACATATGAATATGTCATTCATGTATGTGTTTCCAGTAATATTTCCCTTAATGGGTTCGGCCATCTTCATTGACGTCACCTTCAATTGTTCAATGACGTCACAGACGACGAAATACAGAAACAATGGTTGCTGGGCAAAAGTGATATCTACACATGAGCACATATAATATATATATGACACTGGTTATGTTTCACCATATGGGTAATAAATAGAGGATATGATATGAGTGCCCATGTCTTACTATGTTTACGACACGAGTGCCTAAATGTTGGTATTTCCCGAGCGAGAGCGAGGTATATACAGATATTTAAGCACGAGTGTTATAAACATAGTATGATATGGGCACGAATATATTATTCTGTTTATTACCGAAGTCGTCAAATTGAAGACAATAAAACCAAATCTACGTTCAAACACAGGCTGGCTACCCGCCGTCGCTGCATGTAGAACGCAACGTCACAGAAGAAACGTGATGTCATAGCATCGATCATGACGTCACGTCACCATGACAAAGTGATATTTTGCCCCAGGGAATATTTTGAAAAATATGAACCCGATATTTTCGCCCTCGTAGGTAATAAATAACATTATCACGGGGTTCAGTCATGTGTAGGCACGAGTCGTCGTTTTGTCGGTAAGGCAACAAACTTGCTGAAGCATTCGTTTGAAAAGCCATACCTCCGAGGCTCCATTCCACAAAGCAACCTTTGCTGTAAGACGACCTTCACTTACATACTTTAACATACACTTGTGACAGTCGTCGCGCAACGGTGGGAATGCTAAACGGGGCCAAGGTTCGTTCTTCATGTACAATCCATTTCTGGTTTCCCCACCATGATGCCCCTGGAATATTGCTGAAAACCGTATAAATCCCAACACTCGTGTACAGACTGACACTCCCATGTCTGCGCCACGTTACTGCGAATATATAATGATATGTATTTTAATAACCATGCATGATTTATTACGGATAAATGGAAGTGTTTACTTATTAAAGACATTTACCTAGAGTATGTTAATCAATTCATCTTATAAAGTTGAATTAAGTTACCTCCACAAGATTCAGTTACATAGCAAATCAGTAATTAGCTAGGGTGAATCCATTCTATCAGACAGGGGAGAGTATGGTGTGTTTTCGTTGTTAATTACCTACTCCACTGTCTCATAACTGGGAGTCTCACAACTGGGAGTTCTCACAAATTGGAGTAGACCGAAGTGCAATAGTCGCTGCCACAATAGCTTTAACTGTTCAAATCAGTGATGTTTAAATTATGATCCACTTTTGTAGAGTAAGTTATTAAGTGATGTTCAAGTTATGGTCACATCAATTATGTAACAGAACACGTAATTTCGTGAATTATTATGCCAATATAGCTTGTTATCAATTACTTCTTGTCTGTTATTAGTCACCTGTATTTTAGCAACATCCTTTCAGTCATTTCGTGAAATGGCTAGACCTCTAAATCAGTCATTTTGCGAAATGACTGATTTCACAATCTGGCTGTAACATAATGTTCATGTATACGTGCAGATGTAGCTGTATTGCTCGGGCAAAAGCCCCTTAGTACAAAAGTCCCTCACCAAAAAAGCTCGTCGCTAATTTGAGTACCCTGTCAAAAGCCCCTCTATTCATGTATTTCATAAAGGAATGAAGATTCCCACTGCTCTTACATAGTATCGGGGATATATAGGCTCCCTGATATTATATACAGTATTTTAAGTAGGAAAACATATTTTATTTTTAATAAAGTATAATGAACTGTTTTCATTGCTTTTATATATTTTATAAAGTATTTTAAGTATTTCATCGTATCAATGTAAAGGAAATGGAGAAAATGTGATAATTTCTATTCGCCACGAATAACGGATTACGCCACCTTGCGGCATGAACAAAATGGACTTGGTAAGAGTTCCACCCTCAACCCCTGCTTGAAATGTATTCTATTTAGTAGAATTATTTCGAGGGGTTAGGGTTTAGGTTTGGGTTTATCGTTAGTTTTTTGGGGGGTAAAAAACAACAAAGGCCTATATCCTTAGGCATAAAATGATTAAAAGAAAATACGGGGGTTACGGGCGGAAATATTTCCAAATCATTTGCTAATTTCATTTTAATTTATATATTATTTTGGGTCATTATATTATGAAGCAATACAATGTTTCATGTCATTAATCATTTCTTGTCTTTAATCTTATTTTCCCATTAATACATAAAGTGAGGGGCTTTTGGTTATTTTTCGAGGGGCTTTTGTCCAGAGGGGCTTTTGACCTAGACTAAAACTGACTAATACCGACCTACCCAGGTCCACACACTAATGGGTTTATTATATTTTATGCATTGTGTATTGTAGACATAAGATATGTATCATACCAGAATGTTCCCCTCTATGATATGAGTGAGTGAGTTTGGTTTTACGCCGCTTTTAGCAATATTCCAGCTACATCACGGCGGGGCACACCAGAAATGGGCTTCACACATTGTACCTATGTGGTGAATCGAACCCGGGTCTTCGGCGTGACGAGCGAACACTTTAACCACTAGGCTACCCCACCTCTATGATATGATATGTATATGCATATGTATGTATGAATTGAAGGGTGCGCACCGCCACCCCCTTTCGTCCTGAAAGTTTATTAAATGACCATTCTCGTGAAAATGGAATGTGCACCCCAGCTTTCTCAAAAACCTGTATCCGCCCCTGCTCCGAATAGTCAATATGTTACACACTGTTACACAAAATGTGTAAAAAATGGAACATTGAGATTCGATCCCCTGATCAACAATTCGTCGCAGAATGACGAGATATAGTTCCCAGCAGGAGTTACCTCCCTTCCACCCTGCCAGCTGTAGATGTCAACGCCTCTGCCAACACAGTCAGTCGAAGCTTGATTTCAGTTCCATGTCAATTTCATCAAAGGACTTTCATGACAGGTAAGAATGCAAACAGAGTCAGATGATTTGCAAACCTGTTATTGTTCAGTCAGGATTGTACAAACAATGAATCGCTGATCTCAAAATAGCGACATCTCGATCGCTCGTACCATACGGACTAAATCAAGAAATTGGGTTGTATTCCGCTTTTCATTCGTTGTGTTGTTTCCTTGGCACTCCGTATTCACGATGATAAAGTGCACCTTTTGTATCAATTAAGTCTCATGCTAAGATTGTAGTCATTTATTTTGATTGAATGGAAATTGTACGGTGGTACAGTCAAGATGGCCGATGTTTCAGTTTTCTCTCAGGCGGCCATATTGAATTTCTACGGTCTGCAATTTTTTAAAAATCGTAAATTTTAGCAGCATTATCGAACTTTATTGTGTTAATTTGTGATGGTATATTTCATGTTTTTGTGTTGTAAAATACATACGTTTCAGTATAATATTTTTAAGGAATTTATGTAAATAACGTTTTGAATGTATATTTATATTATTTATACATATTTGCGGTGTTTGTATATAGATTATCGATTCAAAATTCTCATACATGACGTACATCTTTTGTTTGTCAATGTAACAGTATGTTTTCATCTCTCTGTCAATGTCAGTGAGTATTTGATAAATAGTAAACCAAAAGTCACTGCATTCTTTAATCTGATTGGTTGAGAAACATGATCGAATGGTATTCAGTTCCCAGAAATTGCAACACTATTCGCTGCGTATCAATACTTACAAATAATCGGTACATTTTTCACTTGATGTCAATGGGTGCAGACAGAAAAATGTGTGTGGATCTTTTGGTTTACTTTTGTGTTTACAATGTCGATAAACATCATGTGTTGGCCATTGAGTATTTGAAGCATGATAATATTTCATTTGAAACCTCTGGCTAATGCCGTCGGTTCCAAATTAATTCCCATGGTGCAAATACTCAATAGCACACAGAAATTAGCCAACACATGTTTATCTCCTAATTAAATCAATCCTTCAATGTTATACAAAGTATTTACATTGGTAATATTTTAACTGTCGTTAAAAGATATTTTAATCTTTTCATCAAGATAATTTCGCAATTTGAAATAAAGTTAATTTTAATATTAGAAATGGTAATTACATTATTAATACTGACTTTATTGTTAGGGATCAAGTGCTCAACCCGGATGGAAAGATCAAAAGATCCTGACAAGTCTTACATTATTAGTGACAAAAGCCCCAGACTAGTTTATTTTTGTAATAGCTAATTAAAGGTGGTAAAACATGTTTTGTAAACATTATTTAATACCATGACGAAAACATTCACATAAGGTGTAAGTTTTGCTGTTTACACAACTGGGGCGATGGCGTAGCCAAGAAGTTAAATGGTTTACTTGTCATGCCGATTCCCCACATAGGTAGAATGTGTGAAGCAAATTTCTGGTGTCCTCTGTATTGCCGAAATACTGCTAAAAGCGGTGTAAAACTGAACTCACTCACTCACTGTTTACACAACTAACTGACATGCCGACGGGAATCAGTGTATGGTTTCATTAGCCAAGCGTCGCGAAAATGTCCTTCTGAATATGATTTCAAGACACATGTGCTTAAAACATTTATTAAGGCATCAGACAAAAGTGTGTTTGTCTCTTAATGTTTTACTTTTACTATGCTCATATTCAGTCATAACTACACTTTTACTATGCTCATAAATTTTCCAAAATGCATTTCCAAGTTCTGTAAACATTTTTTTCTTTTGAAAACACTGGACCAATAACCAAATTTTATGTTCCCATTTTTCCAACCAATTTAAATTTGTTCAACAGATTTTAGATTGTATTCAATATCCACTACAGCAGTAATATTGAAAAACCTATAAATGGCAACTACTCAGAGATTTCTGATCAAATGCTCATTATTTATTTACTTCCATCCTGTAATGAGGGAACACGTGAAGGTCCATGTCAGACTTGATCTTCAGTAACCCTTGCTTGTCGTAAGAGGCGACTAACGGGATCGGGTGGTCAGGCTCGCTGACTTGGTTGACACATGTCATCGTACCCCAGTTATGTAGATCGATGCTTATGCTGTTGATCACTGGATTGTCTGGCCCAGACTCGATTATTTACAGACCGCCGACATGTAGCTGGAATATTGCTGAGTGCGGCGTTAAACAACAACCAACCATATTGAGTGAGTGAGAATGGTTTTTATGCCACTACAACAATATCAGGGTGGGAGAAATGGTCTTCACACATTGTACCCATGTGGGGAATCAAACTCAGGCCTTTGGCATGATGGGTCAATAATTTAACCCCAAATCTATCCCACTGCTCCTGGTTCCTGAAATTAACGGTGAGTTGGTGCACTGCCGATAGCGTTACACAGGATTTCATTGAATTCAGTGTGAACAATATTGAATTAAATTTCCGGTAAAATTAAGAAAAAGGGTAAAAACATAAATTCAGATATAGAATGAATTATTACATAACCAGACAGTGTATATGATTATATTGTATCAATAATTTCAGATTAGTTGTGGGGTCAAATTTAAAGTGTGCACTACACTAAACTGCAAGTCCTTTAAATTCACGCAATTGGTATTTTGGGTTTGGTAAGGTCTCCTTTGAAACTGCCATGCTGAAAACACTGATCTTTGGCATGTGTTTACCATATAATTGAATGTTGGTATTTTGTGAAACAGTTGGAAAATTAAGAGGAATCAGAAAAAAGACATGTTCTCAATTTTACTATTGTGGTGGAAAGAACTTGAAAATTGATAGTGTACTCGGTACAGTGGCACATGTACCATTCAATTTTTTTTCCTCTATACCGACTGTTTTCTTGCTGATTTTCTAAATAAACAACATAATTAACATTGGAAAGTCAACTGGACACCGGTACAGTGTGATATACAAATTTGCTTGCCCGACAGAAAAACACACTGGACTCGGACATCGGGCAATGGGTTATTTCCACCCCTGGTATTGCAACAATATTCTACAATAACAAACAGATTTGTGCCCACTTTGAAACATGGTCGAAAAAGAAGTTACTTGTTCATATTTGTTGATAATTTGCAGAAAATATATTTAAAGAACAATACTGATAGCAACTTTTGTTAAACTTGTCAAGTGGCAGACTTTGTTGACATTTTTTGTTGGTCTACATATCCAAGTTAGCTGTGTTTTACTAGTCCATACTTTGTGCCAGGCTCTCCTATTTGTGCCGGGCTCTCTTATTTGAAGTAAGGTACCATGATCTAACCATTAACCCCTCCACATTAATCTAACATGATATAATATGACAATGTTATTCCACCCTTTTGAATCCAACAAATCAGGATAAAACCATTTAACAATCCACTTAAAACTGACATGCCATGATATATGGAGTAATTAGTCTTACAAAGATTCATTATTAATTATTACCACTAAAAGAGATATATTAGTATCAGATATTAGGAAAATATAAATATAGAATATTAGTTTCATCATGATCATTAATAGCTTAGGGAAAGACACCAGTTTAAAGTAATAAAAACTCACCTCACAGATATCCTATCCAAAAAGGTATAAGTTATGTCTGGTAATAGTTAATCATGAATTTTTGTATGAATTATTACTCCATGATATATAACCACATTATTCCTCCCACGTTAATCTGTCATGTCATGTTATAACCATGTTATTCCCCACATTAATCTGACATGCCATTATAGCCATGTTATTCCCCACATTAATCTGACATGCCATGATAGCCATGTTATTCCCCACATCAATCTGACATGCCATGATAGCCATGTTATTCCCCACATTAATCTGACATGCCATGATAGCCATGTTATTCCCCATTAATCTGACATGACATAGTCATAACCACATGTTTTCCCACCCCACCCCCATGATAATCTAACATGCCATGCTATCAGTTGTATAACCATGTTATTCCCCACATTAATCTGACATGTCATGATAGCCATGTTATTCCTCCTTCATCAGTCTGACATGCCATGTTATAACCATATTATTCCCCCACATTAATCTGACATGTCATAGCCATGTTATTCCCACGTTCTGACATGCCATGATAGCCATGTTAGTCCCCCAACATCTGACATGCCATGATCCATGTTATTCCCCACATAATCCATATTATTTATTCCCCACATTAATCTGACATGCCATGATAACTCGTTATTCCCACACATTAATCTGACATGCCATGCTATCAGTTGTCAATACACCATGTTATTCTTCCACATTAATCCACGATGACATGTCATGATAGCCATGTTATTCCTCCTACATCAGTCTGACATGCCATGTTATAACCATATTATTCCCCACATTAATCTGACATGTCCATGTATTTACATGGATAACCATATTATTCCCCTACATCAATCTGACATGCCATGTTATAACCATGTTATTCCCCCATTAATCTGACATGTCATGTTATAACCCATGTTCCCCTCCTACATCAGTCTGACATGCCATGCTATCAGTTGTATAACCATGTTATTCCCCACATTAATCTGACATGCCATGATAGCCATGTTATTCCCCACATTAATCTGACATGCCATGTTATAACCATGTTATTCCCCACATTAATCTGACATGCCATGATAACCATGTTATTCCCCACATCAATCTGACATGCCATGATATCATGTTATTCCCCTATATCAATCTGACATGCCATGCTATCAGTTGTATAACCATATTATTTCCCCCACCTTAATCTGACATGCCATGTTTTACCATGTTTTTTTCCCCACATTAGTCTAACATGCCATGCTATAAGTTGTATAACCATGTTATTCCTCCCACTTCAACTTGAAGTTATTCAATTAATTTCAAAACAACACTGAACAAAATACACTAACTTACTGACAGTCCAAACAGAACAAACAATATTAGAGAAGCCCTTCTATATCATTTTGCTCCAGAATGAGTTTTTTTTCATTTCATAATTTTTTTATATTTTTATTTTGCATTTCAGATTTACGAAAACCAATGTGTGAGCAAAGGCACAGAAGCAGATACAGTGGAAGAGTGATGTCATGTATGCCTTGATCTGACAATACAAATGAGGAAACATTCAATACTTCACAGATAAAACAGATCCTGGTGGATGAGCAAGATGGATGAAGGAGGATGTTACGTCCAAGGAAACATCATTATCAAGCAAGAACCTGAAACTGATGACGACTATGGCACTATGTCCCAGGACTACCCGGGATGTCCTGAAGGAGACTTTCACAGACATGACCACCTGGTGATGTCACAGGGTTACCCTCATGAAGGGGACGAAAGTGACTCTGGTAACCATGACAACATGGGTCACTCTCAGAAATGTTCTGCAGAAGATTCTGGAATCCATGACTACAAGGTTGTGTCGTATGATTTTGAGAACGAGGGTATTGGAAAATACAGTATCGTGAAGACAGAGTATAGTCCCACTGACTCCGATGATGATTCCACAGTGAATGAATCATCTCCACATAGATCCACAGGAGAGGCTGCAGAAGAAGCTGTGGATGAGGATGTCGGACGTCCTACAGTCAAAGAAGAGAGTGTGGATGACAGTTATGATATTGCATACAACCACACCCACGTTCATGTCAAAGAGGAAGTGTTTACCTCGGAGGGTTCAGAGCAGAGTGCAAATGAAGAACAGATAGAGGAAGATGAGGATGAGATAAAGCTTGAGAATTCATTTAAAAGACAAAGGCGATTAAGGAAAGTGAAAAGAAATCCTAGTTTTGAATACGAAAATGATTCACCATGTTCACATGGGGAAGTTCTCGAGCATGAGACGTCAATTGAGTTTGAAATTTACATGGACAGAGAAGAAGAACATGAACATGGAATGGGCGACAAATCTGCTCAAGTTCAAGATCCAGGAACCTCACATAGCATGGAGAAAAGAACCCCATGTGACAAAGAGGACAACAGCAAAATGATAGCAAGGTATGCCTTATACGACGTGGAGAATAGTGAAATGGTTGGGATCAAATCAGTCAATCCCAAAGTGTGTGAAATCTGCAACAAACAGTTTCAATATGAGTTCCATAAGAAGTTCCACATGCAGAAGGTGCATCCAGAGACACTGGAAAATGATAAGAGGAAAAAATGTAGGGAGGATGACTCCAGGAACAAAGGAGCAAAAGGAAAGTTTAATCCTCGAGCTCGGTACAGTAAGACCTGTTTCATCTGCAGAAACAAGATCTACACTCATCCCTATTACTTGAATCTTCACATGCAAGAAGTTCATCCAGAATGGCTTATTGACAACAAAATGATTCAAAATCTTACTGCAGATGATGACACGGATACCTCTCAGGCTGAAAACAAGAAAAAATTATGTCCAGTTTGTAATGAGGAATTTCGCTTTGCCTTTCAGCTCAAATATCACATTCAGAAGGCACATGCTGAGATTCTAGTAGAAGACAAGAGAGTTGACACTACCAAGCTTCCGTCCAGAGAAGAATCAGAGATCGCTGTTGATGATGAGGCATCTCGGCTAGTGAAACCAGTGGTATCTACAAACCCACTTGGAGGAATAAAATTGACATACACTGTTCAAGATATTCTTAACATCAAGAGGAATATGGAGAAAGAGACTGCAGCCAAGGAAGCTAAAGAGGCACAGAGACTGGCAAAATGTCTCGAACCCAAGAAAGAGACTTGGACGACCTCCTAAGTCTCCTGGTAGCAGAGGTCCTGGAAGACCAAGGAAAGTGTCACGAGAAGGCAACTGTGTCCAAGAGGTCCCCAGTGATTTACTCAACAACAGTGAAGAAATCTCTAAACGGATTAATACCTCTCTTGCCAGTGGAGATTTTAGCATGCACATTAAGGAAGAGCCAGCTGATAATGATGATGATGATGATGATGATGCAGTCAATGTTAGAACTGATGATGATGAAACTAGCAGCTCTGATAGATATTTATCTAGTTGCAAAATAAACTTTGAAGAAGATATCAATCCTGAAACTCTGCCCTCAGATATGAAGCCTGGTATTTATGCATGTTCTCAAAGTCATACTCAGAAGACTGATGGTGAGGGTTTGGGTTTGTCTGAAGCTGGATGTCCACAGGAAGAATTCCAAGTTGGTGAGGAAAAGGCCAATTCAGCAGGAAACCCTCCGCAGGAATTTGGGTCAGATATCGATGAATCTACTTCTTCTACTTTCACAGTATCAGATGTGTTAGAGGCTGACACTGAAAGTAAGAAAAATGGACCTGAGAGTGTGCCTGTCCAGACTCACAGCACCAGACCTAAACGGAAGAGAAAGAAAAAGGAGCTGAAAGACATGCTGTCTCTAACACCAGTGAAAAGGAGAAAATGGAAAACTAAGACATACCCTACATCAACTCAAGAATATAAAAAGTCCAAATCCGACAAAAGGTCAGCAAAAAATACAAAGGGAGCAGTACCAGTAGGTTCTGCTCACATCTATTGTGGGCAGTGTGGTAGAATCTTTGTAAACTCACAGAAATTCCAACAGCATGAGACACAATGCCTGAAATTAGAAGCACCTGTTAGTCATGCAGGCTATTACCCCTGCCACAAGTGTCAGAAGGTGTTCCAGCATGTAGCCGCCCAACAGCTCCACATGCTACGAGACCACCCGGACATCAGTCACACCTGTCCCTTTTGTGGGAAAGTGTTCGCCTATCAGAGCGTCATGAAGAAACACTTGTACACTCACACCAACGAAGCTGTGAAGAAGGCCATCACAGCCCTGAAGGAAGACTCGACAGCATCTACTGCTGGACAGGAATCAGTACTAGTTAATCTCATTTCCGACCTTGGTGTGGAAGGTGACACTGAATCCAACAGCCTTGAGAATAAGGTTGGTGGTTTAGAAATGTCTGTTCCTCTAAATAATCCAAAGAAAGGATTGGCTGTGTTGAGGTCTCTACCGGAGGTTCTGGGTCCTTCTGGATTGACAAAGGATGAAACAGCACCTCCATTGCATTTGACTGTAAAAGTTGAGGGTAGGTCTCAAAGTCCAAGGATTGACAACATGGAGGATTCTTGCCCTGCACAAGTGTCTGAAGCTGCTGATGGGAGCTTCCATGTTGTAGAGGATGCTCTGGGACACAGTGAGAGTTCACAGTCCTCACAAACAGTCCCAACCTCATCAAGTGTCACATGCCCATCTTCTTCCTCATCCTCGTCATCTGTCATATTCTCAACACCTGTCACACCCTCGTCATCAAACTCGTTACCAGCGAAGACCTACCTCTGCAAGAAGTGCGATAGCATCTTTCCAGGTCTTCCTCTACTGTACAAACACGAGATGGAGAGTCACCTCGCCTTCATCTGTCGTTACTGCTCTAAAGGTTTTGTTTATGAAAACATGCTAAGGAAGCACTTGGCAATTCACAGGGAGGCAGACAAGCATGTTTGTATGTGGTGTGGCAAGAAATTCAGCTACATCACAGGACTGAAGACTCACGCCTTGACTCACAATGGCAGGTTAGAGAATCACAAGCTCATGTGCAGCAAGTGCGGGAAGTGTTGGTATGACACAGAAGGATACTTACCCCAGGCCTCGAAACAGCTCATTGGGGAACACTTGCAGGAATGTTTCAAAAACAAGGATGACCTTCCAGTTACCTATACAAAATTTGGTGGTAAGGACACTTTGCAGAGGTGTTTAGAATGTGATAAAATTTACAACCTCAATAATGAACATTCCAGGAATATGAAAATGACACATGTGTTTCGATGTAAAGTGTGTCATTTCGAGTTCAAAAAGTTGTCAGATCTGAAGAACCATGTCTTTGGACATCATGATGAAGCTAAGGAACTTGTCAAAGACTACAAGGAGGATCAAATGTTCAACTGCAGATTATGTTCTGAACACTTTTCATATTTGTTTGAATTTATGTGTCACATGGCAGACCATAAGAAAGAAACTTTAGAAGACAGAAATGTCTGATGCTGGCATTAAACACACACTGATCGACAACATCCCTTTCCAGATCAGAATGCATTTGAAAAAACCTATGCTTTTTATAGCAGACTATCACACAAGTCAGGCATAATGCAGTTTTTTCTACCCTGGAATCCTCAACGTGTGACAAGGATCTGGAATCTCTAAGTGGCTAACTAAAAGCATATGAGGAAATGTACTCTTGACTGTAGTTTGTGAGTGAGTGAGGTTTATGCCGCTTTTAGCAATACGGCATGGCAAGCCGAAGCTTCAGCCATATAGTTTGTATGTGTGGAGTGAATCTCATCTTGATGTCTTCTGGAATCATATAATATCAATATAAAGTAATAACAGTTGAAATCTCTGATAAATAGGTGATAACAAAAATCAAACCTCCTATCTTTTGGCATCAATTTGATAAAATGTAAAACTAGGAATTGATTTGTCAATTTGTGTTTAAAATATACTACCGATCAAAAGTTTAGACTCACTTCAAACATTCACTATGTTATGTATACATATGTGGTTACATCGAAGATGAATTTCATCCCTAACTTGGGGAACCAACTGCAAACCTAATGCAGATGAAATGCATGAGGATCATGCTTCAGATTGCTGCAAAGCATGTACAAATATCGTGCATGTGAACAGCTGTGTTTTGGTGTAAAGTTTTGTTAAGAATTCGCCAATTTACACTGATTTGCATCATTTATTGAACCCATGACAATAATCTTTTCAACGTTACAAATTAATTTTACAATACATCAGTTCATGTGTAAACAGTACCTGTATGTGTGAACAGTATGGAATATTTTGCAAAATCTAGTTTAGAACAGTTGACAGTTAGTGGCTTACAATTACACTAGTGAGTCTAAACTTTTCATGGGTAGTTTATTTGACATCAAAAGTTTGAAATACTTTATATATGCCACAAGGTCCGACTCGAGATTCCTGGGTCAGAATCAGGGCATGGCGTCCGTGTGGTGCTAAGGGCTGGGGTTTAATTCCTCACATGGAAACCATGTGTGAAGTATATTTCTGATTTCCTCCACTATGATATTGCTAAGATATTGATCAAAGTTGTGTGAAACCTCACTCACCTACCCATAGGCGGATCCAGAGGGAGGGGTGCAGGGGTATGCACCCCCACCCCCCCTTTTGTCCAGAAAGTTTGTTAAATGACCATTGAAACCCGGGTGGAAATGAAGTGTGCACCCCACCTTTTCTGAATCATGTGCACCCCACCCCCACCTTTCTCAAAAAGCTGCAGCCTTTCTCAAAAACCTGTACCCGCCTACTCACCCAAAAAACAACTCACTCAAAAACCAATACTGACTCACTCAAAACCAACCCACCCAAACCCACTCACTTTCACCCACAGATGAAAACTTCCACTGGAAGTTGTGGTGGCTGAGCGGGTTTTGGTTCGAATCAAGAATGGGACTCAACCCAACAAAAATACTAGAATCGGTACTTTACTTAGATAATCCCAAATGTAACATATGTTACATTTGACCACTTTCTAAATGACATTGTGTAATCAATGAATCATGTGTGTAACAGATCTGACAATGCAGGGAATAATTTTCAATATTCACTGTATTTATTTAATAAAATCAGGAATACATATCTGCTGCTTCTGTCTTTCATATGGAAAATTGACTTCACAAAGCTTGCTTCATTTGTGACAAAACCCTCATTTCTTATTGGTTTGAGCAGGTTCCCAATTGATGTTTTTGATCAAATTGTCTGGTCCAGACTTTGGTTGGTGGTTGAAAGAAATTGCATTATTTGATGAAATATGTTTATGATTGTTTTAATAAACACAATTGTCTTTTGAAAAATAAGGTACTTGGATGGGAACAAATTTCTTTTTATTAATAAGTTTGATTATGAGATTAATAAAAACCAAGACAAAATGTTAAAATGCCTAAATAATGTGACAGTTAAAAGCTGTTGTACATGTTGAATGTAATTTTCTTCTCATTGGAGTGTGTAGACTGCATTCTGTAAAGCGGTGAGAGGGGAAATGGGGTAAGATTTCTTTTCTATATATTCCATTTTTCTCTATATAAGACATGACTGCTTGTACTTTTACAAACCCTCAGATAATGCTTTCTCTTTCACAATTGTACTCAGATTTGCATCCTCGAACCGGGTCAATATTCCAAGTTTGTGCTGGTTTTAGCCACAGCCATAATATCACAGCGGACAGTATGCGAGGTGAAATTGGGTCATCGTCGCATTCTGAGAATATTCTCGCTGACTCCACGCATGTGTGCATGTGTACGTGCCGCTCCAGTGAAATTGGCTTCACATATTGTACTCCTGAGATCGAACCCGCACGACCTTCCGTCGAACCTGGATCTTGATTTGATTCTAGTAAGTGACGAGCCAACACTTTAACCACTAGGCTACCCCCATAGTCCCCTTTGATTGTTAAAGATCCATTAAACATGGGTTCAAATATTGTTATTTGTTGATTTCACTATGGCTGTATGTCACGTGATGCCAATTATGTAAAAGGTGAGTGAGTGAGTGAGTTTAGTTTTATGCTGCTTTTAGCAATGTTCCAGCACTATCGGGGCAGGGTACACCAGAAATAGGGTTCACACATTGTACCCATGTAAGGAATCGCATCCAGGTCTTCACACGATTGTTTTAACCACTAGGCTATGCCCTGTATAAGGTGAGAAAAGGTATAGAAATACTTTACAGGAACATCAGGTGAGGTGAGGTGAGGTGAAATTGGGTTTATCGTTTTAGAATATTTCCTCATATGGCTACCCACGTATGTGTATGTCGCGGCTGCTTGTACTAGCCCAGACTGAAGCTGGTTTTATAGAGCTAGCCCACTGAGATACCATGCGCATGAAGCATGAATACCCCAATCAGACACATTATTCTGAGTCCTTTTTGTACATCAATGTAGTAAGGCAGGGACCAACAAGTACCATATTTTAACGTCTTTTTGGTATTCGATGAGGATGAACTCCGCGACCTTCCGGCTCTCGGGCCGGGCGCTCTAACACACTACACCGGAGGAGAACATCAGGTAGTGATTGTTTAATAATCTTGGGGATTCTGAGTATGAACTGATGCTGGATGGGGGGAGGCACATTAATGTATCTGATAGATCATCGTGACCCAGAAACATGGATTATTGCTCATCAGTCAATGGCTTGTCTGGTCCAGACTCCATTATTTACAAACCACTATCACGCAGCTGGTATATTGCTTAGTAAGTGGCATTAAAAGCATGTAAACCATGTGTTGAGTGAGTGAGTTTAGTTTTACACCACTTTTAGCACTATTCCAGCAATATCACAGCAGGTGACACCAGAAATGGGCTTCACACATTGTACCCATGTGGGGTAATCAAATCCCTGGTCTGTGGCGTGACGAGCGAACACTTTACCCTCTAGGCTACCCCACCACCCCCATGTGTGGAAGCAAACTAACTTTAACAAAACAAAATCACAGGTAAGTAGAAAATACAAATTGGTTTATTATCAAATTATGTACATGTCATTTATCAATACATTTTCTGGAATGTTGATATTTCATTAAATCAGTTTCAAAAGTCTGGGATTTATTAAAGGCACCGGCAATATTTATATATTCAATGTCAAATACAAGTCTCTAAAAGTACAATTTGATCCTGTTGGTGTAATTAGTACACAATGTTTAAATACTTCTAATGTTGAAAGGAAGAAGTTAAAAAATTATCCAAAGAATCTAAGTATTTCCTTCTTTGGGGAAGTCTAAATTTGAAGGATTGATATTTTCAACAACCCAAAAATCACATTAGTACTCTGAATATGATTGACATCAACAGTTGTTGTAACGAGAGGATTGAAAAAAAAAAACTCAGCCCGACAACTCAAGGGCACAACTACTTATATAATTTGTTGTGGAGTAGAATCAGCTTGACAGAACAATCCCTAGTTTCATGGTGTATTCTCAAAACTTGAGGAATTATATTCTTTACTTTACTTCTGACATTTTAGACTTCTCCCTAACATTTCTCCACAGTATTATAAAAATATGAATAGTTCAAAAAGCAAATCAGATATTAGTTTCTCACTTTTCAGGGATGGCAATTTTCCGCAGATCCGCCGATTTTGTTTCAAATTGATCAATTGTGTGAATCGTTTATATCTGCTGAATGCCCCTCAACCCCCAATTTGATGACACAATATTAAGTTTTCAGCTGAAAATTGATATGTTTTAATGATAACTGCTAATGTGGCATGAAAATACAAAGAACTCATTCCAATTCGAATTAACTCCCATGGTTGCATTATTTGCTATATACAGATGAAGGATTAATCAGTATGTTGAAAATATGTACACATAAGACCATCTAACATTTGCCATCAAAACAGTATAAACATATTGAATTGTTGCAAGTCATTACCTATACAGTGTACATGTCTACAGGCATAACTATTGATCAGCATGTTTACTACTACAAAGAGAAATTAATGTACATGGATAAAAGGGCTTATTTTATGTATCTGCCTTGTTTTTATGACATTGTTATGTTTATATCCCCAAAACAAACACTAGGGCTGCGCAATATAACCGGTTTACCGGTATTTAACGGTTCAGACATGAAAACGATACGTATTGCGATACGCTGATTGAAAACCGGTATTTTGACTTGCATTCGGAAAACTTCGTAACACTCGGAAATGTTCAGATATGTCCTTGTTTCATTTGTGCCAAATAGTATTCACATTTTTATTTTATCATGATTAAAAGTTGTTATTAAAGCTTAATCAAGCCTAGTGATTTTGTTGTGTTTTGTTTTTTCTATAAATCAAGAAGTAACTCGATTATAAGTAGTTTTTGTTTAAAAATACTTCATGAAATATATTGCAATACATATCACAATATATGCTTTCGCATCGCAATATATCGCAATATGAAAATTCTCTGCAATACCCACCCCTAACAAATACCACATAAAGACAGTATTGTTAAAAAATGTAAATTTAAGTGATGATTTAAAAAAGTAATTCCATTTTGTCCACAAAATTTTATGTGTTTGATGTGAGGACTTGACTGGAAATAGCATATGCATCATTAAAGGTAGACCAAGAATCAAAATCCAGATAAAGCAGATCCTGGAAGAGCTAAGGTACACCACTCTCCACTGCAAGTCGTGACGCCTCAGATCACTTGGCAAGACTGTAAGACAGACAAAAGAACCAATTGCTCTTTAACCATATACTCTTTCACCAATCATGGTGATGCAATAATTCTTACAATTATTGCAGAAAACTTGCAACTTTCACAGAAGTTGATACAAACTGCGACAAAATCTGAACATGACACTTGCGAATTTTGCGTTACTCTCATGACAATAAAATTTGGAATATATATCACTTCCGAGATCAAGATTTACATCAGATGAAATTAAAATACCTGTAAACAGTCAGGAACTATACATAATGACTAAAACAAAACATTAACATTTTGTTAATTACTTGGCAAAATGAATTAAAAACAACAGCACCATACTTCAATATAGTTTCATCATTCAAAGGGGGAACATCTGTTTGCTTTTACAAATACAAATCATTTTACACCCCCAAATACAAGGAATAAATGTTTTCTGATGGTGTTGTCAGATGAATATATGAACAAATGTAAATAGAACAAATGTGATATATGCAAGAAGCTCTTGATGATAACTACAAGAACACTTACTTCAGTTATTGATAAATATTGTGAAAAGATATTCACACAGGTTTCTAGTTCTCTAAAATCCTACTGGCAAATTTAAGGATATCAAAATATCTTAACTATGCTCCTTTACAGTCAGTTTAATGCATATTTACATATATGATAAAAGTACAAATGTATACAGAATTATCTACTGAATTCTTAAAATCCAGTCGGAGTGTAACGATACAATACATAGATGTGGTACATCAATTCTTATTGGTACTTTGTTTTTTAAGTATATATTCTTTCCTTTTGCAGGTGAATCACAATCCTGAATGACAGGACTTCAGAACTCTTAAAAATATTTTTACAAAAATTAATCACGAGAGTTGAGTTACTGTTTAGAATTAACTAAAAACAACTATCTGTTATCATTAGTTTCCTCAGAAGGACACCTTGTAACGTAATGCATGGATTTCAATGCGATACAGGGGTTGTAAATCGATGTACTGCATTCTGGACCTTGCATCAGGACACAGTAGATTATCTCTGTATCATTATGTCTAATGTGTGTAGGATCTGCTACAATGGTTGGACTTGATACAATCCATATTCGTATCTGATTCAGTACTTATATTTCAGTTTATATCAACTCCTTGTTGCAGGTGAAGCACAACCCATAATCATTTCTTTCCAAATTTCAAACAGCACAGATGGCATTTTGTATGATCACAGGAGTTGTACATCGATGTATAGCCATTTATCACAAAACAATACTGTAATAATGTATGGTTACCTACACTTCAGACCCTGATACTGGAGTAGGGTGTACAGCTATCAGCCACAAGGCAATACATAGATATGTCTATTAACAAAATCTAAAATACAATTTTCTCCACTGGCATAAAAACATACAAAGGCAAGCTTGTTATCAGATGATAGTTTGAAAATTTGGATTTCTGTTACATTTTAAATTTGTTCACTGTTAACCAATGTGATCTGGGTGTTGTTTTGTCAGAAAATTCAGGCACGAATTTCCAAACAGCACTACAATCATAAGTGCCTGGTTTATCAAAAGATGACAGAAGAGCATCATGTTATAAGCCAATGAAGAGTTGAGCGGTTAGCGATGGTGTCACATTCACAAGTTGAGACGATGGAGAAGACAGGTGAAAAGCAGCATCAGCACTGTGGTGGTGCTGATGACAAGAGCAGACGAGCGACTGTTGATCAATCCGGTTCTGTCTGGTGTGGGCTGGTCAGAGGCTGTAGAGAACAAGACACTCATCATTATTGCATTAGATTCAGATGTCTCACTGGTATAAAAATACTGTATGTCCTCTAATAAGCACCTGGGCGCTTATTTTTTTCAACGGAGTTCCAGACCTGTCGCTTTTGCGCTTACTGGGTTTAATTACCATAACTGTTAGTGAACTGCTTATTAGAGGAAATACGGTACATTACATATGACTGTTTATGTTACATCACATATAAATGTTGTATTTGTATTGACAGCTCACTTCTATTATTTTCAATGTATCCTGCTTACAAGCGAGTAACATTTTCTATGTTTCTATGTTTTCTTACTGGGAATGCCGATCTGTGGGAATTCATTTGGTACTTCATGTTAGTAACTCTACCGATGTTTTGCGAATGCAAATCGATGGAAGGGAGATAACTCTAAATCTGTTTTTCTTGTCAGCAAAATCTAGCGATGGCTACAAAAAGATTTGTACCCGTGTTTCAAACAATTCAAAATTAACATTAAGGTGTTCGGTAAGAGAAATACATTGTTCACTGGTCCCTCGGGCTCAGGGAACATAAACAAACATCAAGGACAATCGAGGGTAAATCAACCCATGCCCCCCTCGTGACCAATGAACAATCCTCTATGTTTGTTGATTTTCCCTGACCCCATGGGTAGAGGGATATCAACCCATGTCCCCATCGTCACAACTTATAATGTAGCCTGTCAATAATTTCAGTACCAGGTAGAGATCCACAAACAGTTTGTAGCACTACAACATTCCTAAGCCTATGACAGACCATAGAGTTACAACAGGTTGTCAAGTTACGAATGCTTTGTGGATAAGAACCCAGATACACAAGGCTGTGTAGAAGCAGCAGATTGTGTTGCATTATAATGAGTGAGTGAGTGTAGTTTGATGCCGCTTTAAGACCCTTTTAGCAATATTCCCCAGAAATGGGCTTCACACATTGTACCCATGTGGGGAATCGAACCCGGGTCTTCGGAGTGACGAGCGAACGCTTTAACCACTAGGCTACCCCACTGCCCCTGCATTGTAATGTGATACTGTTATCTGTATGATGTGATGCAATCTGGGACTGGAAAGTCTAACAGTGATTGACAAGTGAGTGAGTGATTGCGTATGGTTTGTCGCTGCTTTTAGCAATATTCCAGCAACATCACGGCGAGGAACACACAAAAGTAAATATTACTCAGTAGGGCTGTTACTGTTCTCTCCATATTCGGTGAATCAAACCATTACCTTTCATGACTCAGAGGCCCAGATAAGCTGCGTATCCGGGTAAAATACCCATAGAAAATTTCCCATTACGCATTGAAAAATAATTGTTGCGTACCAATTACGCATTTTAAATGTTAGATACGCAAAAAGTTTAAAACAAATGCGTACGGAATATATTTATAAAAATCGCTTACGTAATGAAAAAGACATCGATTGCTACCAAGTTGTACTGTTAGTATAGGACAAGTGTTGTACTGTCAGTATAGGATGAGTGATTTTTTATGAAATAATTTCCCTTATATTTAAGTTGGTTTTGATTAGGTATGACATAAGGCAGAACATACCTACCTGCTTAGTAAACTTACTCAATGACACAATACTTAGGTGAGTAAAATGACTGAAATACGCACATATTTGAAAGCAGTGGGTAACGGAAAATGAAATACCCACTCAACATTCATAATACCCACTCCCACAAAAATACAGTGGGTACAGTACCCACATGAGCTAAATCTTATCTGGAGCTCTGATGAATATAATTCACTATTTGTGATCATAAGAATCGAATATTCATGAATTGTCACTGGATTGTCTCAATTATTTACATCAGTTAGCTGGAATATTGCCAAGTGTGGCGTTAAACAACAAACAAACAAACATTCAAGGTGGATGCCAGATCCCATTTGAGACATTTAATAATAATGAGACTTTTTATAACGCACTTTTTCCAGGCTAGATATCCTGCTCGAAGGGCACAATCTGATCATTATTACCCCAGATAAACCAAGCTGCCTGTGACCTATCCCACCGGGTACCCATTCCCTGCTGGGTGAACAGATTTTGAACAAACTCACTTGCCTAAGGTGAGACCACATGTATCACAAGTGCTTTGTTGTGGGGCTGACTGAAGTCCCAGAAACTCGCAGGAGTCAAGCTGCCAAACACTGTCACCCATGGACTCTTACCGCCCAACGTTGCTTAACTTCGACTGATTTGTGACCTGAACTCTATTCCCAAGACTACACACCTCTTATGGCAGGACACAGAAATATATCAACTCACCATAAAGCTCAATGGTAGTCTCTCCATCTCCTTGTTCGTTGGTAGCAGCACACTTGAAATTTCCGTAGTCCGATGGTTGCACACCCTTGATAGTGAGGATGCTCGTGATGCGGTTGTAGGCTCCAGGTATGTTCGTAATCTCATATCTGAAGTTACATGGGCATGTTTAATGACACTTGTAAGCAAGTTTAATGTGGAGCAGTAAGGCTAAACAAACCTTCTGTCAGATTGCTGAGCTTCAGTTTCATGCACAGGGGCAGGCCTGAGAAATTATCAAATTAAGGCAGGGTAAGATTACCTCCCTTTATAGTTAATGCCAACAAGAAGACAGAGTCGTCAATATCCCCTGCAATGATACAATACTCTTCATGAATATGTCAACTAGTTATGATTATGTCAAATGTTTTGGCATGTATATAGCAAAGTGGAAGGAGAGTATTCAATTTTTTAAAGTCTGCTCTGGAAAAGAGCACTACCACCAATTTCAGTCGAAGTCAAACTTGTGGCCACGGAAACGCAAAAACACATTATATTCAGAAATCCAAAACTACCAAAAGGCACCAGTACAACACCAGACCAAGTTTGGTGAAGAAATAGTGAGCTGTTTTTAAAGTTCTGTTCCAGAAAAGACGAATGTGCATGGATGGAGTCAGAGTTACCTCCCCTGGGAGTATATGGGGCATTCGTGACCAACTCGTGTTATTCCGGGACAAGCCGAATAGCGACTCGTGCCCCTCTGGAAGGATTTCATATTGGCGCATGAACATCAGAACTACTTTAAACAAGAACGATAACTCTATGCCTGTTTGATTCCAATGTTTCTAAAAATCACCAAAAACAGATGCACATTGTATTGCTAGGTTGTTGTTTTGGGGGTTTTGTTACTTGTTAATGTAATTATGACCAGCTGTTCTCCTTATATTTCCAATTATGTTAATTTTCTTAATAGGGTTTAATTAACACAAATGGGAATTGTGTTATTGAATATACAAATAAAATAATATTTTTTCAGCTACATTAAATCCCAAAGCAGATACTCAAAAATGACTTTAAAATATTTCTCAAACTGAACATTCGTGTAACCTTGCTGTCACTCCCCTGGTGGAATTTTAAATGAATTGGCTGAAAAAAATATGAATGACCAAAAAACAGTCAGACTAAAATATCCCCAGAGCTATGAAATATAAGCCCAATATTAAAGATTAAGGTTGATTAGTTACATACAAATACGATATTGTTGTTTTGAAACTCGTAGCGATTATAATTACATTTCCTAAAATTGGTCGAAGCACACGTACAATCTCCATAATAAGCCCGCATAAGATCATCAGAAATACACTCAGTTGGACCCATGAGAGCAGTTATGTCAACAAACGCACGTTCGTGTATTTGAATCTCTCACCGTCAATCGCATGATTCTTATTAAAAACTTCATAAAGGCAGCAAAATCCTTTTAGCTACGTTCTTTGTACTTTCAATAGGACGATGTATATTTTTCATGATTTTTTAAACAATGACATAATGCCATAAACGATTTAAGTACTCAGGATTATTTTTATCGAAAGGACCGTGCTCATTTACGAGCGTTCTAATTGGTTTGTCATATTTTCGCACATAACAAGTATCGAGTCGGGGACGAGTCTTCTTGGAGGTTACGGAAAGGGGCGAGTGGTGACGAATGTATATGGGGCTGACCAAGACAACTTTGCCTCCCGTGGGATGAGACTTTCCTATCCTTGGAGTATATGAGGCTGACCAGGTGAGACTTACCTCCCCTCGGAGTATATGGGGTTGAACGAATGCGACCAAGACACCTGCTCAGTTGTTGGAACAGGGTAGCCCTTGACGATGCAGATTAAACTCTTGTAGTAGCCAGGAGCCTGGCCAACCCTGGGACTCTGTGCCATCACACTGGGTGAAACTAGAAACAGTGAGTGAGTGAATTAGATTTAACACCCATTGAAAAGCATTCACTCGTGGATTTTCTACAGCAAATACATGTGGTAAACTTGCGGCTTTTCTGTGGAAAATACGTGGCATATCAGCATCTACTCATATCATACTTTCTTTTTGTTATTCCTTTCTATGCAGATCAGTCAAATAAATATTTCATGAAAAGGTTGTCACCTCATGGAGTTATTGCATTTCTTGCTCTTATTAATGTCGAAAACTACTTACATTTCACTTGCAGATAGATATTCCTGTTGTCCTGGCCTGCAAAGTTCTTAGAGGTGCATTTGTAGATCCCAGCATGCTCAGCCTTGGCACTTGGGATCCTCAGGTAATTATCCTGGAACAATGCCAATTCTCAAATGAGAGTTTTGAACTGAGGTCACATGAAATGGTGTTGAATGGGACTGCACGGTATTACCAGTGTATATCGCAATACACTTTTCAAACGATACGTATTGTAATATTTTTTTCTGAGAACTGGTATATTGGGTAAAGACTGACTGAGTGAGTTTGGTTTTACGCCGCTTTTAGCAATATTCCAGCAATATCACGGCGGGGCACACCAGAAATGGATTTTGCATTTGTCTTTGTGGACTATTCTAGATAGACTCTCCTTGAGTGTAACTGAAAGTGGTCGTGTCTCACCTGCAGCTCCTGTCTTTGTGGACTATTCTATATAGACTCTCCCTGAGTGTAACTGAAAGTGGTCGTGTCTCACCTGTAGCTCCTGTCTTTGTGGACTATTCTGTATAGACTCTCCCTGAGTGTAACTGAAGGTGGTCGTGTCTCACCTGTAGTTCCTGTCTTTGTGGACTATTCTATATAGAATCTCCTTGAGTGTAACTGAAAGTGGTCGTCTCTCACCTGCAGCTCCTGTCTTTGTGGACTATTCTATATAGACTCTCCTTGAGTGTAACTGAAAGTGGTCGTCTCTCACCTGCAGCTCCTGTCTTTGTGGACTATTCTATACAGACTCTCCTTGAGTGTAACTGAAAGTGGTCGTCTCTCACCTGCAGCTCCTGTCTTTGTGGACTATTCTATATAGAATCTCCTTGAGTGTAACTGAAGGTGGTCGTCTCTCACCTGCAGCTCCTGTTTTTGTGGACTATTCTATACAGACTTTCCTTGAGTGTAACTGAAGGTGGTCGTGTCTCACCTGTAGCTCCTGTCTTTGTGGACTATTCTGTATAGACTCTCCTTGAGTGTAACTGAAAGTAGTCGTGTCTCACCTGCAGCTCCTGTCTTTGTGGACTATTCTATATAGACTCTCCTTGAGTGTAACTGAAGGTGGTCGTCTCTCACCTGCAGCTCCTGTCTTTGTGGACTATTCTATATAGACTCTCCTTGAGTGTAACTGAAGGTGGTCGTGTCTCACCTGTAGCTCCTGTCTTTGTGGACTATTCTATATAGACTCTCCTTGAGTGTAACTGAAGGTGGTCGTGTCTCACCTGTAGCTCCTGTCTTTGTGGACTATTCTATATAGACTCTCCTTGAGTGTAACTGAAGGTGGTTGTGTCTCACCTGTAGCTCCTGTCTTTGTGGACTATTCTATATAGACTCTCCTTGAGTGTAACTGAAGGTGGTGGAGTGTCTCACCTGTAGCTCCTGTCTTTGTGGACTATTCTATATAGACTCTCCTTGGTGTAACTTGAGTGTAACTGAAAGTGGTGGTGTGTCTCACCTGTAGCTCCTGTCTTTGTGGACTATTCTATATAGACTCTCCTTCCTTGAGTGTAACTGAAAGTGGTCGTGTCTCACCTGTAGCTCCTGTCTTTGTGGACTATTCTATATAGACTCTCCTTGAGTGTAACTGAAAGTGGTCGTGTCTCACCTGCAGCTCCTGTCTTTGTGGACTATTCTATATAGAATCTCCCTGAGTGTAACTGAAGGTGGTCGTGTCTCACCTGTAGCTCCTGTCTTTGTGGACTATTCTATATAGACTCTCCTTGAGTGTAACTGAAAGTGGTCGTGTCTCTCACCTGCAGCTCCTGTCCACCATTTGGCAGCAGCTCCCCAGCCATCCGACTCCAGGAGACGACGGGGAAGGGGCGTCCAGTGGCATTGCATCTCATCAGAACACTGTCGCCCTCCTTCACCGTTGTGTCACTGCTGGTCGCAAGGTCAGATATCCTGGGAACCTCTGCAATAACAACCGAACAATAAAACTGACGAACGAAAATGTATTAGGTTTGATTGTATGTCCTACCTATCATTACACTTTACTACATAAATTTAATCATTTTTAATGTGTAGTGAGTGAGTGTTGGGTTTTATGCCGATTTTAGCAATATTCCAGCAATATCACAGCAGGGGACACCAGAAATGGGCTTCAGACACTGAACCCATGTGGGGAATCGAACACAGGCTTTTGGAGTGATGAGCCAACGCTTTAGCCACCAGGCTACCCCACCGCCCCTTTGATGCGTAAACTGTTCTCTAGTCACGATATGGACGATATATTGGCAATGTGAAGCTAAATATTAACTCACTCATTAACCTTAAAAATAAGTAAACTGAGAAAGAAAATTATGGGAAAAAATTGAAGATAGTAACAGCTGGTAACAGCCTGTCCAGTCTTTGGTACGTCGAGAGTCAAACCCACTGACCTGCCACTCTCTAGGAAAACACACAATCTGCTGGACTAACTTGGAGGTAAATTGATCAAACTATCAACCTTCATCATTCAAGAGGGAAGCTTTATCCATCTGGTGCTCCTTTCAAGAAGCAACAGTTACTAAGGTTAACCCTACCTCCTATTCTTTAACATTGCACTAAGGTTACCATAGTGACTTACGAACACCTTAGTGCTTTGTGAAAGGAGGCCAAGATCATGTCTCAATGGACTGCTAGCCTTGTACTCTGAAGCCGAGTTATATTTATAGTCTGTTTGCAGTGAAAACGTACCGATGAATTTCACTTTGACCAAAAAAAAATCAAATAAAGTGAAATTAAGACAGCGAATCCTCATAATTTTGCCTTGTAAAATGAATATTTAAATCTCAGAATTTTATTCATTGTAGGACAAAAGTTGTTTAACAAACGATCATACATTCAAATCGCTATTATTGGTTTGTATTACAAAGGGGGTAAGCGCAGTAGTTGGAAAAGTGAAACAAATGCACGTGCGGTTCGTAATGAGCGTTAACTTAGACCAGCCCTACATGTTCTCGGTGTTTCATTTAATGTGCATACACCCTTGTAATACAAACCAATAATAGCGATTTGAAAGTATGATCGTTTGTTAAACAACTTTTATCCTAAGTTGAATAAAATTCTGAGATTTAAATGATCAGTTGGCAAGGTAAAATTATGAGGATTCGCAATCTTAATTTCATCTTATTCGAATTACTTTTTTGTTTAAATTGACATTCATCGGTACGTTTTCAATGCAAACCGACTATAGTAACAGAAGGCATATTTATGTCATACCTAACAGTAAGCTGGACGTGGATCTGTGAAGATTTCCACACACTAACAGTTAATAACACATATCTGTGTTATACAATGTGTGTGTTATACAATGTGTCGCAGCTGTGACCTTGTTGTCTGTCAGCCTGCCCCCAGAGTTAGTAACATGATGCAGAGCGATGTTATAGTGAGTGAGTCAGTTTAGTTATACGTTGCACTCATCAGTATTCCAGCTATATGGCGGCGGTCTGTGAACAATCGAGTCTGGACCAGATGATCCAGTGATCAACATCATGAACATCGATCTACACAATTGGGATACGATAACATGTGTCATCCAAGTCAGCGATCCTGACTACCAATCACGTTAGTCGCCTCTTACAACAAGCATGGGTTACTGAAGATCAAATCTAACCCAGATCCGCACGGGTCAGCTATGTTATAAAAGTCTCACCTGTGACCTTGATGTCTGCTACGGCCTGGACGTAGATCTGCGAGCCTGTCTGTACTCTGCATGTGTACCGGCCCTCGTCTGTCACCTGCACGTTCTGAATCTTGAGCCTCCAGGCGGTGGGCGAGGGTTTCTCCAAGCTGTACTTGAAGGGGTCCTCGCTATTGAGATCAGTGCTGATGGGGGTGAGGACACCTGAGGCTTGCACCACCCACTTCACCTGGAGCACAACATGCAATTTTACAAAATCAACAATATGTCATCACATGAATGCTGAGATCATACAATAAAACAGTTATTTCACATTAACATTTGGGAGCTTACAGATTAACCATCACATCCTCTTTATCATGTTCGGAACGCCTCCATGGTGTAATGGTTAGAGCATCCGCCCGAAGAGACGGAGGTCGCGGGTTCGATCCCGGGCCTTGTCATACCAAAGGACATTAAAATATGGTACTTCTTGGTCCGTCAGTATAATGTGTCTGAATGGGGTATTCATGCTTAACTGCGGCATGGTATCTCAATGAGCTAGCACGATATAACCAGCTTAAGTCTGGGCTAGTACACGCAGCCACACATACAAACGCATGCACGTCGTCATATGGGCAAATGTTCTTAAGTACGGCATTAAACCCCAATTCTCCTCACCTTTATCATGTTCAGCTTGTAAACAGTAACAAACACAGGCTACAAGTATAAACATCATCAAGATAATAACGGCTATTGATAAAAAAGTGCCTGTTTCCAGACACTTGTGCATGCTCAAGGCACTAATGCATTATTACCCCCCGGATAACCCAAGCTGCCTGTGAGAAGCTAAAATGACTGAGTTTGGTTTTACGCCGCTTTTAGCAATATTCAAGCAACATCACGGTGGGGGACACCAGAAATGGGCTTCACACATTGTACCCATGTGGGGATTCGAACCCGGGTCTTCGGCGTGACGAGCCAACGCTTTAACCACTAGGCTACCCCACCACCCCTGTGAGAAGCTAGAAGGTTACCAGTCATCATGGTCATATGACTTATCCCACTGGATACCCATATGACTGGTAACCTTCTAGGTTATTGGACATATTAGGGATTGGGACATATTTCTTATTCTTAATTTGGCATGGTTAACAGACATTTGTTTCAGATTTGGAGTTGAATATTGTTGTATGCTTGGTATCACATTCACAACTCGTTGTACGGGTTTGGGTTCACATGTGAAATTCAGGTTTTGGTTACAGCGCCAATCTGCGTATGACAAGATGGCGGACCGTTTGCCATGCATTTACTTGATAGCACGTGAAGTTCATGCACGTGATGTCCTTCACCCATCATGAAAAAGAGTTACCTCCCCTAGTACCCTATTGCACATATACCACAAATATAGGCCTCTGAGCAGATCCCTGTTCCACAAGACCTGAGTTAGAATTGGTCTTCAGCAACCCAAGGACCTGCTTTTAGCAATATTCCAGCAATATCATGGCGGAGGACATCAGAAATGAACCCAATCCTTCCAGGGGAGCACGACTTCCTATTTGGATAATCTCTGAATGACATACAATGGTCACAAATACAACCATTCTATGTCCAAGTAAACTTATGAAGGTTACCATGGTTATTGCAATAATCTTAATATTTTTAAATCCTAAGTTTAAATGAGTGAAAATAACACATCATGACGATAACTTCAGAGGCCCAGATAAGCTGTGTATCCGGGTAAAAAACGCATATAAAATTTCCAATTACGCATTGAAAAATAATTGTTGCGTACCAATTACGCATTTAAAATGTTAGATACGCAAAACGTTTAAAACAAATGCGTACGGAATATATTTATAAAAATCGCTTGCGTAATGAAAAAGACATCGATTGCTATTAAGTTGTACTGTTAGTATAGGACAAGTGTTGTACTGTCAGTATAGGATGAGTGATTTTTTATGAAATCATTTCCATTATATTTAAGTTGGTTCTGACTAAGTATGACATAAGGCAGGACATACCTGCTTAGTAAACTAACTCAATGACATAATACTTAACTGAGTAAAATGACTGAAATACGCTCATATTTGAAAGCAGTGGGTAACAGAAAATGAAATACCCACTCAACATTCATAATACCCACTCCAAAAAAATACAGTGGGTACAGTACCCACATGAGCTAAATCTTATCTGGAGCTCTGATAACTTGTTAAACATGTTTAAAGGAGAAATGTAAACATCAGTTCCAACACGACTATTGCCACTTACGTCGCTGTCGATGGGTTTGTTGGTGACGGCACAGGTGAGGAAGGCATCCTCATCCTTGGGGCACTTAATGTATCCATCAACCGGATCCACCCCTGGCGTTGTGTTCGGGATACTGACAATGGGATCGTCTCCAAACACTGCAAATTAACCACAAATGTGTCATTTTCAGTTGTGCCTGTCATTACCAGTGAGTATGGTTTTATGCTGCTTTCAGCAATATTCCAGCAATATTCCAGCAATATGAGGGTAGGGACACCAGAAATGGGCTTCACACATTGTACCCATGTGAGGAATCAAACCCTGGTCTTCGGTTGAAAGGAGCAATTAGTTACTAGGTACCCCACAGTCAATAACAAGGATGTGTTTGTGTGTTTGCAGTGGGACTCCGTATTTTCTCAGCGTTATTCCAGCCAGTATAATTTGAGTCAGAACCACACGATCTGGTGATAGGTATTGGAAGTGTAAGCAACAATCCACACAATTCTCCATATCACCAAGATTTGTTGTTTGTTGTTTTACGCCACACTCAGCAATATTCCCGCTGGTAGCGGCTGTAATAATCAAGTCTGGACCAGACAATCCAGTGATCAACAGCATGAGCCTCCATCTATGCAATTGGGATACAATGACATGTGTCAACCAAGTCAGTGAGCCTGACCACCCGATCCTGTTAGTCGCCTCTGACCACAAGCATGGGTTACTTCCCCTTGGAATTCAAGAGTGTCAGCATGTAACAGTAATTCCAAATCGTGGAGATCGGGTTAGAATTGATCTTCATCAACACATGTATGTCCTTAAAGGCACAATGTCACACATTTTCGACAATATTTTGGTCTATATTATACATATAGGGGCATATGCACTGACTTTAGCTTCCTATTGATGCAAAAAAAAGACTTATTATCCCTTACGACTTGCCTGAAATCGATGATTGAAACTCCGAGGCAAACAGCCTCAGAGAACACTTGCCATATATGGAATGTAAACAACTGCTCCGTGACATCGAAAACTGCTGTACACAGTGTTGTCGGTGTTTGCCGAACTGGTTTCAATCACAAGTAGTGAGTATGATATTCGTAAAGAGCACTCCAAAGGACATACTCTATGGGGTTCGCTTGAAATAACGTTCAGCCGGTAGATGGCGCGAGATTGGATTTAATGCAACGTTGCATTAATTCATTCAAACTTTTTAATTTAACATTGTAATCCAACTACGTTATGGTTTTTAGAATAAAGTATATGGTAGCTTCCCTGAGGGCTCATAGTTAGTACTATTGAGAGAAACGCATTATTTATTTTTAGAGAAGTGTGGTGTGATATAGTGCCTTTATGACAGAATCTAGTGCAACAAATGGGGCTACATCGTCAGACACTGTTAAAGCTTGTCATCATATCCCAATTGTGTAAATCGATGCTCATGATGTTAGTCACTAGATTGTCTAGTCCAGACTGAATTATTTACAGAGCACTGTCACAACTGGGAAAGATTTCTGCCCATAATCCCTGGGTTTTTTTTATCACTCTATGCCTGACCTTAACCGTAATCCTATGAAGAGATATTTCATTAGTTTCTTTATTGTCAAGATTACTTACCCTTCAATTTTTATTTTCTGTGCAACACCAATTTACATTTTGACATTTCATGCAGGTAGGGTTGGGTGGGGGTTGGGTGGAGGGGAGGGTTTATGGGCGGAACTCTTACCCATAACTGGAATATTGCTTACTGCAACATAGAACAACATCAAAAGTTTCACCTCTGTAATCAACAGACCAGAACACTTCAACGTGAACAAATGATCGAATAATATAATAAAATCTAGCCACTTGATTTAAAATATCTCGAACAGGTGCTTGTTTGTGTTGTATAGACACATGCTTCTTGGACTGTTGTATACTGAATTAAACCTCATCCCCGACCAAATGACAACTGACGACCTATTTGAATTCTGTGTGTTTTATCACAATCTATTCAACTCGTACCTCTCCACCAACATGACACAATGGCGTTGTAAAGTTTCTATAACACAACGGCAGTTAGATATAGCAATAAATCCATAAATTAAGTGACATAGCTTGCTAAAGCTGACAAGAATGTACAGGAGACTTTCAAATGGCTCCCCATACCAAAACACAGCGTCAACTTCAGGAAGTAAGTCAAACCAGGTAAACATACGCCGCGCAGGTAAAACACTGTTTGATCATTCTTACCTGTAACTATTAGGGCTATAGAAACAACAAAACAGAGCCACAGCTCCCTTCTCAGATCCATATTTGCTTAGAATATCACTCAGAACGCAACTCCGATAGTTGATTATCCTGTCCCATAAAATTGAACATCCGTCAACGCATGCGCAGGTGACACATTCTCACCTCTCAGGTATGTCCACTTCACAGGTGAGTCATTCTTCTCAATACAAAACTTGGATTCGTATACGGAATGGAGAAAATTAAATGTGTTGAGAACAAAATGGACACGAATTGTTTTTTTATTCGAACGATCGCTATGTAATGGAAGGAATATATGTGTAGAATATATAAAGATTGAGGGGGAAAGCGCTGATGAGTTTGCGTTGATATACTGGGTTTAATTCGATAGTTAATCCAGGGAGAATAGAAGACGTAGACTATCCCTGGTTAATCAGAGATAATATACTCAGTATTGGTACTCAGTATACTGCAGTGTTATGATCTTGGCGTTCATGAACATTTTGTTTGTTGTTTAACTCAGCAACATTCCAGCCAAATGGTCTGTAAATAATAGAGTCTGGACCAGACAAACCAGTGATCAACAGCATGAGCATCGATCTACGCAACTTGGATATGATGACATGTGTCAACCAAGTCAGCGAACCTGACCACCCGATCCCGTTAGTCGACTCTTACGACAAGCATGGGTTACTGAAGACCAATTCTAACCCAGATCTTCAAGGGTAGTTCATGAACAAACAAACAGATAGTTCCAGCACAGTCACACTTAGTCAAAGATGTCTCCAGGATTACGAACTAAGGGTCCATGGAAGGAAAGCGTTATGCTATTCAAAATTGGGATTTTAAAGGGTTATTTTCCTTGATTCACATTCAATTAACGTTGGTATCTTTTTAGATTGCATTCTGTGCAAACAAACACCACTAAACATTGAAACCTTTTTCCATATATTGGCCATGTTTTCTCTTCAAATTCATGACATTTTTATATGTCTTTATATAAAATGGACATTTTTAATTTCATCTTCACATTAAATTTTCTACAAATGTGGGGACGGATATCAGCCTTTGAGTGAGGGAACATTGTTAAACGTCGCATCAGTAATTCTGTGGATATTCGCGGCGACAACAACATCCTATGGAACAGCATCAATGTACTCACCAGTAATCACACCCACTGCAAGATCAGAAAGCTACTAGAAGCCATTCACATCAAGAGACTCCAACCGGCCATGAACAGAGACCAAGGATATTACATCCCCACTGCCTACAACCAACTCATCACCAAGCAATCTTAATCTCATTATTCTCCTATCTGTCATATCACTGGCTTCCTCCCAATAATGCCCCATAGCTTACTCTGTTTGTGTAACAATGGTCCTCCAACCTTGTACATCAACCTCATTAATTGTGCAAACATCAGTCACTTACTGTTCAACTTTACTATGTATATATACACACCTTGCCTCTAGTATTGTACATCATTTGCTTGATAATGGTGTTAGTAGCTACACCGAAACGTCGCTCATATTATATTTAAGAAGTTGTATATCGATAGAACTCTCCTCATTGTTCATCACAGCAACTTCATAATGCCTCTCAAACAAGTTTCTCTCAACGGGTCTTGATAATAAAGTGTATTTAAATAACTCTGTCTGTACATATCTATACCCTTTGTCTGCCTCTTGTTGAACTTTTTTGTAATATACACTTGTAACTATGTGGAGAGGGCTTTTTTAAGTTGGATAACTTGTGCCCAATCCGTTTCTTAATTGAATAAAATATGTTTCATTTAACTCAAACAACTTTCTCTCAACAGGTCTTGATAATAAAGTGTATTTCCATCGAGTTATTCGCTTAGGACGACAATTTACAGTCGCTGTAAATCATAGCTCGAATACATTGTAGAGAGATAAAGTCCACTGCCATTTGGAAATGACATAAAAATGACAGCAAGTGCTGGTATTTTCAATCACTGGTCAGTTTTGTAACAAAAATATGCATACTTATAATTCACCAAGTTCCCACCCTAACGCATGCTTGATGCGCTAATTTATCTTCAACGGTGTAGTGTGCAATCGAATTTAATTCTAACCTCCCCGTGTTTATGTACAACACAAACTGCTTATGAGGCAATTTAAGGTTAAGGTGAGGTGAGGTGAAATTGGGTTTAACGTCGTGCTTGAGAATATTTCGCTCATATGACGATGTGCATGCGTGTGTATGTGTATGTGCGGCTGCTTGTACTAGCCCAGACTGAAGCTGGTTTTATAGTGCTAGCTCACTGAGATACCATGCCGCAGTGAAGCATGAATACCCTACTCAGACACATTATACTGACTCCGAGCCGACCAGTCCTTGTTGTACCCATTAATGCCGAGCGCCAGGCAGGGACCAACAAGTACCATATTTTAACGTCTTTTGGTATGACGCGGTCGGGGATCGAACCCGCGACCGGGCGGACGCTCTAACCACTACACCACGGAGGCATTTAAGGTTAAGCTACTTCACCGTGTTATCCTACCAGCTACCCGTTCACAGCAGGGTGCAGCATGCAATAGATTTGAATTCTTGGTTCCACATGATGAAACAACGCAAACTGCATGTGAGGCAATTTCAGGTTAAATGACTTTACCAGCTCATCTTGGGTTTCCAGTCACAACTGTTTGAATAGAGGAAGCTGGGTGTTTTTCGAAATGTATTTTCGAACCGGCACCATTGGCATGACCAGCTAACGCTTTAACCACTAGGCTATTTTAGAAAATTCTACCGCTACACTCATCACATTAAATACACATCTTTATTTCCTCACTGATTTCATTCAAATTTGAAATATATGTTAACCATGATTACGAAAACAATATATGATTGCAATAGTTTAGATTTGTATTTTTAAAATTTATTGTCCAAACAGTGATTCGAACCCCTGTACCCAAACCTGTGTTAACACTTTGATAAAGTAAGTGACTGAGAGCGTGACTAGCGTTTTATGTCATTTTTAACATGGTTATATGAGGAGAAACCTGAAACCTGATCAGGGCAAATGCAATTTGAATCCACGATCATAGCTTTCTGGCACACCCAAGGGAGGCAACTCTGCAGACTAAACTGCATCAACTGAGATGATAGGTCCCTTCGATCCTTTTAAAACATAATAAATATACTACTGAAAGGAAGTGTAACATTAAGACTGACTGACTGACTGAGTATGGTTTTACGCCGCTTTTAGCAATATTCCAGCAATATCACGGCGGGGGACACCAGAAATGGGCTTCACACATTGTACCCATGTGGGGATTCGAACCCGGGTCTTCGGCGTGACGAGCCAACGCTTTAACCACTAGGCTACCCCACCGCCCCGTAACATTAAGAAATTCTGTCAGACATACATATATTTTCTATGTCTATGACACATGAACTTAATCAATATTAAACAATAAGGTGTTCTTTCAGTCGTTTGAGTAGTGTAATATTCAACATTCCCAGATTCGGGTTAGAATTGGTCTTCATCCACCCATACATGTTGTGAGCGCCACTAACTGGATCGGGTGGTCAGTCTTGACTTGGTTGACACATGTCATCGAATCCCAATTGCGTATAAGGATGCTGATGCTGTTGATCACTGGATTGTCTGGTCCAGACTCGATTATTTACAGATTGCTGCCATATAGCTGGATTATTGCTGAGGGCTGCATTAAACAACAAAGAAACGAAAAACAAAAATTAATATTCCAAAGACTGGGAATGAAAGAAGATTCCCTGCAGTAAGACAAAACGAGATGAGATCTTTATCTGAAAATGTTTTATTTTGTATAAAATGCTTGTACTATACAAAATATATCAGTAATAATCAATGAATCAAATTATTTACAGTTTCAAGCTATAAAAACATATCATACACAAAAACTCACATGCAATAATTAATTCCATGACCATATACTGCAATGATTTTTTGTAAATTTTGATAAAATCTTGTATAAAATTACCTAATTCAACTGATTTCACTTACAAGCATAGTTTAACAGGAATAGCACCCAATACTGCTAGCATTTGAGAAGAAAAGAAAACTACAAAGTCTAATCTGAGTTTATATACAGAGTACCACTACGCAATGAATAATGAAATATTACTTATATACAAGATCTATATAAGATCTATGTCAAACCTGACTTTCCATATGGATGTTAAGATCTGTTAAGGCCAGACCAATTTTATTTCTTGTTTTATAGACCCACCGGCCATATTTTTTCAAGAATAAGAACAAAAACTATTCCCTGCTCAAAAAATATTATCCTAATGTTTTTATGGGCCAACAATGTAAACTTTCAAAAAAGTCTTTTTTAGATTGTTTTTTTGCTCATATACACTTCATAAATTGCCAAAAATAAAATACTTTAAGGATTTAAAAGGAATATTAGTTTGACTGGTGATATATTCACCTCATGCCTTTAGGTTTTCTGAGGACAAAAATCTCTAAAACAAGAAATATAATTGGTCTGGCCTAAGTAAACATTAACCCTACAGCTGCCAACTTTCCTAAATTAAATGAGTATTTTGTTCCATTATTTCTATCAGAAAACAAAGCACTGGATATTGTTCAATATGATCCACATGATTCTCAAACAAAGTAGACACTTGTAGGACTTAGTTTCTACTGTGGTTTCAGCAGCTGCTCTAATACAATGTCTGGATTGCACAGAGGCAACACTGTATATTAGGGCTGGCTGAGAAAGTTAGGTTTTTATTCATGTGCTGCTTCTAAGTCATGTTCAGGAGACCGTTCTGTCAGTAATCCAAGTCCAAACATGTCACCACTCACTAGCCATGTGAAATACATAGAAAATTCATGTCTTTAAATCTTTTTTTGTCATTTTGGATTGAAGTTACTTATCTGACATTTAGTTTCTATGATCTATATCGATGGTCAGCCGTACTATAATAGACTTCACGTGAGTTCATAAACAAAACATGTTTGAGTTTAGGGTAATATAAAAAACCTCTTTATGTGGTTTATGAAAATTAAGTCCTTTATTTTTTCTCACAGAACAGCATCATATTTGCAAGAGTTTAGGAACAAAACAGGAAATACTCTCATATTTTTGCTGCAAATTTGTAAAAAATCCAAAACCGATGGGATGGTTGGCAACTGTGTAACCTTGTGTGGAATTTGCGGGAGTTAGGTCTGTACACAAGGGAAGGCAGCTTGTGAATTGTATATACTGCTCAAAGGAAGTTCAGGAACACTTACTTCTTTCATGTTACAGTTGTAAATCTGCATGGCATTAGAGTGTAACCATAGCAACGGGAGTGAGTGAGGTTTACGCTGCTTCTAGCAATATTCTAGCAATATCACGATGCGGGACACGTGAAATGGGCTCCACACATCGAACCCTGGTCTTCGTTGTGACGTGCCTTAACGCCTTAAGCACTAGGCTCCCCACCACCCCTATAGCAAAAGGAATACAATCAGGTTGTGCTTTAGTTCTTTTGAGCAGTATATCTGGAGAGGCTGAACTACATTTACCATAATCTCAGGGAATGAAGCGGAAATGTTTCCAAAACAAAATATTCACTATCATGTCAATTGGCGCAACTGTTAGGCACAAATACAATCGTCACAAATGATGATCAAATGTTTGGTTCGTATTTACATTAATTAGAAACGTAACATCAAAACTCCTGAGTATGCATCACTAGTTAATGACTGGCTGACAAATGTACAACTTACAGGTGACATCACAATCCATCTGCAAGACCAGAATACAAAATATACTTCTCAGAAAAGGATAAACACCAGGCCCCAAATCCACAAAGTAAGTGAGTTTTAGTTTAACGCTGATTTTAGCAATATTCCAGCATATGTCATAAAGGGGGAATAAATTTTCCTGTTGTTCAAAATTGGGATTTTCTTGAAGTTTCTATTATCTCAAATTCAAATTTTCTCAAAGTGCATTTAATAACGTAAAGGCATTAAAACAATATTCCCTTTTATAATTTCATATCAGTGAAATGAGTTCCCTTGACAAAGCCATGATTGATTTTGCAAACCATTTCAAAACATTTTTGGGGGGTTTAATTATTTTTGTGTAGCCAAACATATGACTGGAAAGGCTGGGTAACATTCCAGCCAACATCTTTTAAAACATTTTTTGTGAGTACATGTACTTAACATTGACAATGAAACAAGCATAAAATTCAACATGATAAAATTATTGCATAGTGAACTATTTGCCTTTTAGAGCTGGTGAACACAAATTAAAAACTTTATACAAGTAAATATTTTAATCCAAAAATGCTTATACATTTATGTAATTTTACCTGTGGGCATATTCAAATATTATATTTTTGTATATTTAAACCAGGCGAATTAAAAAAGGATTAAGTATCTGATAATAGGGAAGGAAAACAGGCTATGCTCTGGACCAATGTATGTATAATCTGCAATGTAAAATTGCTTCTAAATGGCTGATATGAAAAGGGTCCACATGCACAAAACTTTGTTAGTGGTAGGACAATTTATTCACTAACATAGATTTATGATAGTTGTGCTCAGATCGTTTTGTGCACATGGGCCCAGAATGATATACGGTAGCCTTGACATTTACAAAGTAATGTATCACACTCAGGTTAATAGCATACTAAATGCAGGGCTCAATTCAGAACTTGATTCAACTGGGAATGAAAAACTGGTTGCACTGGACAAAAGCCTGCCAGCCTGCCTGCCTGAGTTTGGTTTTACGCTGCTTTTAGCAATATTCCAGCAACATCACGGCGGGGGACACCAGAAATGGGCTTCACACATTGTGCCCATGTGGGGATTCGAACCCGGGTCTTCGGCATGACGAGCCAACGCTTTAACCATTAGGCTACCCCACCGCCCCTTTGGACAAAAGCAGGTTGCACCAGACAAAAGCAAGTTGCACTAGTGCATCTTTAAAACATCTATATTAAGCCCTGAAACATGACAGATAGATTGTAAGGTATATTATTATGATTATGATCATATTTCACTATCAAGACGATCAGCGACCATGGGCACCTGGGTCTTGGAGAGGATGCTTTAAACTTGGGCGTCTTGAAGAACCCATTTAGAAATTTTGATAAGAGTATAAAAACATGTCTATAAAATCTCCCACCATTTTATATGATGGAAAGCTAGAATTTTTGTTTTGCCTTTCATTTGATAATATTTCAAAATATTTCCTTATTCTCAAAATTTGTCAATTCTTGTGTGCCAGTAGGTATTCGTCCTCATTCATTGCCAGAACTGGTGATGCAGATGTCATTGTAACCATGGTAACAGTCGATATGAATGGCTGACGTAAGTTTTTACAAATGAAGTCATGTGGGATGAGAAATGTGATTGGTTGAAATCTGGGACAATTACAGGATGAGGCTGTTATGATTTCACTCTTGTATTACTGCATATTATTGGTACATTTGGACAAATATGGCTTTGTGAATAGCCCCGTGAAAAAATCTTATTGATGGACAGGCTTGTTTGTATGTGTTGGAATGTACAAATTATTCAAAATCATATATGGAATGTAGTCAAACTGATGTAAAAACACATAAAAACTATTCTGTCACTGACAGAAGTTGCTGATGATTATCTGCGGTCAGATGCAATGACAACATATGGAACAAGGGTGGTGATAGCCATTGCTAGGAGGGAGACCTTGACCTCAGTGGCCTTCGAGCTCGGAAGAGATGGACAGTTTGGACCTTGACACTCTGTTGTTTCTGAAAACAAGAGAAAAAGGATAATTATTTCACATGTAATTTGTTTTGTAATCATAATGCAAACATGCATGCTGATAGACAAAGGTCAGGCAAACAGGCATGCATGCATGTGTGAATACACACACAGAGACATGCATGCACACACACATGGGTACACATACATGGGCATGCATGCACGCACATACACACTGGCATGTATGTTAACACACGGACCACAGACAGTCCACTAACCCAGCCTAACAGCGTGACAAGCAAATCAAAGCGTTAACCACATGGAAAGGATATAATTGGTCTTCATGAAATGGACTGGGGCAAACCTGCTAAATTACAACTGGTAATCCATCTGGAGGAAAAATGTCTTCAAAGTGACTGTGTCACACTTTAAGAAAACTTACATTTCTCAACAATTGTAACATGTGATATATTTGGGATTACACTTTCTTAGTATAGTACGAATTCTAGTACTTTTTGGGTTGAACCCATACCCTCAGAGTAAGGGACCTAATCACCAGCACACAAAGTCAGCGGAAGGGACTCAACCCCCAAAAGTACAATTTGTACTTCACTAAGAAAGTGTAACCCCAAATATAACATATGTTACATTTGACCACTTTCTAAAAGGCATTGTGTACTCATTTCTCAACACTGTCCAACTCTAAGATTCAAATCTGACCAAGACATGCATTCAAAAAGTAACAAAGTCCAGCCAGCCAGCCCACTGAGTCAGCTCTTACCAGTTGCTATTCCAGGAATTCCAAATCACAACTGCAGCATGCCAAAAAAAACAGAACCCACGCAACGTTTCTGGGCTACTTCTTGCCCCTTCATCTGATGAAGGTGCAAGAAGTAGCTCAGAAACTTTGTGTTGAAAATAATAAAGAAGTTGTAAACTCATACCATACGTTGCTATGTTTAACTGAATCATAAAAAGGCGGTGGCGGTGGGCCAGCCTAGTGCTTTAAGTGTTTGCTCGTCATGCCTGGGTTCGATTCCCTACGTGGGTACAATGTGTGCAGCCCATTTCTGGTGTACCCCTTTCGTGGTGATGCTGGAATATTTCTAAAAGTGGTGGAAAACTAAACTCAGGCACTCACATATTATCTGTCTGTGCCCTATGGTAAAAAAATTGCATTTCCCAACAAACCCAAACATTCTATCCCAACAAACCCAAACATATCCCAACAAACCCAAACATATCCCAACAAACCCAAGCATACCCACCATTCTATCCCAACAAACCCAAACATACCAAACATTGTGATGGTGGACTGACTCGACCCCTTGGTGTTGGTGGCGATGCAGAAGTAGTCGGTGTAGTCGTTGGCCTGCACGTTCTTCACCTTGAGCGTGTACCACTCTTCACCAGCCTTCAGGTTCTGGTTGTCAGTGGTTTGCTTGTTGAAGTCAAACTTGTCGTCATCATTGATCGGCGATCGACCACCGTTCACAATCCGCTCCCATCTTACTGTTGGCGCTGGATATCCTGTGAAAGGTAATTTCACGTTATTTTGTGAACAATTCCTTTAATAATACTGATTATTCTGAGAGTAATCTCAAAATTCAATTCAAGTGACCTTCAATTCAGTACTTATGAATTATATTTGTAGTTTTGCTCAAATTAATCTGTGATACACATCCCCTGTATAAATGTTTAGTTCCAATATCCCTGTGAACCGTAGGCACTGCTCTGATTTTAAAAGCAGTCAGAAAAAAATGCTTTTGAAATGAGAAGTTCAGGGAAAGTAACCTTCCCACTGACCACAGGACCAGTGAGTGGACAATAATTAGTGGTCCAGTCTGTACTTCAATCAGTGAAAATAACATTCGTATATTTACTTAACTATCAATACAAAATTCACTGGCCACGAGGACCACTGCAAACTGTAGTCCTGATGAAGTTTTACTAGTCAGGGATCACAGCACCAGCGTAAATTTCGCACACCAGAAGTTGAATGAGAAGTTGTCGTACCTTGTGTTATACACTCCAACTTGGCCCAGAACCTCCTGTTCTGGGCTTGTCCGACCGAGTCTTGCACCACCCGCACTGTTGGGGGATGGAACACCAAGACCTCTGCCAGATGCTCCGCTGGGATGGAACACCAAGACCTCTGCCAGATGCTCTAGCGGTAGCACTGCTTTATGTTGACTCTGTTCAGCGGTCTGCTAACCCATGACTACTAAATTGTGCTATGGGCCTCCCATGTTCACTGTGGTGTTGAAATTGCAACGGGCAAGTAAAAATCCAAAGTTCCCATCTTCATTGTGGAGTTCACTAGCAGATTCTTAAATTCAGGATGGTCTGCTATCCCGTGACTACTAAATTGTGCAAAGGGCAAGTAAAAATCAAAGTTCCCATCTTCATTGTGGAGTTCACTAGCAGCAGCACTGCTCCCTGTGTGAACAAGCCTTGATTACAGATTCTGAAATTCAGGATGGTCTGCTATCCCATGACTACTAAATTGTGCTATGGGCAAGTAAAAATCCAAACTTTACTGTGGTGCTGACTAGCAGCAGCACTGTTCCCCGTGTGAACAAGAAGTGATTACAAACTATGCCAGCCCACGACTACTAAATTGTGCTAAGGGCAAGTATAAAATCCAAACATCCGAACTTCACTTCGAGTCTCGCACCACCCGCACCATTGGTGGATGGAACACCAATACCTCTGCCAGATGCTCTGCTGGCAGCTTTATGTTGTTGTTGTTGTTGTTGTTGTTGACAAGCAGTAGCATTCCCATCTCCCAAAATACAATCCTCCCTTCACCCGTACATCACAACTCATGGTTGAAAGGGAACATGTTCTACTAACCCTGAATTGAGGTCCCCCTGTTGGCAGCTTGAATCCATCAGAGCGGGTCCAGGTGATGTTTGGCGCTGGGATCCCAGTCGCAGAACATGTCAGGTTGGAGTTGGAGAATGGATCCACAACTAGAACTGTTGTCGTCTCACCAGGTCGGATTGATGGTGCAACTGAAGATAAAGTCACAGTCTCAGAAACCTTTTTTCAGCAGCAGAGTTGGCAGTTAATACTCTGAGCAGGTATACAGAAGCATATGGTATTACTTTGGACACACTTAATATTAATGGACCCGTGAAGATCAATGTTAGAATTTGTCTTCAGCAACCCATGCTTGTCATAATAGGCGACTAACGGGATCGGGTGGTCAGGCTTGCTGACTTGGTTGACACACGTCACTATATCCCAATTGTGTAGATCGTGCTCATGCAGGACCTTTCTGGAGTAAAACGTTCACATTTCAGGCCTTTCAAGCCTGATATCAGGTCTGTGTGAACCCTGATATCAATGCAAAGGAGTTAGTGAGTGAATTTAGTTTTATGCCGCACTCAGCAATATTCCAGCTAAACGGCGGCGGTCTGTAAATTATTGTCTGGACAAGACAACGCAGTGATCAACTGCATGACCATCGACCTACACATTTGGGATACGACGACAAGTGTCAACCAAGTCAGCGAACCTGACCACCCGATCCCGTAAGTCACTTCGTACGACAAGCATGGGTTACTGAAGATCAATTCAAACCCGGATGCTCACGGAAGACACGCACAAAAATCTGCGACTAAAACATATCTGTGTATTACCCTGTACAGTGAGGGATCCTATCTTGCTTGGCCACTTGGTGGAGGCGAGTGCCTGGATCTTCACGTAGCATCTGTATCTCCCTGCATCCTGCTGCCGGAGCCGTCGGATGATCAACATGTACGTGATACGGCTTTCTGGGCCCCGCGTCTGCACCTCATACTTCCTCTTGCCTCCCTCTATGGGGTTGTAGGACAAGTCGATGCTATTGTCTAAACTTATGATCTGGTTGGTGTCCATATGTTCATATGTCACCTTAACGAAGAAGAAGTGAGTTACATTTAGTAGATAGACAGGGCTCCAGATAAGGGACGTATCGACGTATGTACGGATATAAAATAAGCACGATAGGGTAGGAAATAATTTAGAAAACGTAGCAGATATGCACCACAGCAATGGTGTACGGTCTTAGAATCATTTACAGACATATTTATCTGAAAAAGTATTGTTTCATTGTTGACTGACCTGTTTACATAAGAGTAGCAATGTTGTGCATATATATGAAACGAAACACAAGATTACTGATACTCCATTAAATTCCATTCAGTACTCTAAATGTACTTTATTGCTTTCCAGTTCTCCTATATTGAAATAATAAGGAGTACGTACTCCTGATCATGAAAAATTATCTGGAGCCCTGGATAAACCTTATTGTGTTCTTAGATTTGCTGGTTATATCAAACGGCAAGTTTACAAGAACATTAACCCTGTTGTCTCGCACTTTTTCATCATAAGAAGTGTTTGTCAAGTAGTTTTATAGCCAAAACAGTACAGATATCATAAGTAACTACAGTGATATTGCCTAAGTAAAGACCGCTTAACTAAACAGACCGGAGAAGTAAACACTATTCTTTGGTCCCGGCAAATTTCTTCATTAATTCTCGCTACTAGAGTCCGGTTAACTAAACTCGGATAAGTAAACAATACCGCTTAACTTAATGTCTTCTCACGGTCCCTGGAAGTAAATTACTTAACAAAAGAGATCGGATAACTAAATTAGCGATCACCACATAATCCAACATGAGGTGCACGTGTCAGTCTCCAGCTAAACAAACATCCTACTTACAGCTCTCTGGCGTCATGCAGTTGACAATACACTGGCAACTGGAGGCCATGTTACTTACTTAATAAAATATCTGTCTGTCTACAAATGTTGTCTCTTATTCTGCTGTACACATATACATGCATATGGTTGTCATTTGCAGGTTTTGATAAGTTCGGATAAGTAAAATACCTGAGATGTAAACAATTTTAGCGAGTCCCTTGAAATATTACTTATCAGGTTTCCACTGTAATATATTTTTGGCATTATATCGATTCAAATTTTCTACATTCACCGAGAGTTCTATATCCACAATAAATACATCATGACTTTAATGTCCCTTGGAAATGACGTCATTGGTGCCTGACTGATAAACAAATGACTTTGTTAGAACTTATTAGACCCATTACACATGGTACAGGTACGTGTGTGTTTTGGGTCTCGATGCGCAGGCCACTGTTTCAATCCAGCTGTTGATGTGGTCAGTTCCACACTGTAATGATGTTGCAGTTTGATAAAACGTATATATTGTACAAAAAGTGTTACCACATAACCAAACTGTATAACATTCAACTGGAGTTGGTCGCCTTTCCAACAGTATCTTATTTCATCAAAGCTTAAACGTATATGCACTACATCCATCCATTTGGTACCTAATTCCTACATAAACTGTACAGTACATGTCCCTCCTCTTCAACCTTCACTTTGATGTCGAAACCATATCCAATTAGAAAGTGTTTTACTCATAAAAACAGATGTCCCTTCCCCAAATTCAAAGTTCCAACAGAAAAAGTAATTGAAACAGAAAAAGGTAAAATTGAAAGAAAAGTTCAAACCCCCAAAAGGCACATCTACATGATATATTGGAGAGGCGGTATAGCCAATTTGGTGAAGATGGGTCAATCAGTTTTAGAATTATGCTCTCAAAACGAACTTTACCTTTCAAAAAGACAAAGTCCAAATTGTTGCCATGAATACAGAAAAAAACAAGCGTTTGCCACTAATGGCTAAAGAAGAATGAAATATTTAAAAAATATTTACTACTTTCTATTTTTGGTCACATACAAGATGCCTGAAATGACTGGTGTCTGCATAATCACACAATGTATGCTGTCGACATAACTGAAGACACTGGGTGCAATGTTTTATGAAATCGTGTTTATATAAGTTTGAAAAGTGGTCAAAGTACCATGTGACCTTGAGGATAAGGTCAAGGTCACCCAAATCAACTGGTGTCTGCGTAATTCCTTTAAGTAGGCTGTCACCAAATTTGAAGACATTGGGTACAACAGTGCATGCGATATAACGTTAACAAGAATTTGAAAAGTGGTGAAAGTGTCATGGTGACCTTGAAGATGAGTGGGATTAAATCAGGTCACTTGGAAGAATCAGATTAAGTTGACTTAAAGCCAGAGGATTCGAAGATTAACTTTGCTGTGCCATAAAGACATATTTTGGATAAGGCTGAAAACACATTTAAGCACACATGTACAGATGGCCAAGGTATCTTTAATGAGGTTCTTGCTAAGATTTCAGAATATTTATGAGACATTGCTTTAAAGGTTTGCGTAGATGGAAAAAGAGAAACATGGGACCAAATATGTCATTCAATACACAGCTGCCTCCTTCAAACCAAAGTCCTTCTTCAGTTGATAAATAACAGGAAGCCAACTACCCGTACAGTACCTTTTCAACAACCCGTACAGTTGATTTGTTAGACTAAGGCTTAGTCTCTGAATATATATAATTTTGATAGTAACAAACAAGCCCATTTATATTGAAAAGGAGCCCCAGGGAGACCAGAGATTCCTGAAACTGAGGAAATCTAGACTTGCTTTATTTAGGGCTTTAGCACTGCAGACAGGGCTTGGCAGTAGGGAAATTAATGTGGTTCAGGGACTGTGAGACAGACTATTGATTTGTTTACATGAGCAACTACCATTGGCGCATACAGTTATTGTTTTCGCTAATATCTTAGTATGTATGTTTTGACTGATGCTAAAATCTTGACACAGCGGCTACATAACCTCATTTAGCCTAAAAATGCACAATACATGAAATGTATTATAGTGGCTGGACCAGAAAATCCAGTGGTCAACATCATGAGCTTCGATCTGAACGATTGGGATACGATGACATGCACCAACCATGCTAGTGACTGACTGACTGAGTTTGGTTTTACGCCGCTTTTAGCAATATTCCAGCAACATCACGGCTGGGGACACCAGAAATGGGCTTTACACATTGTGCCCATGTGGGGATTCGAACCTGGGTCTTCGGCGTGACCATGCTAGTGAGCCTGACCACCCAATCAGATAATTCGCTTCTTTTCTAACACGCATCACTGAAGGTTTGGGTGAGTTTTTAGTTTTGGCAATATTACGGTGAGACACCTGAAATGGGATTCACACATTGTACCCATGTGGGAAAATCGAACCCGGGCCTTTGGCATGACGAGCGAACGCTTTAACAACATGGCTACCTCATCACCCACTGATACCCGAGAATGTCCGGGTTAGAATATTGATCTTCAGTAACCGATGCTTGTCGTAAGAGGCGACAAAGGGGATCGGGTGGTCAGGCTCGCTGACATGATTGATTGTTTACAGACCGTCGCCATATAGCTGGAATATTGCTGAGTGGGGCATAAAACTAAACTCAGTAAGTCACACTCATCACCCCACTGGAGATTTGAGACTGGCGGCAACAAACACTCACCACATGACTTAGTTTGTTGGCCACTGTGCAGTTGAGCCGAGCAGTTCGTCCAACAGGTTTAACTTCTGGCCAAATTTCGTCCACAATTTCTGGGTCCTGGGCAGCAACTGGAATCATGGAATGACATAAGAATTAAAAAAATATTTTTTTATTCCTAACTACATGCTTTAACAAAACCATGTTAAATCTGAGACTACTAAACTGTGCTGAGGACAAGTGGACATCCACTGGACCTAATGTATTAGTATTTACACATTTAATATGATTCTGAACCAATTCTCAGGGCTTTAAATATTAAATTGGCTATAAAATTCATACACAAAGTTTTCGAACAGCAGTTAGAAGTGATACACATAAATGCAAGAATTTATGGATGTCAACTTCACTATTTTGAGAAACACAGCCTTTCAAAGTATATTCTTACTCCATCATTCACAAATCCACCTGATTAATATTGTTGGGAATTGGTTAAAATCTCATAATTGATGATTGGTTCATTACAACCGATCAATCATCGAAAAAAAATTGGTTAGCGTCATTAATAACATTTGTTAATGCACATAAAAATAAGGAAAAACATGTAGTTCTTTTGGGGGTTTTTTGGCAAAATTTCACATCTTTAAAGGATGACTAGTATGTTAGGAACATAAATTTCTTAGAGTCTTTAAGATAAATTCAATCATGACTTGAAACAAACTTGTAATGCTTATGAAATGTAACAGACAAAACCAACATTGTGAAAAATATTGGTAATGAAAACAAGTGTTCCAGAATTGTTTGTGTTCGATTATGAGAAAACATAATCGATTGCTTGGTCGTTTAGTCACTGTGACCATTCTTTGATTGTTTCAATTAATCGGACCACCAGTACTGATGAAGTGTAAGAATATATTTCGAAACGACATGTTTTACAAAATGTAAAAGCTGATAGCCATAAATCCTCGCCTTCAATTTCAAATATATGCTTCTATGAGGACAATTAAATGTAGTTACAGCTCATGCTCTGGACTAACCTTTCAAAAGAAATTAAGACAACAGTGCAAATGATCTATTATCATATATTGTTTCTATGATTCCAAACATGTAAATCAACTCCTACCAGATTAAAACAATGGAATGCGCATAATTTTATCCATTGGACTTGATACAAAATTGTACAGAGTTACCTAAAATAACTTCAGATAATTTGGTAAGGGATAGCAAACTTTATCCTATACCACAAATAACCCGAAGGATTGTATAAGGGGATTTAATTGGAAAGGGTGGCCTAACCCTAAGGATCATTAACTGGTGTTTAATTGGAAAGGGGTACCTACACCTAACAATCATTAATTGGTGTTTAATTGGAAAGGAGTACCTAAACCTAACGATCATTAATTGGTGTGTTTAATTGGAAAGGAGTACCTAAACCTAATGATCATTAATTGGTGTTTAATTGGAAAGGGGTACCTAAACCTAATGATCATTAACTGGTGTTTAATTGGAAAGGAGTACCTAAACCTAATGATCATTAACTGGTGTTTAATTGGAAAGGGGTACCTAAACCTAATGATCATTAATTGGTGTGTTTAATTGGAAAGGGGTACCTAACCCTAATGATCATTAATTGGTGTGTTTAATTGGAAAGGGGTACCTAACCCTAATGATCATTAATTGGTGTTTAATGGGAAAGGGGTACCTATACCTAACGATCACTAATTGGTGTGTTTAATTGGAAAGGGGTACCTATACCTAACAATCATTAATTGGTGTTTAATTGGAAAGGGGTACCTAAACCTAACAATCATTAATTGGTGTGTTTAATTGGAAAGGGGTACCTATACCTAACAATCATTAATTGGTGTTTAATTGGAAAGGGTGCCTAACCCTAACAATCATTAATTGGTGTTTAATTGGAAAGGGTGGCCTAACCCTAACAATCATTAATTGGTGTTTAATTGGAAAGGGTGGCCTAACCCTAACAATCATTAATTGGTGTTTAATTGGAAAGGGTGGCCTAACCCTAACAATCATTAATTGGTGTTTAATTGGAAAGGGTGGCCTAACCATAACAATCATTAATTGGTGTTTAATTGGAAAGGGGTACCTACACCTAATGATCATGAAGGGGTTAGTTGATTTGAAATGGGAACCGAGGGCTAAGAACAGAGTTGGAGATAACCTACCTTAACAATTAGTCAACTAAGCCCTTAGGATGAGGCAGGTCAGATCTCTGCTGCAAATGTTGCTGTCAGTGGGCAGAGCCAATTAGCACTACCAAGGGCTAGAATGCACTTTCACCAGGCGCACCCCTCGCTGCTCCCTTTACGATCCTTAGGGTTAGGGTATGGCACCCTTTACGATCCTTAGGGTTTTGGGTTAGGCACCCTTTACTATCCTTGGGGTTAGGCACCCTTTACGATCCTTAGGGTTAGGCACCCTTTACGATCCTTAGGGTTAGGCACCCTTTACGATCCTTAGGGTTAGGCACCCTTTACGATCCTTAGGGTTAGGCGATCCTTAGGGTTAGGATCCTTAGGGTAAGGGTTAGGGTTAGGGTTAGGGAACCCCAGCTGCGCTAATTATAATCTGAAAAAGTGCGCCCGGTAAAGTGCAGTACTCCCCTACCAACATAAGCATGATAAGCCTTGTTGCCCAGGGGTCTACTTTAACCCTACATGCTGATGGGGAATAAAAGCTATAAGCCTACTCGATGATGATATATGACTTAATTCATGTTTTTGTATCTTCCAGGGTGACTAATTAAACAAAAATGGGGCCCAAGAATGCTTTCTTCCATTTTCAATTTTCGCAGGACAGTTTTAGTTAAATATAAACTATTTAATGTTTAATTTGTGAGGAAATAAAAGACTATTTGACCTCAGGCTAACTCAGCACGTGAACTAGAATTCATTTTCTGTCAACATAATTTTCTCGGCCGCCATTTTAAACCGAATCCGGAAATACCAACATGAAACAGCGTTACTTTTGTCCCCTCAACTCACCTGTTGTCACCAGAGCGGCCGCAAACACCAGAATTAATATTCTATCCATTTTTGGACGATCGTGCTTATTGTGACACCATGCGATCGCAAAATATCAAGGCGAAACCACACTGAAAGAGGTAACTACACCTTGATTTTCACCTGCGTTTTCGTACCTGAAGATCACGTGACCGTGTCGCGAATTTTAGACTGGGTCATGTCTACTATTGTCGGTATTTTTACTGCGTCTGCGCATATCAAGATGGATATGGTTATATAACAAGCCACTTATTTTATAATACAGTTTCGTTAAAAAGAGTTAAGGTTTTGAAATGACAGTTATTGTCGATAATGCTCAAATAACTGTAGAAGTGAACAGATTATTAGATTCAGTAAAATGCGTTGACCCAGTTTTTACAGGTGAACGGGCCCTCACCTGCAACTAAAGTGTAAAAGTAGGACCATTTACCTTTCAGGATACGAAATATGCACAAAGTAATGACACGTGACAACAGTAGAACACACATGCGTAGAGAACAACATGGTAATCTATTTGAAAGATCAGGATTTTCTGTTTAATTGGCATTTTAAAAGCAGTCTAAGTAAACTTAGGCTCAGTATTACTAAGTATGTTATATTTAGGATTACGCTTTCTTAGTAAAAATGGCATTGTGTATTTCAGTATTACTTAGACTGATTTTAAAAGTTGATGAGCAACAAAAAGACAGGATATTTTATGGATGACAACTTCTTTATTATATTTTGTTACAAAGAGAATTTCCCCGATCACTGCTTACAGACATGCATATTGTTCTACTAATTTGAAGGGAGGTGCCAAACAATTTCAGTAATGGCGCATTTTGGGGGGAGCATCTGCAATAACCAGCCAACCATTGTTTATTTTACAGAGGTACAGATAAGCTACGTATCTGCATACATTACGCAAATATTTGTGAAAACTCAATTCCTATTAAGTCTATTTGCGTACAAGTACGCTTGAATTTTTGTAAATAATCAATACATTTGATCTTACATACGTACAAACAAAAAATAGATAAAACAACTGAGGTATATTGAGAGGTTCTGTTTCAGCACCTGAACTTGGCAACTTGCAGTCTTCCTTATCGTTTCTCATATTACAGATCAAATATAAATAAAAAAGTTGGTTTTGGTTAGGTATGACATAAACCAACAATTAAAACTTTGATTATGTTTTGACTATTAATGGAAAAAATGCAAAATACCGAATTAAGTTTGAGTGAGGTGGGTTCAATTTATTTGGTCACTCAAATGAAAATTAGAATACCCAACTGAGATTTTTACTGTCCAATCCACAAGTGTCTTTTAATAAAGCCCAAACCTGCTTTCTTATCATTCGGCGTCGACATGCCCTTTTATATTCGTACTGTAAATATATATTATATATCCTATATTCTTTTAGTTTTGTATTTTATATGATATAGTCTCTCATAAGTCTGTAAAGATTGGCTCAACGTTTTATTATTCCCTTCTATGTACATATGTATGATGATGAGGTGAGACTCAAATAAATTATCCGTCTGAGATGAACACAAGCGAGTACCTAACACAATGACCCAAAAAATTACCAGAAGCTCTGTCATTATCTGTAATAATTTTGTGCCCCAAACATTTTCTTGTTTTTGTTTTATTAACTGACAGATTAACTACAATACAGTCAAAGTAAACTTAGGCTCAGTATTATTCGTTACACTGCTATACTGAGTGAGTGAGTTTAGTTTAACGCCGCTTTTAGCAATATTCCAGCAATATCACGGCGGGGGACACCAGAAATGGGCTTCATACACTGCACCCATGTGGGGAATCGAACCCGGGTCTTCAGCGTGACGACAGAACGCTTTAACCACTAGGCTACCCCACCACCCCTGCTATACTGGACTCAGTGTAACGAATAATACTGAGCCAAAGTTTACTTAGACTGAACTACAATATGAAATGCTTTGTGTCCGTTAACTTCTCTGAGGTATTTAGTGGGATTTTAAAAAAAATTAATATCGGAGAGACAGACTTCTTTGATTTTGTTTATGAGAAACTGTATTTTGAATCTATATCATGTCACTTGTGTGGAGATTGTTACCAGTGACACGGGGCGGTGGGGTAGCCTAGTGATTAAAGCGTTCGCTCGTCACACCGAATACACAGGATCGATTCCCCATATGGGTACAATGTGTGAAGCCCATTTCTGATTTCTCCCGCCGTGATGTTGCTGGAATATTGCTAAAAGCGGATTAAAATCTATAACTCATTCACTCAACAGTGACAATTTTCCATTATGTATGTTCCAGCTGAGCTGACAATAAAGGGAGTTACCTAATTGTAGCTTCTTCTTTCTTGTTGGTCTTTTTCAAGCAAGTGGATGACAATGTGTTCAGCTCCCAGGGCCCCGTTCCTCAAAGCGATCGTAGCGCTACGACAGTTGTAAGTCTATGTTAAAGTATGGGAGTTACGATCAGCTTAGTGCTACGATCGCTTTGAGGACTGACTGACTGACTGAGTTTGGTTTTACGCCGCTTTTAGCAATATTCCAGCAATATCACGGCGGGGGACACCAGAAATGGGCTTCACTCATTTCCCTATGTGGGGATTCGAACCCGGGTCCTCGGCGCGACGAGCCAACGCTTTAACCACTAGACTACCCCACCGCCCCTCGCTTTGAGGAACGGGGCCCTGGTCGGGAGTGTTATAAAGGGATGAGATACATGTATATCGTCAGGGAATAAAGATTAAATTGAATATGCCACGTGAGCATTATGTAAACGAAGTACTTTGTGCTTCTCATTTGGTATGATAGATTTATGTGTTAACATTAAGTGGATCTTGTTGGAACATATAGATGATGATTTTGCCAGAAGTAAGACTTTCTCTTCTCACAGATACTTGCTCTTTTTTTTAACCCAGTATTTGCCCTTAACCCTGAAAAGCTGCAGGCCCTAAGGACCCAGAACCATCAAAAGTTGTGGGCCCTGGTCAGAATGTGTAGGCCCTATATTTTAATAATAATAAAAAAAATACTCATAGTTATTGGGGATGAAAAAGCTGTCGGCCATAAGGACCTGCAGAAAACAAAAGCTGTGGGTCTGAGTGGTTTCAGTCGGCTTCGGGCCTAAGGACCGACGGTAACTTCGAACGCTGATTTTACCTCCTGTAAAATATATTTAGTCTAATTGAATTAAACTGGTCTTAAATCATTGTGTGATCTCTTTTTGTTATGTATAGAGACTGCATCGTGGATCCACTCGTGACATTAATAAACACATTATTTTTCAGAGTATTTAGTATGTCCATAGAACGAATTTGCTTGTGTGTGTTTGTGTGCGCACGCGCGTGTGTGTGAACAGATTAATTCTTCTTTTATTCCATACTCCTAAAGATCCAGGTTAGAACTGATCTTCAGTAACCCATGCTTGAAGGAATCGGATGGTCAGGCTCGCTGACTTGGTTGTCATGTCATTGTATCCAAATTGTGTATGTCGATTCTTATGATTTTGATCACTGGATTGTCTGGTCCCCAGACTCGATAATTTACAGACAGACACCATTTAGCTGGAATATTGCTGAGCGTGGAGTTAAACAACAAACAAATCAATGTTATATTCCATTAAAGCTGAGAGCCCAGCAGAGTAACAAGTGTCATCTTTTAACGTCATTTTGCATGACACCACCAACCTTGGATCGAACCACCTTCTGGTGTTCCGACGGACGCACAACCCACCACACCACGGAGCGGTTATTTAACAATTAAAAGCTTGAGCCTCCTTGCTAGATCAACCCGTGAAGATCCGGGTTAGAATTGATCTTCCGCAACTCATGCTTGTCGTAAAAGGCGACTAACGGGATCGGGTGGTCAGGCTCGCTGACTTGGTTAACACATGTCATTGGTTCCCAATTGCGCAGATCGTACTCGGACACATGTCTGAATTTCTGAAATATTTTGTTTATGCTGAAATAACTTACATAACTCATCAATAAGCTGCTAATACCATGAACAATTCTATCAGGCCATAATCTTGGATTATTTAAAAGGGTATTTTAACTTAACAAGTTGGTAAGAGTGACATATTTACATGAAAGTTCACTAGCCAGTCAGGCCAGTGCCTGTGAAGATTTACTAGCCCGACCGATATTTACTAGCCACGGGCTAGTATATAGATCCAGGAACCAGATTATCCAGTGTGATATGTCATTCCAGAGTGACATCTTGTCTGTCTCACAAATATATATTCATGAAGACTGAATGTTTGTTTAACAGCAATTCAATATTTGGTCACCTCTTTACAGGTGAATATCATTTTCTGGCTTGCTGTGAAGTAACATGCCACACAATACATTTTATCTTAATTCAACATGGGAGCAAGGGTGTCTCAGTCGAGCAAGGCATTATATTTTACCTGGTTGTACAGAGTTACTTCTCTTTTGCACGCCAGGAACTAAAGATCGTGGGTTCAAATCCTGGTTCTCAGCTGTTATATCTCAACATCATCTGAGACATTCGTCACTTCTGACTTTCGTCCCAAATTTAGTTGTAATGAGGATACTGTTAAAACCCATCTCCTCATTTGACAGGACAGCAAAATTTGTAAAATACGACCACAAAAACTTTCAGTACCTAGATATGGCATTCCAGAGTGACCACTTGTCTGTCTCACAGCTGTGAATTCATTAGGCGGGAAAGAGCCGATAGAAAACTACTGACAACTATTGTATTTTGCAACGTCTTTACACAGCATGTGAAAGCTTACCACTGACTGACTGACTGAGTTTGGTTTTACGCTGCTTTTAGCAATATTCCAGCAACATCACCGTGGGGAACACCAGAAATGGGCTTCACACATTGTACCCTTGTGGGGATTCGAACCCGGGTCTTCGGCGTGACGAGTCAACGCTTCAACCACTAGGCTACGCCACCACCCCGTAAAAGCGTACCAACGCCACCAAGTACATAAATGTATAGAAAGAACAAAGAAATAGTACTGCTCACCCCAAGAGAAGCACAAATATTCATTGTACCAAATTCTTTGCAAGCAATAAAAAAATCCTGTACTTTAAGAAATCAAATGATTCACTGAACCACTTAAGTACTTTCAGGATCTTTAAATGTTATGGAAAGACCTTGTAATCATTTCAGTGGCGTCCCTGTTGAAACACTGCCAAGGTCAAGGTCAAATCCTGGAATGTCAATAAATAACTGCTTCAAGAATATCACTGACATCCACTAAGGCAGAATGTTTATCTCCCAATTGACCAAGACTGAGTGAGTGAGTTTAGCTTTTAGTAATATTTCAGCAATATCACAGCGGATACACCAGAAATGGGCTTTACACATTGTACCCTCCAGGGAATCGAACCAGGTCTTCGGTGAGACAAGCAAACGCATTAACCACTAGGCTACCCCACCGCCCCCAATTGACTAGGACTTCATAGCAGCCATTTTATCCAGGAACTGGAGGTAGACTTGTTTCTGTTGTGAGGATGCAGGGATGAAGTGTCCGCCAGGATGCTGTAGAATCACAGGCTCTTTGTAACTAGGCAGAAGTGCTTCACTCATTTCTGAAACAATAGCATCCACACTTTAACAAGGATTCCAAAACACGATTTTTGTTTTGCTGTTTAAGGCCACACTTGGCAATATTTCATCTATATCGCGACCAGTGTGCTAAATAGTTTCCAAATTTTGCTAGTCAGTCGGGCTAGCTATGCCTGAAAGTTACTAGCCCACAAAATAATTAACCAGTCCAAAATTTGAATGTAGACATGGGTTTCATCATAAAGCTGCTAATATGTTGAACATGTTTATCAGCCATAATCTTGCATGATTTAAAAGTGTGTTATAACTTAACAAGTCAGAGAACGTGATATATTTACAAAAAGATCCCATGAAAATTCACTAGATAGTCAGGCCAATGACTGTGGAGATTTACTGGCCCAAATGGATTTTTACTAGCCACGGGCTAGCGGGCCAGTGGCTATTTCGAACACTGATCGCGGCAGTGTGTAAATAATTGACAATTGGGCTGACTGTTATTGCTCATGATATTCATAAGGTCTGGCTAAATAGATGATAATCAGAAATATCGTTGATGGGAAGAATTCTAAATAATTATTGTTATTATTTATACAATTTTGTTTCATTTAAGTGATATTCAAAATGTTTCCATTGATAGGATCGCAGACAAACATTTGCTTTGAAAAATAGTGTTAATTCAATCACACAATACACAAAGCTTCGTCTTTATTTATGGGATGCTTCTAAATTATGTTCAGGATGCTGTTTTGTTGGTAATCCATCTATAACATGTCACCACTAACCAGTGGTGTGAAATTTTACGATTTTGCTTAGAGTTACCTCAGCGATACTTATCGATTATTGACCGCCCCCGTGGTGTAGTGGTCAGAGCGTCCGCCTGGAGAGCGGACGGTCGCGGGTTTGATCCCCGACTGCGTCACACCAAAAGACTTTAAAATATGGTACTTGTTGGTCCCTGCCTGGCTCTCGGCATTAATGGGTACAACAAGCACTGGTTGGCTCGGAGTCAGTATAATGTGTCCGAGTGGGGTATTCATGCTTCACTGCGGCATGATATCTCCGTGGGCTAGCACTATAAAACCAGTTTCGGTCTGGGCTACTACAAGCAGCCGCACATACACATACACACGCATGCACGTTGTCATATGAGCGAAATATTCTCAAGCACGACGTTAAACCCAATTTCACCTCACCTCACCTCACCTCACCTCACCTTATCGATTAGTGATGAATATTTAGTTAACAACTATTGATCTCTGTGATCTATATTGATAGCCAGCACTAATATCTATCACTGGTTTGTCTGGCCTAGACTCAGATATTGAGATTGCCGTAATGCAGCTGGAATATTGCTTCGGCATTGTGTCATATAAACAAGAAAAAAGTCTTCTTGCCACATAATAGAGCAAAAATATAATACAGGAAAACATTTACCTTTCGGTATAACCTTGTCAGTGTCTCCAAACACGTGTAGCGTTGGTATCGTAACTACTGTTTCATAGAAACTTTCATGAGGTATGGATCTGCTCTTGAATCCCGCCACAAAAATAGCAAAGTTAAACTTGAAAAGATCTGTGGAAAAAGAAAGAAACAGGTTCATGATCAGGTTTACAAGAAGTTCCTGGTTTAAATTCCCTTTTCACACCAATCTCACCAATAGGTGGCTCTTGTAATTCTGGGTAAGAATTAATCGGAACCCTTGTGTGTTGAAGAGAAGTCTAATGGGTAGGTGATCAGGCTGGCTGACTGGCTGTGAACATTGGTGGGGATATAGATCAGCGTTTTACAGGGATTTTCTTCTCAGTTAAAATTTTCTGAAGGATTCCTCGCTGAAGATGGAATGTATCAAATATATTCACAAACTGACCTCCTCCTTCTCTTCCTTAATGGACTTCAGCTTTTATGGAACCTCCTTAAGAACAGGGTGCCGTTGTACAAAACAACCTTAGCGCTAAGGCTACCTGAAGTCTATGTTAAAGTATGGGAGTTACGGTCACCCGAGCACTAAGATCGCTTTGTACAACGGCACCCAGATCAGTTAAACTACACTTTTTAAGATTTGTTTTGTTTCTTCCTTTCCTTGTTGTTTAAGGCCGCACTCCAGGGATCAACAGCATGAGCATCAACACACACAATTAGGACGCAATGATATGTCAACCAAGTCAGCGAGTCTGACCACCCGATCCCGTTAGTCGCCTCTTTACGACAAGCATGGGTTGCTGAAGACCATGTCTATCGTGGATTTTCACAGGTTTGCTTTTCAAAACTTCAAGAAAGAACTACTCTCCCCTATCTATGACCACAGCAGGGTCTCTCAGCGACACGCTATTATGTTTTTCCCTCACTCGTGATCAGGACTGAACTTAAATATCACTTACAGCACAGCAACATTTTACTGCCAATGTACCTACCTGGGTTTCTTTCTTGCAGACAACAAACTAACGACAACAAGCAGGCTCCCTGGCTGAATGCAAGGATCCCATCAAACGGGCCCTGGAAGAAAGGGCACAGTGCTGACGTCAATTAGGGCTGCAGCGAATACTAGTATACTACAAGGTGAATACAATATGTTTCATGAATAGAGGGTGACTTGTACAAACTATTTACTCATGAATACTTCATGTTGAATATCAAGAAATATTTGTAACAAACATATTGTGTAACTGCTTTCGTTGAATGAATGAAAATATGGAAACTATGCTAACAAATTATACAAGCATGTACACGTTTTAGTTCTATTAGGACCACAATTATTGGTCCACGAAATATAGGTGAGGTGAAATGTGCGGCTGCTTGTACTAGCCCAGACTTAAGCTAGTTTTATAGTGCTAGCTCACTGAGATACCATGCCGCAGTGAAGCATGAATACCCCACTCAGACACATTATACTGACTCCGAGCCGACCAGTCCTTGTTGTAGCCATTAATGCCGAACGCCAGGCAGGGACCAACAAGTACCATATTTTAACGTCTTTTGGTATGACGCGGTCGGGGATCGAACCTGTGACCTTCCGCTCTCCGGGCAGACGCTCTAACCACTACACCACGGAGGCGATATATATATAAAGACCATGAATATTGGTCAACAAGATTCATAACTACCATGAATATTGGCACCACAAGAGTGAAAAGTAATGTTTGTCTTGCTCCTATGAACGAAAAACCTACATTTGCTCCAGCAAGCAAAAATCCTACACAATCATTGCGATGTTTCATGTGAAAATCCAGTGTCTGCACGTGCAACAATTGCCACCATATTCTCCAAGTATGTTCCACTAAGCATGCAGTATTCGTATGAAGAGTTCATGTGGCAGGAACAGAATGAATATTTACAACATCTCTCCTCAACATGGCTGTTGGGTAGCCTAATGGTTCATGTGGCAAACAGAAAGCGTCCCCTCACCATGCTGAAGACTGGTTTCGAATCCCCACATGGGTACAATGTGTGAACCCATTTCTGGAGTCCCCCGGCATGCTGGATTATTGGTAAAAGCGACATAAACCCATACACAAATCACTCACCTCTCCTCAACAATGTCTCAAACAGTCTTTAAGGATTCTGGTGGTTTTACCTGTTCCACTATTGACTGTTTGACAAGTTCCACAGATTCATCATATCCCTTGCAGCACTGACTGACTTCTTGGGCATTGTAACTGTCGTCCTCCTGTGAAAACCACCATCCTCGCTCATCTGGAAGCCAGGAAGTGGGGTGAGAAACACAAGACATGAGTTATGTACCTTCTTTAAGGTTGATCTCCTCATTCACTGCCTAACTCAAGAACTGCCTAACTCACGAACTGCCTAACTCCCGAACTCAGCCTAACTCCCGAACTGCCTAACTCACAAACTGCTGAACTCAAGAACTCAGCCTAACTCCCGACCTGCCATACTCTCGAACTGCCTAACTCCCAAATTCAGCCTAACTCCCAAACTGCCTAACTCACGAACTGCCTAACTCATGAACTCAGCCTAACTCCCAAACTGCCTAACTCACAAACTGCCTAACTCACAAACTCAGCCTAACTCCTGAACTGCCTAACTCACAAACTGCTTAACTCCCTAACCTCAGCCTAACTCACAAACTGCCTAACTCACCTCAGCCTAAACTCAGCCTAACTCACAAACTCTGCCTAACTCACAAACTGCCTAACTCCTGAACTCAGCCTAACTCCTGAACTCAGCCTAACTCCTGAACTGCCTAACTCCTGAACTCAGCCTAACTCACTGCCTAACTCAAAACTAAACTCACAAACTCAGCCTAACTCATTCACTGTCTGGCACACCAGTGGTGTGAAATATGTTGATCTCTTTCAGACACTTTTGACATTTTGGCTCAAAATCTCTTCTATGATATGTATCAATAATCAGTCGATATTTAGTTAACAACTATCAATCTCTATGATCTATATCATTAGCCAGCCCTAAAACTTAAAAAAAAGGTGGAGCTTGTACCTATTGGCTGCATTTGTAGGTTTCTTTTATCTACTAAACTAGAAAATCATGTCAAGATAGTTCATGGTGAGGGGGTTGGTGGGGTAGCGTAGTGGTTAAAGCGTTCGCTCGTCACCCGAAGACCGGGTTCAATTCCCCACATGTATACAATGTGTGGCGTCCCCTGCCGTGTAAAACCCAAATCACTCACTCACAGAGATTTACAGGACGCTAATTCCTGCATTCTATACGCATAGAAATTGACAATGGACGCAACAAAATTTATAAGCACGTCCAGAGGGACTCAGGAAAAGTCAAAATACTCTTTGTAAAAATTCCAATCAAGTGACAACAAGTTATCACTGAGTTTGTTACTAGCTGGGTTATGGTATTATTTGCAATTTAATTACTGTAACAATGTGATGATCATGATACACAATAACAGTATTAATAATAATATTAAAGTGTCTGGGACCCCCATTTTGTAGTCCAGGACCCCTGAAAATTAAGAGTATGAGTCCCAGGGACCCTCAAATACAAGACTCCATATAAATCCATGCACTCACTCACTCATGTTACTCCCTCATGGAGAGAATCTTAATGAATGTTGCAGCAAAACAGATGAAACAAAAGGGAAGACAAGATATTTTTACCTACCTGAATTTTGAGCTTCTCCGTCCTCTGAACCCTTCACTGGTGGTACAATGTGTGGTGCTGTGATGAACACTGCAATATACATAATACATATATAACCTACATATAAGGCTTAATGACATTTTCATCTGGAATACTGCTGTATGTGGTGTTAAACAACAAACACAAACAAGTCTATTCTGCTGCCAGGCAGTCAGGAAACAACAGTCTGAGTGGTCCTGGTCTAAGCGTTTTTCTGTTTATGGAATCTCAGATGCAAAGAACATTGTTTTGTTGCCATGGAAACACTTTAAAATTTCAACAGAAATTAAAATGAAATATAGAGTAAAAGTCCAATATATAGATGTATGTATATATCATGTCGTTGGTAAACATTCGTCACCCCATTAATAATTTGCTGAAACCGAGTTCGTGATCAGTGCCTAATGCATTTTTATCATCATCATCATCAACATCATCAATAAAACTCATTCTCACCCAATTCTGCATGTTTCTTGATAATCTTCCTAAATGCTCCAGTACGTTCCCTGAAAGTCTGTCCATTCTGCCTGTAATGAAGATAAAACTTTAACATAAAATGATAAAAAGACCACCATATTGTGCCATCTTAGCTCACCTGGATTGTTTGTGAGAAGTTTTAGAACAAAGGGTCCTTGAGCAAAGTTCAACATTGAGATTCTATCATTGTCTGCATAAGTGTGGAACGATCTACCATCTACCCTGAGAAACTCAACATCCCATGACATATTCAGGAAAGGCCTATAAATCAGCAGCGTTCGAAATACCTGCCTGTCCGACCGCCCGGGACGGGTTATTTTCAACACGGACTGCCTTGCCTTGTGTTTTGTCGTTATTAAACAATCACAGTTGATGTCTTGATGAAAGTTCCAAACTGAAGTTGTCTCCCCAAAACATGTCCTTGACTCCCTGGGGCGAGGTGGGGTAGCCTTGTGGTTAAAGCGTTAAAGCTCGTCCGCGAAGACCAGGGTTCGATTCCCACATGGGTACAATGTGTGAAGCCCATTTCTGGTGTCCCCGCGCCCGTGATATTGCTGGAATATTGCTAAAAGCGTGAAACCAAACTCACCTCACCTTGACTCCCTCTCATGACACTAGGGAGTCATATGACTCCGAAAATTTTTATGCCTAGCCACTGAACTGAACAAAACACTACAACTTCATAAGAAATATGTGGGACAGAATTCAGACATCTCAGCCTGTCAATTTCAGAATAGGAGATCAATATGCTTGTTTGTTTGTTGTTTAACGCTCCACCCAGCAATTTTCAAGCTATATGGAAACTGTAAATAATCGAGTCTGGACCAGACAATCCAGTGATTGACATCGTGAGCATCGATCTATGCAATTGGGATATGATGACATGTGTCAACCAAGTCAGCACGCCTGACCACCCAATAATGCTGGAAAATTGCTAAAACCTTTGTAAACCTCAACTCACTCACTCACACACACTGCATTTCCATCTCGAATAATCTACTCACCTATATCCATGTAAACACAGTATCTGAAATACAAGGTACAGTAAACTGCATTAACTCAATATTACACTCATCATAACTGTATGGTCATGCAGCTAATTAGTCTGTTTGCAGTGAAAACGCACCGATGAATTTCAATTCATAAACAAAATAGTAAATCGGATAAAGTGGAATTGTTTGATTGCTTGTCCTCCCAATTTTACCTTGTCAAATGAACATTAAAATCTCAGAATTCTATTCAACTTAGGATAAAAGTTGTTTAACAAACTATCATAGTTTCAAATTGCTATTATTGGTTTGTATTACAAGGGGTATGCACACCTGAGAACAAGTAGAGTTTTGTCTGGTCTAAGTTAACGCTCATCACTTTCAACCGCTAGTGCAATCGTGCATTTGTTTCACTGTTCCAACTACTGCTCTTTTTTAGGCACGCAGCTATTAGCAATATTCCACTTTGAGGCCACACCCAGCAATATTCCAGCTATATGGAGACGGACCAGACAAACCCAGTGATTTACATCATGAGCATCAATCTACACAATTGGGATACGATGACACGTCTCAACCAAGTCAGCAAGCCTGACCACCCGATCCCGTTAGTCATCTTTAACAACAAGCATGGGTTACTGAAGGCTAATTCTAACCAGATCTTCAGAGGTTGTTTTCATGCAGGCATAGGTTTGGGGTAGCTTTTACCATCAGCTTCAGTCTTGCTCTTTCCATTGTTTCCAATAGTTCAGGGATCGAAATAGTGCTTAATTTCCATGCCGTGGCATGGTAAATATTGAAATAGCAGTGGACGAAATATGTTCAAGGTGCCCTAGCTGCATGACTAAAATTGTTAAAATAATTCACACCATGATTCAGTTCATGGAAAATGTGATAAATCTGACAACTCGAATGATTCAAAACTATTTTTTCAACCTGTCAAACTGTTTGTTGGTGGCACTCTCAATCTTGCATAGATTAGCATGGGTGTGGCCATATTTTGAATGCTAATGTGCATAACAGGGAATCCTGTTTTAGATGATAACGTACAGTTTGTTGGTTAGTTTACGGATCCAGGACAAAAGAAGCTGGTCTATTCTGGCAGTCATAATTGTGTTCAGGAAATCTAGTTCTCAAGTTTACAGGATTACATGATGTTTACTGATTTATTGAACAAAGTGAAATGACATAATTGTTGTGATTTTAAGTTTAACTGGACCATCAGAAGGTTTTGGCATACCTTTCACAAAGACACACCAAAATTAACTGTCTGATGCCCAATGGCACCCTTGGAAATAATTGCATTTCTATCTGTAGTTTCTAAATCACCCACATTGTCGACATATGACACTGACTGGCGGTGAAGATCCAGGGTTAGAATTGGTCTTCAGCATCCCGTGCTTGTTGTCAGAGGTGACTAATGGGATCAGGTGGTCAGACTCTCTAACTTGGCTGTCACATCTCATCATATCCCAATTGTGTAGATCGATGCTCATGCTGTTGATCACTGGTTTTCTGGTCCATTATTACAGTCAAAATGACAGTGGATATTTAATCGTTCAATCGTCTTAGCTTTCAATCTGATTGTTTCCTGGCAGTATAGGTAAACAGTGGTCAGGTGTGAATGAAAAGAGGCGTTTTGATCAAATCACAAAGACCGTTTTGTTGTTGGTCTATTTTGCCCTGCCTCCCGTTTACTCGAGTGCAAAACAACGGGCAAGACGTGTCGATGTTACCACGGACGCTAGAAGCACCTTGAGAGTGTAACACATGAATAACTAATTATGAATAACTAACTGTTAATTAATGTTATATAAACATTATTTACTGTTTACCCGTAAGACGTCCGGTTTTGTCGAAGCCATCATACACGCGACCAGAACGCCACAAGATCGCGAGGGTTAACAAACGCGACATCGCCGTAAAACGGCACCAAACGTAACTGGTAAAAATATTACTTTGAAGCAAATCCACAATCTCGTTTGTTCAATCAGGTATAGTCTACGTCTTCTATTCTCCCTGGTTCAATGTATCAGGCGCCAAAACGTTTATTTCTGTCTCAGATACCGGTGGTCTTTTATCAGAGAAACGATGTTGTCGTCGAGATAAATGAAGGAACTACTTCCGATATGAACAAGCAATGGTATAAATTATATGGTCTCTGCTACCAGTAAAAAAGGGGGTGGTGTGATGATTATAAGAGAGGGGTGTGGTCACCCATTTTGCTCTGGGGAGGTATTGGTTTTGTGCAGTGTGTGTGTGTGTGTGTGTGTGTGTGTGCGTGCGCGTGCGTGCGTGCGCGCGCGCGCGCGTGTGTGTGTGTGTGTGAGAGAGAGAGAGGTGGGTGGGTGGTGTTGTCACTTATACTTCGTACATAAAAATTGAACCATAAATTATGAAAGGTCTCTAAATACGGGAATGCTCTGTTAGTTTGGTTGCCAAATGGTATCAACAACTATTTAACAACCTTGCCACTTGTTAAGGTGAGGCCAAAACGTTAAATAAGTGGCGTCATATAGTGATGTTAGTCCTTGGGCTAATATAGGTCTCTCACACACACACGCACGCACGCACACGCACACACACGCGGGGAATTTTGAAGACTATATTTTTTTGAAAGCTTATCATATGTACATTCAAATTCCAGGTGTTTGCAGGCTGGGTGCGGGGAATTTTTAACGCAGTGACCCCCCAAAGAGGGTCAGGGTGGGAAACATTTGGGAAAATTAGTTTTTGCTTTTTTCACCAAATACATTCTAATAACTGCTTTCTATCAGGACCTATAACAATATTTAAGGTTTATTGAATAGTTACAGGTACAGGAAGACATTTACTTTGAAATATGCTTTGCGTCTAAGGAAAAAATAAACTTTATAGCTGTTTTTCTACACTTTCTAGTGGGCAATTGTTTTAAGAAGGTATTCTTGTTTCAGTAGCTCTAAAATGATCAAAATTAATGTTACAGCTATACTTAAAGCATGAACAGACTTTGAGATGGCTTATTGTAGTCTGGGTGCTGGGGTGAAAAGGTGAAAACTTCTGTTCTATTTGACAAAGGCTCTGGTGACAAACGAAGACTTCTGGATGTACAAAGTATCATCAATCTGAAAGGGTCCACTCTGTGCAATGTCCAGCCAGCCCTTCATGCATTTACAGGACGTGATACCACCAGTGCCTTTGTCAGACGCGGCAAAGTTCTCCCCATTGAGCTTCTCGAATCTCACCCTGAATTTGTGAATGCTTTTTCCAAGATAGGACTTTCTGATGACATAACTACTGACTTGTTGAGGTCTTTGGACTCCATTGTCTGTCATATGTATGGTCAAGTCACAAACAATGTAAATGAGGCTCGCTGCCAAATCTTCATGAAGAAGTTAAAACCCAAGGGAGGACAGACTATGACAAACTATGATGGTGTAGACATGAGACTCCTTCCATCTTGCAGAGACTCACTACACATGCACTTGCAGCGTGAGATCACCAGGCCTTGATCTTGGTCAATGCTGACAAGAATACCCCAGTGTTGCTCACCCTGTGGGCTAAGGGTGGCTGAAAGGGGGAGTAAATGCTCTGAAATGTCAATGGACCATAGGCAACATCCTTCCACAAGAGTTGACTGACATAATATCCAGCAAGAACTTAGATTTGAGTAGAATAGAGGATTCAGACGAAGTTGAGATTGAGAGTCTTATGGACACAAGCTATGATGATTCGGCATAAAGGTACATAAATATAAGTAATGGTAACTCAATGTTATAAAAAGCCAAAGTGAGAATAAACCACCATGCTTTAAGTATAGCTGTAACATAAATTTTGATCATTTTAGAGCAATTGAAGAAATAATACGTACTTTAACCAACTGCCAACTAGACAGTGTAGAAAAACAGCATTCAAGTCTGATTTCCCCCTTAGACACAATGCATTTTTCAAATTTAAAGTCTTCCTGTGCCTCTAACTAAATAATAAATGTTAGATATTTTCATTGTTCCTGATAAAGGGCAGTTATAAGAATGTATTTTGTGAAAAAAAAAAAAAACTCATTTTTCCAAATTTTTACCCCCTGGCCCCCCTCTTGGGGGGTCAGGGCATGAAAAATCCCCAGCACCCAGATTACAATAAACTATCTCAAAGTCTTTTCATGCTTTAAGTATAGCTGTAACATTAATTTTGATCATTTTAGAGCTATTGAAACAAGAATACCTTCTTAAAACAATTGCCCACTAGAAAGTGTAGAAAAACAGCTATAAAGTTTAATTTTTCCCTTAGACGCAATGCATATTTCAAAGTAAATGTCTTCCTGTACCTGTAACTATTCAATAAACCTTAAATATTGTTATAGGTCCTGATAGAAAGTAGAAAGCAGTTATTAGAATGTATTTTGTGAAAAAAGCAAAAACTAATTTTCCCAAATTCTCCCCACCCTGACCCCTTTTGGGGGGTCACTGCGGGAAAATTCCCCCGCACCCAGCCTGCAAACACCTGGAATTTGAATGTACATATGATCATATGATATGCTTTCAAAAAATATAGTCTTCAAAATTCCCCGTTTGGGGAGAGTCACCTATATCAGCCCATGGACTATGTGCATTCATCCGCGCGTGCGTGCGTGTGTGTGAGTGAGTGAGTTTAGTTTTACGCCGCACTCAGCAATATTCCAGCTATATGGCGGCCCGTGTGTGTGAGAGGTAGGGGTGCGCACACACACCCTTTTGTCCTGAAAGTTTATTTATGACCATTGTCGGCGGTGTAAATGAACTGTGACCCTCTTTCTCAAAAAACTGTATCCGCCCCTGCCCAATTGTGTAGATCAATGGTCATGCTGTTAATCACTGCATTGCCCGAACCAGACTCGATTATTTACATGCAGACCGCAACCATATAGCTGGGATATTGCTGAGTGCGGCGTTAAACAACACATAAACCAACCAGAATTCGTAGCCAATGTGTTAAGAATTGGCTTAAGAGGTTCTTAGGGCTACGAACTTTTCGAGAATAGCCAGCCAGATGTAATGTCGTTTCATCACTGCATTGCAAGATTCTTAAAATATTTCTTTTAATTCTAGTACAAGGTTTGACAGTTGTTGCGAAGTGGAATATAAACTTAACTGACTAAATGCGAATTTCCTTGATGTATGCGAGGAACTAAATGTGACTGACTGACTGACTGAGTTTAGTTTTACGCCGCTTTTAGCAATATTCCAGCAATATCACGGCGGGGGACACCAGAAATGGGCTTAACACATTGTGCCCATGTGGGGAATCGAACCCGGGTCTGCGGCGTGACGAGCCAACGCTTTAACCACTAGGCTACCCCACCGCCCCAACTAAATGTGAATCTCTTTGAAAAAAATGTAAATGTGACAGTAAACTAAATATGATACGTCAAAGTCTGTACTCTAACCCAACAGCCTAGCTTTATTGAAGCTAGTTATATTTTTTTGTGCCTCATATTGCAACGAGCTATCAAAATCTGTTGTTCTACCAACCTAAACGTCCTTCTGGACAAACCGCCTCCGTGGTGTAGTTGTTAGAGCGTCCGTCCGGAGAGCAAGCGGAAGTTCGCGGGTTCGATCCCCGGCCGCGTCATACCAAAAGACGTAACATATGGTACTTGTTGGTCCCTGCCTGGCGCTCGGCATTAATGGGTGAAACAAGGAATGGTCGGCTCGAAGTCAGTATATAGTGTCTGAGTGGGGTATTCATGATTCGCTGCGGCATGGTATCTCAGTGAGCTAGCACTATAAAACCAGCTTAGGTCTGGGCTAGTATACAAGCAGCTACACACACGCATGCACGTCGTCGTATGAGCGTAACAGTCTCAAGTACGACGTTAAACCCTAGTTTACCTCGCCTCCCTGGACAAGGCTGGCTGACTTGGTTGAGTGATCGTATCCCAATTGCGTAGATCGTACTCAGGTGTTGATCACAGGAGTGTCTGGTCCAGAGTGAAACGTTAACCAATCAACCCATCCAATATACATGGACCAGCTATCAAAACCAACAAGTTTTACACCAATTCTCACAGAGAATGCCCAATTTGAAAGACACAAATCGTAAAAAAATAAAGACAATATTTCTGTCACCTGTTGTTGCTGTTTTATTGAAGAAAGTGTCACGAACGAAAATCAGAAATCGTAGCACTCAAGGGGAGCTTGTAAAAATTCCATCACATCTCATACAATACCACCCTACACGATCGTTGTCATCTACGTGACTTTTCTTTATGATGGCTGCATAACACATTGAATGGAGATATCATTCACAAAGTTCAGTCGTTAATCCCAAAGTTGTGTTTCGTTAAGAAAACAACATTACATGTAACATCCTTTCCACTCAGTTGTGTTTGTTAGCATTATAACAATAAACTTTATCAAGGCAAAGCTCTTGAAAATATCATTTTATGTTATACTTTTAAAAGCAGTTCTTAACGCAAAAAAAGACGACAAAAAGAATCGACATCTGAGAGGTAATATAATGAACTTCACTGAGAATACAACAGCATTATAAAAGGTAATATTATTGATCAGGTTGTGAATGAATGCCTTTGTAACGTAGAATACAGAATTGCACAAAAAACACTTGTTCAGATGAATAACATTCATTCCTTCTTTTTGTTTATTCCCTTGTCCGTAATCCCGCTGGATGAGTCTTGCCCATTCTGTCAGAATTCAACAATGATATTTTGTAATCTACGTTACCAAACTGTAATCTACGTTACCTTATAAACTAATTCATTGAACGTAATACTCGTCCTCATATAGACTGATTTTACATCAATTTACCATATATGAAAGTCATTATTGCTACTTGATTAGCAATAAATAAAATATTCATAACAGCTACCGGAACATGTGATAGTTATGAAGGTATTACTTGACTTATTGCAATCTACGTTACCATACTTTGAGGAGTCAGTACAAACTTGAGGGGAAATATATGATGCAGATTTCTTACGAGATCGAAATATCATATGTTTAGGGTTAAGATCAATGTATGTGATATTAAAACTATTGATACCAGCTTCACGAAATACAACTTTTATCAATCTTTTGAAATGATGACTAACGACACCCAAATACCAAATGCTTCTACCGAAGAATTCTCAACAGTAGAACAATTGTTTTGAAATATTCTGAAACTACATCTCTCAATGAAGTAAATTAACAAACATTCTTACCTGTTTCAAAGGGGAATTACCCGAATAAAGATGAAGTTTCCCTCCCAAATTTGAATTTCGTGAAATGTCACGGAAGTGCTTGCGATCATGTGACAGCAACTGGCGGCAACCCGTTGTAGGTTATCAAATTATATGCCTGGGTTCTCTGACTATGCTACGAAGCGAAATCTTCTATTTCAGTAATATTTTGTAAGATTGAAGTGGTAACGTAGATTTCATAACGTAGATTACTTTCACCGTTTGCAGACTACCATGATCTTGACTGGAAGCATATTTCACTCCCTCTTCGGTTTTATTACACTATGAAAACACAAAGCATTCATTCTAATCACTTTCATGGGTAGCTGTTAGTCATGTTTCTGTAACAGTAATGGTAACGTACCTTTCATGCTTAACACAACTCTTATTATAGACCGGGTTCGTCTTTGTGTACGGTTATATATGGTATGATGTGTTCCAAGATGACACTTTTGCACATAAACTATATCCATAAACGCTTGCGAGCATTCCAAACAAATGTTTGCCAATATATATGCATTTTACACTGCATTTTACGTTCTGGAACGTACATTACCGCTATTGTGGCGACATATTTCGTAGTAGTGTCACATTTGTGTGAGAGCGAGAGAGAGACATTTGAGAGAGAGAGAGAGAGAGAGAGAGAGATTTATTTGCATATAAGGCCAAACGACCTACAGTACAAAATAGTACATAATATAATTGTTGATGTTACCAAATGTGTACATAGTTTGGATCGAAGAAACGAGTTTGCTAACAATGTTTCGCAAAAAAAACATATTTCAAATATTTCACAGACTTGTTGATGATATTATATCAGAGGATGATCAGAGTGTCACACTTGTTTTGTTTATTATGATAATCCCTTCATTTTTTCAAAGGTTTTATATTCATGTACGTACAACCTATGGGGGGTGATTTTAAACGCCTATGATGGTAAACATACTAAGTGTATCCATTTGTTGAAACACTACAGCTTTGGCAACTCGAAGAATGAATAAATTGTGACACATATTTTGGTTGTTACAAACAAAATAGCGATTACCAGTCGATTTCTACGAATTATACCATGTTTACTTGGTAGTACTGGATGCGTATTTGACTTTTATTCGTGTGTATTCGTCTGCTTAACAAGTACAAATCAAAACGACATAAGAAATGGCCAATTTGGGCATTCTCTCTGAGAATTGGTGTTTAATCTACGTCCTATCATCTTGAAAATAATATCTTGGAAACTATCCTCTGCACATGTTTGCACATAGGGCTGGGACGGGTCCAAATTTCTACCCGGGTACCCCACCCCCTATCACCCTACCCTACCCGGATACCCGTTATGTTAATTCCTGACATCAAATTTGTAAGAAATGGCAATATATTCTTCAGCTCGGAGACAATTTCAAGTTTATCTAATATCTTATCCACGCATTATATTCAAAACAGGTGACTGCACAATTATGTCTAAATCTTCAAAGTCAATACAACCTTTTCATCATGAAAGAATAACATATTACATACTCTAATCTATTAGTCACATGGTCGTAACGGGTCCGGGTACTGAGACGGGTACCAAACTCATTACCCACCCGTCCCGGTATCCAGGTTACCCGTACCAGTCCTGTTTGCACACTTATGTACAGAGTTAGTAAGTGAGTGAGTATGGTTTTACGCCGCTTTTAGCAATATTCCAGCAATATCATGGCGGGGGACACCAGAAATGGGCTCCACGCATTGTGCCCATGTGGGGATTCGAACCCGAGTCTTCGGCGTGAAGAGCGGAGGCTTTAACCACTAGGCTACCCCAACGCCCCTAACGCTCATATAGCTTTCTACTGACGTACGAGAGTTGCATATGAAAGAATGGACATATAGATGAAGTTGTTGATTCTATGGGAATAAATGATAATAATCTTAGCATTATGGATTAATATTGGGTTACTTGTGTTACAATATTCATGGAAAGTCCCTAAAGGAAAGAAGCAGAGAAACGTTAAATGAGACATCTTCCAGAGTTTACAACTGATGCTGTGAAGAGGTAATCAGACCTAACAGTGTTATTACAACAATTTCACTCCCATCACACTAAATACCCTTAATTCCATTTTGGTTCACGTTAATTGTTGATTAATACGGGCCATCCCGAAATGGACAGAGGTATAATCTATAGTATTGGAGAAGACGTTGCGGTTGATGCGTTTCTTTTTTCAAAACAACAAACAGAACACTTTCGATAACATAAAGAATTTTCTGGATTTCATCTTCTTTTTATTCTTTGATACGTTGTTTCGGGGCTTGTTCCGGCCCCATCATCAGTTACCTGTGATGATGTTCATCAAATAGCGGGGGGCGGTGGGGTAGCCTCGTGGTTAAAGCGTTGGCTCGTCACGCCGAAGGCCTGGGTTTGATTCCCCACATGGGTACAATTTGTGAAGCCCATTTCTGGTGTCCCCGCCGCGATATTGCTGGAATATTGCTAAAGCGGCGTAAAAACTAAACTCAGTCAACTATGTTTAGTAGTTACTAGAACTAAGAGTGGATTTTTGTGAGATCACACCTTCTGGTGAGTATAATTGTTTGCCAGAAGAGGAAACGTCACTCGCGGGTACACTACCGGAACGACGTGGGCTCCAAGCACCATATAGACATCCAATCCACAAACGAGAAGACCCCCTGCCGTGATATTGCTGGAATATTTCTAAAAGCGGCGTAAAACTAAAACTCAGTCAGTCAGTGAGTCATCAAATAGCATCTCCTAACCAAGCATCTAACTTTTGATAGCGTCGTCCAAAGTCATTATCTCAGTTTTGTATCCAACACAGTGATAAATAAAAATACTAAACAAAACAAACAAAACCCAAACAACTTGAGTTGTATTGGGGATCTTAGGCAACAAACCCGTGAATATCCAGGTTAGAATTGATCTTCAGTAACCCATGCCTATCGTAAGAGGCGACTGACGGGATCGGGTGGTCACTTCCGCTGACTTGGTTCCCAATTGCGTAAATCGTTGCTCGTGATGTTGATCACTGTATTGTCTGGCCCAGACTCGATTATTTACAGACCGCCGCATAGCTGGAATATTGCTGAGTGCGGCCTAAAGCTAAACTCACGCGACAATAATGTTCATGGATTATACCCAGACCTCAGTCATCCCTCTTGGGTTGTCAGTCAAGATATGCTGACGTCATGTTACGATGATGTATTGGCCGCTGTCGGTTGATCCGTACTTAGACATACATCTACCTATGTCAGCAATGGGATCAGAAACGTAATAATAATGTGTCCATTTATATAGCGCCAAACTCCACACCAGGTATGCTCACCGCGCTAACAATCAAGGCACAACACATTATTACCCCGGATAACCCAAGCTGAATGTTAGGCGTTAGAAGGTTATAGTCACATGACTTTTTCCACCGGGTACCCATTTTCCTGCTGGGTGAACAGAGACAATTTTGAACAAACTCCCTTGCCTAAGGTGAGACCACATGTGTCACATGTGCTTCGTTGTGGGTAGTCCTAGAAACTCTCAGGAGTCAAGCTGCCAAACACGGTCACCCATCCAAGGACTCTCCGAGCTCGACGCTGCTTAGCTTCACCGATTTGTGACCTGAGCTTTGAGCACAGGACCACGCGCCACCACAAGGATATAATATAGGATATAATATAAACTCTGTCAAAAAGAAACGCAACCCCTGTATTTTAGAGAGATTTTGAACTGAAGTTTTAGGACGACACGGCATTTTTATTATTTAAGACAGAAGTCTGAAATTTGGCAGAATAATAACCCAGATGGGCATGTTTAAAATTGTCATTTCAAAAGTCATCTCACAGACACCAGTTTGTCACCAGGGGGCGTCTTTCTCAGTATCTCGTATGAGCACCACGCGCTGCAATCACTGCACGGCATCTCCTTGGACAAGAACGGATAAGACGCCGGATTCTTTCCTGGGGAATGGCTCTCCACTCTCCCTGCAGTGCAACGGCGAGCTGTTGCAGCGTCTGTGGCGGCGGCTGACGTTGACGTACGCGTCGATCCAGAGTATCCCACAGGTGTTCAATAGGGTTGAGGTCTGGTGATTTAGAGGGTCATGGCAAGACATTGACGTTGGAATTCTGCAGAAAGTTCATTGTTGCACGTGCAGTAGCAGGCCGGGCGTTGTCCCGTTGAAAAATCTGTGTCTGTTGGTCAATAATCAGGAGAAGGTGAAGCTCTAACACGTGGTTGATGTAACGTTGGGCTGTCAGGTTCCCTGGAACGATCACCAAGTCTGATTTCTGGTTGTATGAGATGGTTCCCCAAACCATGACGCTTTCTCCGCCAAATCTGTCCACCTGTCGGACGCAGATGGGCGCAAAACGTTTATGACGTCTCCTATACAGACGCTGTCTTCCGACGTGACGTTGCAAAGAAAACGTGATTCATCAGAAAACCAGATTCGCCTCCAGTTTTGTAAAGTCCGTATCCTTACGTTGTTGCACCACCTGGAGTCGTCGGCGTCGATGTAGGGGCGTAGTACAGGTCCAACAACTGGTCTACAGGCACGTAAACCCGCTTCTTTCAGACGGTTCCTAATCGTTTGAGCTGACACTCTCCTCAAATCTGGTATTTGTGTGGCAGTCACGGTTGGTAGGGGCATGCCGATTACGCAGGTGATGGACCCGGATGTACCGATCTTGCAGGGGGGTCGTGATTCTTGGCCTTCCACTTCTCGGGCGATCGTTGGTCAAATTGAAGTTGTTGTAGCGGCTCCAAAGTCGGGATATCGTTGTTTTGTGAACATTTAGGTGCCGTGCAACAGTTCCAAAACTTTCTCCGGCTTGAACACGACCAATGGCGATATTTCGGTCGGCAGCACTCAATCGTGGCATTTTAACACAGCTTTTCGGCGACAAATGAATGAATATAATACGGAACCACATGGGCTTTATACACCCCTACATTAACTGCCATTTTCATGATTTGCATGTGTTTTTGTGCGAAGTCACCGTGAGGTCATTTCATGCGTTGTGACGGAATAAGCAATAAAATACACTTATGCGTACAAATGCAGTTGTTTGGATGGTAATCTTCATTAATTACGTGTATCATTTCAATACATTCGCATAAAATTTAGTTTGGACGCAATAACTTCATTCAAACGAATTTTTTCATATCTGAGGACAGGGGGTTGCGTTTCTTTTTTGACAGAGTTTATATATATAATAATCTGTTTAGAGACCTACCAGTTCAGCATTGCATGTCGATAACATATTTTTGTTGTTGTCGAGAATCTAGGAATGTAAGCACAAAATGCGAAATGCATATAAATCAAGATATTTTTTACTTTTTTAATATACATAATTCCAATCTTGTGAATGATCTATTGAACATTCTTTAATAACATAGTTTTAAATTTCAAACCTCACCATATGTTGCTGTTGATATTGGTGTGTTTATTATTTTACTGAATGACTTTATCTAGAGCTTTTATCCAAAATGCAATATTTACATTTTATCTTTTAAATGTTTAATTTTGGATTCTTCTTTTTTAACCAATGATCTCTCAAAACTTACCAAAAAGAGTAAAATGAATATCTATGAAATTTACAATATTTTAGCTGCCCATGAAAACCGGGGTTAGAATTCATATTCAGCAACCCGAGTTTGTCATCAGAGGCGACTAATGGGACCGGTTGGTTCGGCTTGTTGACTTGGTCGACACATGTCATTGCATCACAATTGCGAAGATCGATGCTCATAGTGTCAATCACTGGGTTGTCTGGTCAAGACTCGATTATTTACAGACCGGCATCGTATAACTGGGAAACTGCTGAGTGCAGCAATATTTTGGCTCACCTGAACCAGAGATCCGACGGGTTACGTCTGGACCTGTTCATCTGTGACCTGTGAAGGTCCGGGTTAGAATATTGATCTTCAGTAACCCATGCTTGTCGGGTGGTCAGGCTCGCTGACTTGGTTGACACATGTCATCGGTTCCCAATTGCGCAGATCGATGCTCACGCTGTTGATCACTGAATTGTCTTGTCCAGACTCGATTATTTACAGACCGCCGCCATATAGCTGGAATATTGCTGAGTGCGGCGTAAAACTAAACTCACTCACTCACTGCTCATCTGTTGTCATGGCGTCGAGTGTGACAACGTCTTCCCCAACACTGCTGAATCCATAAGGCTGAAACTTTGCTCATGTTGTCCAACCAAATAAAACACCATAATTCGAATGTGACTGATGTAGCAGGCATAGTGAAAACGATTGAAATTTAATCTTGTGTTCGATAATGCTGATAAGAAAACTTTTTGTGACCTTGAAAACCGGTTTGTAGGTGGCTAGAAACAAGACGAAAAACCTACAGACATAATTATGGGTTTTGCGAAGTTTGGAAATATGACCTTGGCATTGGTATACGCCATTTTGACTTAAACTGAAGAAAATGAAATTTTCACACGTTTCCACCAATGATGATACAAAACGTTGTTGAAGGGATTTTGAACTGATTGCAGATGTATTGAAAATGGTAATGTTTGAACCATTTGTCGGATAATTTAAAGTCGAAAATTGTGATTAGATCCATTTTATGTTTCACGCGTTTTGAATATGTTTGGAAATTGACCTTGATTTGTCTTTGAAACATGGTCCAATTACGTTGTTTATATTGTTTCTTAATAAACATAAGTATTTCTGCACGCAGAGTCTTACACTGCTGGGATATTTTATTAAATGATAACAATAAGTCATCTTCTATAGCGCACGTTTCCAAACACCAAGTGATTGCTCGCGGCGCTTAATCAGAATCTGTTAGGCGCTAGAAGGTTATGCTACCGGGGAAGTTTCCAAATACAATGTAACAGCCTCTGATGGGCATCCGCCGTTCTCATTGTCTGGTTGTTTAGGTAGAAGAAATGTATTAAAACGCGTCCTTTGGTGTGTGGATATTCATTTAAAGGAGGCTAGATTGACAAGGTGGACAGCTGACCAGTCCGCCGAGGACGAAGGAGCAGGGACTGACCATGCACCTGACAGCAAAATGACTGAATACACCATGTTATTTAGAAAGTGGTTAAATGGAACACAGGTTATATTTGGATTACACTTTCTCAGTTAAGTACAGATCCTAGTACTTTTGTTGGGTTGAGTTGAAGCCGCGGTGGCTGTGTGGGTTAGACGGCTGACTTTGTCTGACTGACTGACTGAGTTTTGGTTTTACGCCGCTTTTAGCAATATTCCAGCAACATCACGGCGGGGGACACCAGAAATAGGCTTCACACATTGTACCCATGTGGGGATTCGAACCCGCTGACTTTGTGTGCCTGACTCTGAGAGTGTGGGTTCGAATCCCGGATGAGACTGAACCCAACTGAAGAACTAGAATCTGTACTTTACTGAGAAAGTGTAATCCCAAATGTACCTTTGTAACGTATTGACTTTGGCACAAACAAATGAATTGCTCCAGAACAGTGTCCCTTTCAACGGATAAAGTTGATCAATAACGGCGAGCCGGAAAAAACAGCGCCTAAGTTCATCGTCTCTTCGCGGCAGTCCGTCACGTAATGATAAACTTTAACAGGCTAGGGCAGCAGTGTTGTTCTGGGTTTGTTTGTTATTAAAGGTCACATGCAACGTAAAACAGCTTTGCAGATTCTGATACCTTTCGGTATTGACTTACCGAAACAAATCGTCAAAATGCAAATTCAACTTATAAAGTTGAAAAATTCGATGAAAAAACCGCGCGAAATCGGAGTTCAAACGTTTCTGACTCTGGGGAATACGGGTTTCACAGCTGGTGAAGGCTTTGTGCGTGAGCTTCGCGCAACTTGGAAGCGGGCTGTCTGGTGAATACTCGGTGAAGGCTTTGGTGTGAGCTATTTTTATATGTTATTGATATCACAGTAAATAGCTTTTATATTTTATGATAAATAAACTTTCATAATTTCATATTTCACCACACGGTCTTCTTACCGAGTCACTTTCTCAGTTCGATACTTAAAAGCAATGTCATTATTTAGCGTTGACACAATTTCTAACTGTGATATAGATATGTCGCTGTCACAGACAAAACTCAATGTCTTGTTTTATTGACACCTGTGTGTCTGCCTGCCTGTCCGCTAATGACAATATTCAATACACAACTGCGATCACTGACCACATGCAATTTGAACTTAACACCAATCAGGCTATACACCATAAACAAAACGCATTGATTTATGGCCCGAGTTCGGTCTCAGTCACATTATGTAATTACACAGACAGGCAGGTGTGATACTTTGAACACATGACATGTTATGATGTCTGTTGATTGCAAAATGTTATACACAAAAATGAGCATGTATTTACAAAACCCAACATCTCTATATATACACACACAATGACCCGTGAAGACGGCATCTGCTAATGAACCAGCCGTTACACTTGAGTGCACACCCACCCGCTCTGACTGGGTTCGGTATCCCGGCTGCTTCGTTTCGAGGGAGGTAAACCCAAGTACAAAATATTGCACTTTTGATTTGCGATTATGCGCTTATAATTTTGTTTATTTGTTTTTTCATAATCAGCAATGCATATTATATGTCATGAAGAAGTGATAATTGTGTTTTAATTATGTTTGATTTTTTGGTTGCATGTGACCTTTAAGTTTAACGCCGCACTCAGCAATATTCCAGCTATGTGGCGACGGTCTGTATATAATCAAATATGGACCAGACAATCCGGTGATCAACATCACGAGCAACGATTTACGCAATTGGGAACTGATGACATGTGTCAACCAAGTCAGCGAGCCTGACCACCCGATCCCGTTAGTGGCTTCTTACGACAAGCATGGGTTACCGAAGGCCACATAACCTGGATCTTTACGGGGATAAGACAGATTGATTGCCATTGGAATGTGACAGATTGAATCCAGATTGAGCAATACATGCAATGAATATTCTAGTTTCAATTGAATGGACATGAGTGACTTTAACTTGATGGAGACGTATGGTTATTTAATTTGTGATGAAGCTGACAATCGCTTGGGGCGTCAGTCAGCAATGACAAATGGCGAACAGCGTCACAAAGGTCGGAAGGTCAAGCTGACCCTTAATTCTGTTGTAATGTGTTTTATTGTGTGACGTCAGTGCGCTAAGTGTACTAGAAGACAACGATTTAATTAAGTGATCAACTTTAAACTGTACATGTATTTATGCGTATAAGTGGTCTGTCTTGCAGTCCCTGAACTACATTACTTCCCCTACTGCCAAGCCCTCCCTGCGGTGCTAAAGCCCTAAATAAAGCAAGTCTAGATTTCCACAGGTTCAGGTTCTGAATCTCCTATCTCACTGAGGCACCTTTTCAATTAAAATAGAATTATTTGTTACTATCAAAATAATATATATCCAGAGACTAGGCGTAAGTCTAGCTTATAAGTTATGTAGCCAGCATGTGTGTATAAATTGCTTTCGAGTGCGACGTTGTGTTAATAATGGATTTGTGTATATGTTTACATATGGCTGAAATAGAGATGATACGACGTTGAACTTTAACTCACTCACTCACTATTAATAGGGCTGCGCAATATAACCGGTTTACCAGTATATACCGGTTCAGACATGAAAACGATACGTATTGCGATACGCTGATCGAAAACCGGTATTTTGACTTGCATTCGGAAAACTTCGTAACACTCGGTAATCTTCGGATATGTCCTTGTTTCATTTGTGCCAAATATTATTCATATTTTTATTTTATCATGATTAAAAGTTGTTATTAAAGCTTAATCAAGCCTAGTGATTTTGTTGTGTTTTTGCTCTATAAATCAAGAAGTAACTCCATTATAAGTAGGATTTTGTTTTAAAATACTTCATGCAATATATTGCAATACATATCGCAATACATGCTTTCGCATCGCAATATATGGCAATATGAAAATTCTCTACAATACCCACCCCTAACTATTAAGTTATGTAAATCTGTATCCACATTTTGTAACTTATACCTAAACGTAGCTATGTGACAGTATCTCCCCCAAAGTTGAGCAAGTGAAAATACCACTGAGCGCCTTTTCAGATTTGGAATTTCAACATTTACAGCTCAGAAACTGTTAATATACTGAGGGAAACAAATAAGGGAACACCGCTTCATGGCAGTGTTCCTTTGTTTATTCTCAGATTTCCTCCCACAGCGCTATTCAAACTTGTGATGTAAAAATGGGAAATATTAAAGGAACGCTTGAATTTTCTTGTGTTATATATAACTTTCATTTGATTCTACCATTGATTACATTTAACTAGCTGAAATCCAGGTAGGATGCAGCGCTCGAAATACTATTTATTTTTGCAGTTTACATTTGAATGAGTGAGTGTCTATAGTTTTATGCCGCTTTTAGCAATGTTCCAGCAACATCACAACGGGAACACCTGAAATGGACTTCACACATTGTACGTCATGGGGAATTGAACGTCTTCCGTGTGAGGAGCAAACGCTTTAACCACTAGGCTACCCCACCGCCCCTGTTTTCATTTAACAAAACGGTCTGTACAAACATTTTCACAATCTTAATAATAAATATGAACTCGCTGATGATTGATGTCTTTGTAGTTTGTTTTGACAATTTTATAAACTGATGAAGACAAAAACAATCCGTGTTCGTTTTTGTGTGTAATTGAAAACTGAAAATGTCTATTCATCCAACAATGATTCCTACAATAGTTTGTAAAATGTAATATGTGGCTGGGTAATTTGTGTGAATTTTTTTTTTTATTTAAATGTAGACTGGGGAAAGCAATGAAACTCAACCGAAATGACATTTGAGCCGTGTTTGAAATGTTGTACATTTTCAGAGCCGTAACGTCATTTTCTAATTATCAAAGATATGAGTAACGTTACGATGACATGCATCAACCAAGTCAATGAACCTTAACAATTACTAGTAATTAGAAAATCAAGAGTAATATTTAATAATATTCAAATAACACATACCCGTGAAGGTCCAGGTTAGAATATTCATCTTCAGTAACCCGTGCTTTTCGTAAGAGGCGACTAACTTGGTGACACATGTCATCGTATTCCAATAGCGCAGATCAATGCTCATACTGTTGATCACTGGATTGTCTGGTCCAGACTCGATTATTTGCAGACCGCCGCCATATAGCTGGAATATTGCTGAGAGCGGCGTAAAACTAAACTCACTCAAATAACACATCGACATTGATAACGGTGCTTTTGAGTGAGTGAGTGTGGCTCAACACCTTTACCAGTATTTCAGGTATATAATATATATTATAAACATAACGCTATCTTGCTTAATGAGGTCAACGCTTCCCTTGCGTTTTGCTGTGTCAGCAAAAAACCGAGGCAACGTATTAATATATAGTTTTTTCTTATCATGTTTTATACAACATATGAAATTGAGTTACATAAGCCTAAAGCAACGCCCGTAAAATATACCAAAAGTTAAACCGGTAAACATAACGGTAACTGTAAGTGAACCGCATACCGCTGTTCCCCCCTGTGGTCTATCGTCACATTGTCTGATCGCTGGTCAGTCTAGACGAGAGCGTGACCTAGGTCAACCACAAAGAAAACGTACGCTGGCTTTGATTTCGGACTATCTATTCATTATTTCCAGAAACTTCGTCTTCTCTATTTATCGGATCCTACCAAGAATAAATGAAACTTCAAATTCGGTCCTACTTATAAACAGGAAAACCTCATACCCTAGGTGAGGTCTCACGTAATACAGTAAAACATCTTGAAATAACTACGGTCAATACACATGACCATTTTAAACGCGACATATCAATGGTGAAATAAATAAATAAATTGTCATGCTAATATTTTTTATTCACAACTTCAATAAAAACAACAGCACCATAAATAACAATACAACACAACAAATGAAACTAAAGTCTTTAATTTTTGCAATAAAATGTCTAGAACATTCGTTTCAAATTTGTCACCTCACCGAGATCTAAAGGAATAATGTGCCTTGTCATTGTAACAACAAAGGGGGATAACTCTCTCCAAGGAGCTGCCTTCATGTCAGAACTTCGCAGATATGGCCGAGAGCGACGGCTTCGAAGCTTTTTGCGGCGGGGTAATATTTGTAAGTATTTATGTGTGATTTGCAAAACAACTCACAGTATTCTCTTATCACGCTTAATACTACCCATTGAAATGTCTTAACTGTTTTGCCGGTATGTTTAACAAAGTCGCCTTTTGAAAGTTCTCGCAGACCCAATTTTGCTGACGGTGAGGTTGAGATCAAGTCTTGTCTTACCTGACCCGTATCTAGGTGCGTATGTCACAGAACTGGGTACATCGTGTTTTTCAGTTCTGGCTACGCTGGTTGTGTTTCTCAGTCACTAACTTTGAAATATGCATCTGAAATGTGTTGACAGTGAAGTCGCGCAGGTTATTCTGTGTAATTGTGTTAACGGAGTGTGTTAAAATGGGTTTATCGGGTAGTGTAAACACCGTGTTATGCAATGTTCGACTTCACAAGTGGAAGGTAATTTATAACTGGGTTGGGGTGACTTTTAGCCCAGGGGTGGACGGGGGGAGGTCGTTCTTGGGTCTATGTCATATTTTGCTGAAGATTCCCCTTCCACCTCCCCACCCCTCATTTATGTTCCGTTTAGGCACAGCACCCCATACACACTGAATATGTGACATTCTCCCCAAAGCCCCTACCCCTCACCCTCACTAGTAAAATGACCATTCAATAAATGTTTAAAATTTTAACCTGTTCAGGTTTGATAAAACTATAATCAACACTTGCTGCACCCCCTGTCCCCACCCTGATAAAGTTGAGTTGGGTTGGGTTTTGCGTCACATCGGCATTATTCCAGTGATATAGTGAATGTTTGCATTAATAAACATTTTAAGTACATACTGAATGAGTTTTATTTCAAAACATATATTCATTACATTGTCATTTAAAAGCAGAAAAAGTAAAGCAATGAGATACATTTTGCTTCCCCATTTTCGCAAGTCTTTCACATAACATCCCCTCCACACACACACACACACATGCACACACACACACACACACACCACACACTCAGTCTCACAACCTCTGCTCCTAACCCATGGCGCCCCATGATGCTACCTATCCAAAGCACTGAGGTATATTTAGAAAAAATACATTGCTCTAACTTTTTCATTTTATACACTTCTGTGAGCTGAAAGTTGACCAGCTTTAAGCAACAGTTAGTTTAGTGATGTCATGTAATTGTCAAGTATATATATATATATATATATGATGATGTCACAATGGTATACAAAGGATTGTGATACTCTTTCATTGTGATATCACCTAAAACATACATAGACATTAACCAACAAGGTTCAGGGAATTACGCATTATATAACCTGAGTGACTCAATGGTGTAAATCCTGAGCTTTTGTCAAGAGAATTACCACATTCAGTCACAATAATCCTAGATAATCCGCTTTTTATGAGATTACCTCACAGGTGCGAAAAGAGTGATGAAAAAATTTCATCCTTCCACTAAAATTTAATTGAAGGCTGCCTGTTGTTAAGATGATGTAATCAGTGTGTGATGTCATAAAAAGGATGTCATGACTTCATAATATTCTCGGGCGGTGGGGTAACATATTAGTGAAAAGCGCTTTGCTTGTCATGCCGAGGCCTGGGTTCGATTACCCTCGCATGGGTACAATGTGTGAAGCCCATTTTGGCGTCCCCTACTGTGATATCACTGAATATTGCTAAAAGTGGCGTAAACCTAAACTCACTCACTCATATTTTTATCAACAATGAAGCACTGTAAAGACTGACTGATCATCACTAAGAAAATCGATAAATGTACATGTGTAATGTGTATATATGAAAAGTCAATACACATGATCTTTCTGCCCCTATGGGGAATGTCTCTTGATTTCACACAAAACGATCCCAGGTTTATATAAAAAATATTCAGTCCTACAGGGTTTTACTCATCACACAAATGTGCGTTCAGTACACACTGCCTTTGGAGAAACACACAAATGGTGTACCCCCACTGTACCCACTTTTCTTAAAACAACAAAATGTAGTCACCCCTAGAACAATAAGGGGGATTAGTTATAGTCTGTTTCAAGGTAAGTCTGGTGACGCCGTGACCACAAGTCTGAACAAATTGGGGAGCACATTTCAGAACAACTTGGTGAACACTAACAAATGTCCCAGTCATGTATATATATATATTAATGAACCCCCACTACATCATTCATCATCATGGCTAATGCTCAAGTTGACGTTCAGTACATTGATAATGCACAGGGTGGACAAAATTTGATTTATGACAACTATAAGTTTAGGGTTAAGAACCGAAAGAATAATAGTGTGTACTGGAGATGATGTGACAACTGCCGAGTGACACTGAATATGAATGAAGGACTCACCACTAAGTCACTAACAACATTCATAACCATGAGGTCGATCCAAACAGACTTTCTGTTGACAGGTTCTTGACTCATATCAAGGACCTTGTTCGACAGGCGCCTAGATCTGTTTCTGCCATGTATCAAGATGTGATTGTTAATAAACACTTGTATGTTAATAAATTTTTATTTCAGATTCATTACACTTATGTCTTGCTGAGTTAATGCCAGTTACGTACTAGTTGATGAATTAAGTATGTAGTTTATGTAGAGGCCCAGATAAGCTTGGTATCCGGGTAAAATATGCATAGAAAATATCCAATTCGCGATTGAAAATAATTGTTGCGCATTACCGACCACGCGAGATTTAAAATGTTAGATACGCAAAAGTTTAAAACAAATGCGTACGGAATATATTTATAAACATCGCTTGCGTAATGGAAAAGACATCGATTGCTATCAAGTTGTACTGTTAGTATAAGACAAGTGTTGTACTGTCAGTATAGGATGAGTGATTTTTTATGTAATCATTTCCATTATATTAAAGTTGGTTTTGATTAGGTATGACATAAGGCAGAACATACCTGCTTAGTAAACTTACTCAATGACATAGTACTTGAGTAAAATGACTGAAATACGCACATATTTGAAAGCAGTGGGTTACGGAAAATGAAATACCCACTCAACATTCATAATACCCACACCAAAAAAATACATTGGGTACAGTACCCACATGAGCTAAATCTTATCTGGAGCTCTGATTTCACACAAAACGATTCCAAGGTTGTAGAGAATAAACAAATTCAAATCCTACAGGGTTTATTCATCCACACAAATAGTGTGTTCAGTACACAAAAATGTAGAGAATGGATGCAGAAAAACCTCAAATATTGCCTTTGGAGAACGCACAAAATACCGAGATCGAACTGATAGCCCATCAAGAGTAGTTATCTGGGTCTGTAATTTCACCCATCAGTCATGACCTGTCCACATGACCACTGATTCAGTAGAGGCTCTGGAAGTAACTATCTGAACATACATTTCAATACTTTACAGGACCCTCATAATACCAGCAGTTTATTGACGGTGGTCCCTGCCCCAATAATACACACACACACTTTAGTAAAATCAACGTCAAACCCTGGTCTTACTCAAGTGTTCAAGATTTTGCATGAATGATATTGGAAGACACATACATTATATACTGACCTACAAAGAGCTAGTGATCCAGAAGAAATGACATGAATACTTTAGTTACAAGAACTCTATATATATTTCATCAAGACTTCACGTAGAATGAATATTATCGCATGCGTCCTTATAATGCAAAATATTTTTGCTGCATTGCATAAAAAGCATGTTTAATGTGCAAGATTCCTTGAAAAAAAAATATGTTGAAGAAAACATGAAATATTTGTAAACGCATGCAACATTTTTTGGATTTTGATGAAAATGTTATAACTGATATATTTTGCCTTATTGGGGTTAAAGTCAGCTTATAAGAGTACATCAATGTAAATATTAAGATGATTCTGGAAAATTGTGCTGAAATATTTTGATCAAGAACTGATGTTTGTTTGATCAGGCATCGATCAACGTGTTGAACATTCAGTGTTCAGTGACAGATAATCAGCTATAACAGTAAATGTGCTACCAAAAAATAATTATTGTGATTTATGGTGGCAATATTCAGTGATATTTTATATTTGGTGTTTTGTCTTTCTCTATTAACAGAATCAGCAAAGTAATAGCCAGGTGTGGAAATAACCCATTGCCCGACGTCCGAGTCCAGTGTTTTTTTCTGTCGGGCAAGCAAATTTGTATATCATGCTGTACCGGTGTCCAAGTGACTTTCCAATGTTAATAATGTTGTTTATTTAAAAAATCAAGAAGAAAACGGACGGTATAGTGGAAAACTTATCAGGGCAAGTGATTTTACATGTGCCACTGTACCGGAGTACACTAGCAATTTTAAAGTTATTTCCACCCCTGATAGCCTGTGTATAAATGAGAATTTTGACTTTAAAAATCTGGGCCGAAATGATGTTTTTATTTCATTTTATATAATAGCAGCCGAAAGGTTTCAAAGTTGTCATGATAACATTCAATAATAGTAGACGCATGGAGAATGCACTTGAATGCAACCATCTGACACCTACGTAATATAGCATCTTCTTTGAGCATGTACTTTTATTACACTGCATTTATTTGCTTTTGTATTGCAAAATGACCTTTATGTATAATACTGACAAATAAGTATTTGGGGAATTTAATGACAGCCAAAAAAAATATCAAGAAGTATATACACAAGAATGATATACATGAATTCTAGAATTAGGTCATTCACGGTCATGGTAACTTTTAGCTCTGTAAACTAGGTCATGTGTACCGGTATGTACCAGCGAGAAGGTCAAAGGTATTGCTGAATCAGGTTGGGTAACAACAAAACATGCTTGTTGAAGACGAGCACCAATACTGTTGACAAAGGAATCATTCATGAGAAATGTTCAATATTCTTTTTGTAGAAAATGTTTGCTAGACCGTTTATTGCCTTGTCAGCATTATTCCAGGATGTACATGAACTGAAAATATAATGGCTCTGATTGTGATTGGAGTGAAAGGATTTTGACTGTAGTTGAAGGACCTGTGAATTTCACTTTCCTGGCCCACTATTTTCAGCTCATGTGCTACCTTAATAAGGTTTTTAACCCCATGTGAGATTGACTGTCTGATATGGCACATGCATTTATCACACATGCTTTTATTAAGTAAGGCGGTGGGGTAACCCAGTTGTTAAAGTGTTGGCTCGTCACGCTGAAGACCCGGGTTCGATTCCCCACATGGATACAATGTGTGAAGCCCATTTCTGGTGTCCCTCGCCGCAATATTGCTGGAATATTGCTAAAAGTGGTGTAAAACCATACTCACTCGCTCATTTGTTAAGTTTGAAAGTGACCGTCACAACAATCCCACGACATTCAAGTTAACTATTTATTTGTGGAAATATGAACGTGAAAGCCAGTCCGGAACATTTTCAGAGTTGTACCGACTGGCTCCTAAATGTAAATATATAAAACACTGTGTAATACCTTCTCATGATTAACATAACCTGACAAACCTGTGCTGACAAAAGTGTTGTGAACTTAGCCTGGTTCTTCTGAGGGTATGTTTACTGAGGGGAAGAAGGGAACATCTCATAAGTTTCATCGATTTATTTTCACTGATGGGTCGTGAATGGATGAAAAGGGATTGATAAGAGTTGTGGTTCTAAGTGATATAGTCAGTGAGTTTAGTTTAACGCCGCACTCAGCAATAGTAGTATGGTGGGGTAGCATAGTGGTTAATGCGTTCGCTCGTCACGCCAATGACCCGGGTTCGATTCCCCACACAGGTACAATGTGTTATAGGCAGACACTTTTATAACATTCGTTTTTTTATGAAATTCCAGCTATATGGTGGCTGTTTGTAAATAATTGAGTCTGGACCAGACAATCCAGTGATTAACAGCATGAGCATCGATCTGCGCAATTGGGAACCGATGACATGTGTCAACCAAGTCAGCGAGCCTGACCACCCGATCCCGTTAGTCACCTCTTGCGACAAGCATGGGTTGCTGAAGATCAATATTCTAACCCGGACCTTCAAGAGTAAAGTGATATAGTGACAAGCCACAGGATGTTCTTGGTGACAAGCCAAGCGCTGTTCTTTTTTTTAGTGATAAACCATGGGATGTTGTTGTTCTTTGTGATATTAGCCAAGGGATGTTCTTGTCCTTCGTGACTAGCTATGGGTTGTTTTTGTTTTTAGTGATAACCCAGAGAATTTTCTTGTTCTTAATGACAAGCGAAAGGATATTCTTGTTAGTGTAAAGTATTTGACCTCTGTTACATGTTGTATTCTGACAGTTTGTATTGTTTTAACCCAACATTCACCATGGGCTGTAGTGTTCGCCATCACGCTTGAAGACATTATGTTCAATTCCTCAAGCACATCGGCATTATGTGTAAAGCCCATCAGGGCTCCAGATAGGGCCATATCGGGCGTATGTAATGGATAAAAAAATATGCACGATAATGGGTAGGAAATAATTTAGAAAAATGTAGCAGATACGCATTCACAGCAATGGTGTAATGGTCTTAGAATCATTTACAGACGATTTATCTGAAAAAAGTATTGTTTTATTGTTTATTGACCTGTTTACACAAGAGTAGCAATGTTGTGGTGCATATATGAAATCTAACACAAGATTACTGCTAGTCCATTAGCTTCCATTCAGTACTCTAAATGTACACTTAAGGTTTCCAGTACTCCTATATTGAAAGAATAAGGAGTAATGCATCTCTGATGTTGAAAAAAAAATTATTTGGAGCCCTGCCCATTTCGGGAGTCCCATATTGTGACACTGCAGGAGCGTTGCTGAAAGTGACAGAAAACTTCTCCGCTCAGTGCAACATGACTATAAAGGGTTTGGCCAACCTTCCTGCCATTGTAGTGAAGTTGTTGTAGTGACCCCCTGTCCTGTCTTATCACACATTGTCTTATCACACGTCACAGCCCCGAAATACAGGCATGGAACAAGCACCTGCTGATCATCTTATTAGGGCACCACAATCTCAGTCAGTGTGTCAAAATATGGCTCCACTATCCCATCCATGCTTGTAACAGCTGATCGAGGACTATTTCTTATGTGTTTTGTGTAGGGCTGGCTATAGAGGTGGTCGGATTAATTGAAATAATCGACGATTGGTCGCAGTGATTCATTTCATAAGCACTACAAGCTCATACTGAGTCATGATTGAAGCTATCTTAAAGACTCCAGGAAATTTATGTTCCTAACATATAAATAGTCATCCTTTAAAGATGTGGAAATTTGCAACAACCAACCAACCAAACCCCAAAAAACCCACCCCACCCCACCCCACCTCTAACTACATGTTTTTCTTTATTTAATTTGTGTGCATTAAACATTACAGGAAAGTTTGATAATGATGCCACCCGATTATTTTGATGATTGATTCGTTGTAATGAACCAATCGGGCCAATTATGAAAAAAATCTCGCTTCCGTCAATTTCATAAAAACTAATGTTATAAAAGTGTCTGCCTATAACAAATTGTACCTGTGTGGGGAATCGAACCCGGGTCATTGGCGCGACGAGCGAACGCATTAACCACTATGCTACCCCACCGCCCCACACACAGTGATCGAAATAGTGCTTTATTTGTATGTCATGGCACAGTAAATATTGCAATGGCACGGGTGAAACATTTTCACAGTGTCCTGGCAGCCTGCTTAAGATTATACAAATAATACTCACCATGATTCATTTAATGGAAAATGCAATGAATCTGACCCAGTCAAATTATTGAAGAATTTTTGCACACTCAATCTCACATCTCTAAATATGTGAGTAGTCATTTTGAATAACTGTTGATCACTGGATTGTCTGGTCCAGACTTGATTATTTACAGACCGCCGTCATATAGCTGGAATATCGCTGAGTGCGGCGTAAAACTAAACTCACTCATTTCGAATAACAGTGCCAGTGACAGGAAATCTGGTTTTGGATGGTTACATAGTTTGTGGGCTGGTTTATGGGTCCAGGGTGCCGTTGTACAAAACAACCTTAGCGCTAAGGTCTATGTTAAAGTATGCTCTTAGCTCTAAGATCGCTTTGTACAACGGCACCCAGGAGATATGAAGCTAAACTATTCTTGCGGTTGTAATAGTACTAGTGTTCAGGAAATCCTGCTCTCAAGTTTACAGGTTTACATGAATGAGTGAGCGAGTTAAGTTTTACGCCGCTTTAACAATATTCCAGAAATATCACAGCGGGGGACACCAGAAATGGGCTTCACACATTGTACCCATACGGAGAATCGAACCCTTATCTTCGGCGTGATGAGCGAACGCATTAACCACTAGGCTACCCCACCCAGGTGTACATGATGTTTCTAAAATAATGTATTGAAATAAAATAATTGTTGTGATGTTTCATGCTTGGATCTTGAAAAGGGACACTAATTTTCATGAAGGAACCCCTAAATTATCTGTGCCCGAGAAAAAAGTGCATTTCTATCCCTGCATCATGATTATGTACTGACTGAAATCAGACTGTGCTGGTACATGTACTTCACGGGTTAGAACTGGTCTTCAGCAAACCCATGCTTGTCGTGGGCGGTGGGGTAGCCTAGTGGTTAAAGCGCTGGCTCGTCATCAAGACCCGGTTCAAATCCCTACATGGGTACCATGTGTGAAGCCATTTCTGGTGTCCCCTGCCGTGATGTTGCTGGAATATTGCTAAAAGCAGTGTAAAACCAAACTCAGTCAGTCAGTCAGTCAGCCCATGCAGGGTTTTACACAGACTTTGAAAAATGGGAGTCATTGTGACTCACAGTATTTATTTTGGGGAGTCATTTTTATTATTTGGGAGTCATGAACATTTTAGTGTAGTATTTCTTTGTGTGAATCTTTGTGTGAATCAAGATTTCTTTTGCAAATATTTTTTGTTTAGTGTTGTATTCTCATTTATATGATTAGCTAATAAACAGTATATTTTCACTGTTCAATTCAGCCGTAACAAGGTGAGGTGAGGTGAAAATGGGTTTAACGTCAGCAAGCAGGAGAATATTTCGCTCATATGACGACGTGCATGCGTGTGTATGTATGTGTAATGTGCGGATGCTTGTACTAGCCCAGACTGAAGCTCAGCCATAACAAAGTCCAGTATACTGTATACAAGCAGGTTCACCCAGAGAGTTCACCATCAATATACCTGACATAAATTGCAAGCTTGTTTTGTATGGTGATGTCACATGTCTCATCCAACTTAAGGCCAAAGTGTGGACTTCTCTTTGACTTCAATTTCCTGTTCTTCCATAACATGGAAGATCGATTCCTTAATGACATGACAATTTCTGTAAGAGTTCCTGCAGTGTTGTACACCTTTGATAACTTGTAGATTTATCAAATCTTTAAAAGTATAAGCAGGAATACAGTCAAATCCCAATGAGTCAATGCCGGTGTCTCCGAATATTATGCATAACTTCGGAAGTACCTGTCGATCCCGACCATTCCCTGTTATAGTTGTCATCATTTGAATACCGGGTTACACGATTTCGACTCATAAATACACACGATAAATCGAAGGAAAGTTGGTCCCATGAGATTCAAACAACAGCAATCTTGTATACATAAGCCAAGTCAGTCAATGAGAAGTTGATTGGTGTAGCAAACTGATCCACTTGACAAAACCAGCGCGCTCACACCTTTCCGCCTTTGACGGGTGAGTTCAAAAGGCAGATTAGTGATTTTACGGAAATCACTGTCTGTGCTAATCAGACTGGAACTGATAAGGTGCCCCTATTAGTGATATGGAAATCATTATATAAACAAATGCTTAGGCGGAGGAATTAGGACTGGATCATCTTTTTTCTACCCTCATAGACATACCTATGTCTCAAATACATCGATAAGTCAAATTTATTACTTGGTCCCCAGCGATTCGGACTCATCGGGATTTGACTGTATTTTAGCCCTCACATAAACAGTAAACATTTGTTTAATGTGGCCCATCAGTCTGCCTTTTCTGCATTTTTGACAGATGTGCTGAAATGTTGTTTGCATTTTGTGACTGCGTCAATGTGATCTTTAGAAGCTTGATGTTTCGCTCATGCCGACTTCTAAAAATTTTGACAACCAAATGTAAAGGGGTTCTATTTATTTTTTGCCCAAATCCACATATCACAGGTCATGCTTTTGCAGTTGGTTTTAGTGCTCATCATGAGAAAGGTCAGGAGATTTGTTTTTCTTGCTTTCGTTACGAATAACGAGTCAAGCGATCACTGTTTCTTAGCAGGACAGACAATGCTTAAATGACTAAAACAGTCTAAACATAGCGAATGACGTATTCAACTGCTATTGGCTGTCTAAATATAGTGAATGACATACTCAAATGCTATTGGCTGGTATCTTTACAGCATTCTAGTATGGCTCTATTTTTAGCCATTCAGGGTTCTCGTACTTTCTGTTAATATCATGAGCGTTTTCAACACAGTTTGTAATAAAACGAAAGCTATCATGCAAGTTCTTATCAAATCGATTTTATTGAACTGAATTCTGAGGGTCACTCATAAAACTTGCCTCAAGCTTGACTTGTATGATAATATTTTGAGAGTCTTTTAGAAAATTGTTGCGTCCAAATAAGCAGGAATCTCGCCATGTAAAACCCTGTAAGAGGCGACTAACGGGATGTCAGGCTCGCTGACTTGGTTGATACACGCCATCAGTGATCCCGATTGCATAGATCGATGCTCGTGATGTCAATCACTGGATTGTCTGGTCTTGACTATATTATTTACAGACCGCCCGCCATATAGCTGGAATATTGCTGAGTGCGGGCGGTAACAATTCATGAACATTAAATGAGACATTTACTTCATGAAGAATTCATGAAGTTACTTCATGAAGTTACTTCATGAAGAATTCATGAACATTAAATGAGACATTTACTTCATGAAGAATTCATGAACATTAAATGAGACATTTACTTCATGAAGAATTCATGAAGTTACTTCATGAAGTTACTTCATGAAGAATTCATGAACATTAAATGAGACATTTTCTTCATGAAGAATTCATGAAGTTCCTTCATGAAGAGTTCATGAACACTTCATGAAGTTCCTTCATGAAGGAACTTCATGAAGTAAATGTCTCATTTAATGTTCATGAATTCTGCATGAAGTATTCATGAAGTTTTCATGAAGACACTTCATGAAGAATTCATGATCTTTTCAAGGGGTAGTGTTGGGAATTGGTTAAAATCTCATAATTGATGATTGGTTCATTACAACCAATCAATCATCGAAAAATTGGTTAGCGTCATTTATCAAATTTTCCTGGTTATGTTTGTTAATGCACAAGAAATCAAGAAAAACACATAGTTCTTTTCGAGTTTTTGCAAATTGCACAATATGCATTTGCAAATTTTACATCTTGTTACATCAAGTGTTGTACTGTCAGTATAGGATGACTGTTTTTTTATGAAATACTTTCCATTATATTTAAGTTGGTTTTGATTAGATATGACATAAGGCAGAACATACCTGCTTAGTAAACTTACTCAATGACGTAATACTTAGGTGAGTAAACTGACTGAAATACGCTCATATTTGAAAGTAGTGGGTAACGGAAAATGACATACCCACTCAACATTCATAATACCCACTTAAAAATACAGTGGGTACAGTACCCACATGAGCTAAATCTTATCTGGAGCTCTGCGATTATGAGAAAACATGATTGATTGCTTGGTTGTTTAGTCATTGTGACCAATCTTCATTATTTCAATTAATCGACCACCACTAACACTAACCAAACCAAATTATACATGAATTTTACTGCAGTTTGTATTGCATAAAGAAAGTGTTTCAACTCTCTTTATTTAGGATATAAACATCATGTGTTGGTGAATTTCTGGGTGTTATTGAGCATTTGAAGCACGGAATTCATTTGGAACCGACGGTGTCACCTGGAGGTTTCAAATGAAATATTCCAGTGCTTCAAATACTCAATATCACCCGAAATTTGCCAACACATGATGTTTATCGACATCGTAAACAAAAAGTAAACCAAAAGGTCCACACACGTTTTTGTGTCTGCTCTCATTGAATCGAGTATGAGTACAGCAGTGAAATGTCATCAGCTGGCCGTTTCGGCTGTCTCCCATGGTAGCATCTGGAACTGCTCATTTGTGACGCTATTCGACTTTACGTCACAATATGATTTTAATGACGCCATCACAGCTGATGACATAACAATACAATGGTGTGAGCGATGTTTGTATGTATTGATATCGCAGAGAATTTCCGGGAATCAAATACCATTTGATCACGCTTTTCAACCAATCAGATTGAAGAACACAGGTGACTTTGGTTTACAATGTTAGTTATTTTTCCCTTCTGGTAGGACATTATACAAGATACACATCACCTGACTCAGCAGCTATTTAAATGTCTAATGTAAAAGCATAGATCATGGAATTAAATATACTGACAGCTGAAAACCCACCATTAACCAGTTTTAATGAAAGCCTTTGAATAATTACTGCCATGGCTCAATGTGTTATCTAGTACATTTTACTATCATTACTACAAAACGGCTTTTGTCCACAACCGCATGTCAAACTGAAGTAGTTTTTATGACCGTTAGACAGTGTTATCTGTTAACGGTCTATATTTTAACCTGTTTGTTTGTCATAGGCGCACCTTACAAAATGTTTGTGTTAGGCACCCCAGGAGAGTATGGAATTAGGTCATACTTCAAAAATACTTTAGCTTTTTTTTGTTATCTTACCTAGCCATCAGTTGCAGCCTTCCTAAATGAATATTTTACCATTTGAAATTAGTCCTTAGGCAAGCATTATGTTTTTGTTCATTTGTTGATGAACAGTGAGTGAGCGAGTTTAGTTTTTTCAATATTCTAGCAATATCATGGCGGGAGACACCAGAAATTGGCTTCACACATTGTACCCATGTAGGGAATCAAACCCGGGCCTTCGGCATGACGAGCGAAAATATCTGCCTACAAAAATATAAATATATAAAATCCAAAGGAGCAATCTAGCCTTGCCTGTAATTCAAGATGTGTGTTCGACATCTTTATATCATTCTCTCGGGTAAGGGCGACATACTACCCTCGTACTGCAGTTGTACTGTAGACATGAGGGCTGAACGATTCACTGATGGAGAATGTAGTGCAGCTAATGCATGCACTGTTGAACATGTACATTGGTTATGTCTGCAGCTGTTTCAGATCATTGCTCCATGTATTCAAGTGATGCACATTAAGCTTATTGTAGTCATGGATCATGAATTTCAGGTTACTTGAATAGCTTATGGAATATACAGTATGATACTGGATTTGTTTCCATGCAAAGACAAAATCTGTGTACTCCCTACTTAGAGACGTAATAACACAACATACATGTTATGCATGTATACCTACCTACCTACCTACCTACCTACCTACCTCCCTCCCTCCCTCCCTCCCTACCTACCTACCTACCTGCCTGCCTACCTCCCTCCCTCCCTCCTACCACCTACCTACCTACCTACCTACCTCCCTCCCTCCCCACCTACCTACCTACCTACCTCCCTACCTACCTCCCTCCTTCCCTCCCTCCTCCCTCCCTACCTACCTCCTCCCTCCCTACCTCCACCTACCTACCTCACCTACCTACCTACCTACCTCCCTACCTACCTACCTACCTACCTACCTCCCTCCCTACCTCCCTACCTCCCTACCTCCCTACCTCCCTCCCTACCTACCTACCTACCTACCTCCCTCCTTCCCTACCTACCTACCTCCCTCCCTACCTACCTCCTCCCTCCCTCCTCTCCTCCTCTACCTCACCTACCTACCTACCTGGAGCCGAGCCGAGCCGAGCCGAGCCGAGCCGGGCCGAGCCAAGCCGCACCTGACCGACCGACTCCACTGACCTACTCCACTCCACTCCTTCCAACTCACTTCTCCTCTTGTCTCTGCTGCAACCCACTCCCACCCAACGTACCCATCCACCCACCCACCCCCTTCGTAGCTAATTGTGTCAATGATTTCATTAATCTGAATAAACGCTTAATACCAGCTGTACGTTGTCCATGCAAAGCTGCAGATTGTATGTAGAAATGGGGTCCAGGGAAACTATGGAAGCTCTACAATGCATGTTTGTCCCTCGCTTCAGATGGAGCTGAATGAATCGACATGGTTTGTTGACTTATGGCTTGTCAACAAGCTGAAGGTCACTTAGAGTTGAAAGTCCCAATTCAAACAGTAGCCCGGCTCAAGTCTACAATGATTGGACAAGTCTAGATTGCTTCCAGCTTTAGGCTTACAACAAATTTTCTGGGCTCCTTTAGTGTTTATTTATTTTTGAACTTAGAAATATATTTCTCGAATAGGGTAAGCTTTATTTTAGTTTATTCCCTTTAATCAAGGTGCCCTTTGGTTTCTTGGAATATTGTGATAGGTTTTCTCGAGAGCTTTATTAAAGGTTGACATTGTTCCAGATTTGGTTTTTGATTGTTAATTTTGCATACTTTCTGAGGAATTTAGAAATGTTTAATTCAAATTGGGATATAAGTACTGTAATTAAATGCAGACTGAGTGCCAATGGTTAATTATTTTTTAACATAACGCTACATAAGTACTAAATGTAATCCTTTCAGCTTCACCAATGCTTTCTTGCTCAAATATGTAAGTTTGATAGAAGCAAACAACTCAAACTTAATTGTAAAAGAGCCCCAGTGGCATTGGAGTAAACCTGTGGGTAGTGTAGACTTGCTTCGTTTAGAGTTGTTACCATGGTTACTTGAACAGCTGGGTGGGGGACTTTGAGTGCTGTTGATCATTAGGATGTCTGGTCCCGATTCTCAAACAAACTTAAGTCTGAGTTTTGACTTAAGTTAGAGTTTTTACTCAAATTTGAGAAAATGCATTTCCCAGAATGAACTAAAATCGATAATAAACTCAAACATAGTGGACAATTTGAGTTTGGTGGATAGATTACTTAAGATGTTTGTGCTCTTTTATTTAAAAAATGCAGTTGAGTTTAAAATTCAGCTGTTTCAAATTGTCAAACTCAGTTTGAAATTTGAGTAAAAAACTTAAGTTTGTTTCGAGAAATCGAGCCAGGTCTGGGGTCAATATGTATAGACTGCTGCCATATAGCTGGACTAAAGCTAAAGAAAAAAAGAAAGAAAGAAAGATACACATAAACTAACAAACAAGCAAGCACACATGGACTGACTGACTGAGTTTGGTTTTACGCCGCTTTTAGCAATATTCCAGCAACATCACGGGCGAGGACACCAGAAATGGGCTTCACACATTGTACCCATGTGGGATTCGAACCTGGTCTTCGCGGTGGATGAGCCAACACTTTAACCACTAGGCTACCTCTCAATTGCAGAGCACACATGGAAGGGACAGTAATAATATCATGGTTGTTGATTGTAAATGAGCCCCAGTGACATTGGAGTGAACCTTTGAGTTATGTAGTCTTGGTTCGTTGAGAGCTGTTACTTCAACAGCAGGGTGGAAGGGACATTGTGTAGATCGGTGCTCATGCTGTTGATCAATGGATTGTCTAGTCCAATCGATTATTTACAGACTGTCGCCATATAGCTGGAATATTGCTGAGTGGGTCGTTAAAATGTCAGAATGTCTTTACACATCTTTATTTGATCGCTCAATTGCAAGAAGAAAAAAGAAAACTACAATGTCTTGCTCATTGTCTAGTTAAGACAATGCATGTATGATCCGCAGGTGCTCGACCCACGAAAATAGAAAAAGATTAGAAGTGACATGAAACATCATTTTAAGCTGAATTATTGATTAAATTGTCTCTTCATTTGTTTGAAAATACCATCTTGTCATCCATGGTCCCCGAAACCCACATTATCGAATCATTGAAGGTCATATTTGACAATTAATTGCCAACATTTTTTTTGCGATCTAAGTGGCAGAAAATCAATGGTCACTGGTTAAATTGTCTCAAATGTTCACATCTGACTGCTTTTTCCGGCTTAGTTCACATTATTAATGCACTCGGTAATCTTTATCTCTACATTTGAAACTCACTGGATTGTCTGGTCCAGACTCGATTATTTACAGACCGCCGCCATATAGCTGGAATATTGCTGAGTGCGGCGTAAAACTAAACTCACTCACTCACTTACTCACATTTGAAACAATGCCATGCATAACAGGAATGGCAATTGAATAATCAATGTCTAGTGATGTTTGATTGCCAAGTTTCCTATTTTCATTTACATAGTTTGTTTGTTTACAGCCGACAATAGACATAGTTTTAACTGGGCACAATACATGGAATAGCAGATATGCTATGCACAAGAATTATTTTTTTTTTTATGCATTTATATTTCCCATCTGCATGTTGTACAAGAAAAAATATGATTTTACTAGGCCTTTTTTCTGTGTTACGTATAATGCGGGATTCATCCATTGACCCCAAGACTCACAATGGCGAGGGATGACTGTACCAGTAGATTGGAACCATGATAATAATGATATTCTGACTACCGTAAGAAAATTGTCAACAACCAATAAAAGATGTGTAATGGGGAACATTCCTGGAGTTGCGCCCCCTTGCCTGCTTGGAGCTCTGCGGTAGTTATGGTCCAAAAGTAGCTGTTACTCTGATACTGGCCTGCCTATTGGCCAAGCCTAAAAAAAATCGACATTAAACCTGCTTTTTACTCTGTGATTCTTATATTACGAATTACGGAAGCTGGAAGTTCAAAGCACGAAGAACTAGCGTGTCTGGACGAAAAATAATGCTAATAGAACGGTACAGTTTTTGATAATATTGCCGTTTCTCGGAATTTCTTACTGTGCAGTTGCTTTGTAAATTAGTCAAACCATTTACTCCCCATTATGTCACATTACACAGAGCATTAATGGCGCCGATTAGTTGTTAGAAAATAGGATTAGTGTACACTGAAATTAGCCTTAAAGGTCACATGCAACCAAAAAATCAAACATAATTAAAACACAATTATCACTTCTTCATGACATATAATATGCATTGCTGATTATGAAAAAACAAATAAACAAAATTATAAGCCGTGATAATCGCAAATCAAAAGTGCAATATTTTGTACTTGGGTTTACCTCCCCTCGAATCGAAGCAGCCGGATACCGAACCCAGTCAGAGCGGGTGGGTGCACTCAAGTGTAACGGCTGGTTCATTTGCAGATGCCGCTTCACGGCTCATTGTGTGTGTATATATAGAAATGTTGGGTTTTGTAAATACATGCTCATTTCTTGTGTATAACATTTTGCAATCAACAGACATCATAACATGTCATGTGTTCAAGTATCACACCTGACTGTCTGTGTAATTACATAATGTGACCGTAGACCAACTCGGGCCATAAATCACGCGCTTTTGTTTATGGTGTATAGCCTGATTGGTGTTAAGTCTAAAATTGCATGTGGTCAGTGATCGAAGTTGTGTATTGAATATTGTCATTAGCAGACAGGCAGGCAGACACATAGGTGT